>NC_141547.1:31830000-32130000 GCF_021556685.1 Rattus norvegicus
GCACACACAGGTGCACAACACATATATACACACAATAATACAGTTACCAATTTAAAAAATGTTCTCAGCCTTTTGGTTAAGATCAAGTATAAAAAAAGAAAACAACAAAGAGATATTAAAGGTTCTATTTATAAAACTTGAGCAAACAGTTGCTGTATTAGTAGTTTTTTTTTAAAATAGAATTCCAAGGGCTGAAGAGATGGCTCAGCAATTAAGATCACTAGCCGCTCTTCCAGAGGACCCAGGTTCAATTTCCAGCACCCACTTGGTGGCTCACAACCATCGGTTGCAGAGGATCTGATGCCCTCTTCTGGCCTCTGTGGGTACTGCATGCATGTGGTGCACAGACACACGTGAAAGCAAAATACTCCACACACACGTTTTAAAATTTGTCAAAAACGTAAAAAGTAGAATTTTAAAAAGTATAAGCAGTATAAGTCATTAGATGCTTTTAAAAAAATACTAGAGAAAGTATTGGGAGGGAGTGATTCAAATAAGAAAGTGTAGCCATCAATTACTCCACAAAGTTTGACAAACCCCATACTAGTACATTACACACACCAGGCATTAGGTACCCCTCATCAGGTGAGGGCTTTGCTTTTTTGAGAAACTTTTTTCCTAAATGAGCACCTAACTACTTTCAATTATTTATGATCAAATGACACAGGTACGTGTGGTAATTAGAGCACAGTGCAAATAGGGACATTAGGTAGGTCTCCTTGGAGTCAAGTGGAGGGACACTTATGACTGAGAAAGGCCGCTGTAGGAGGAGGAGTGTCATGCCATTGTGACCAGAGACAAACACTGTGGAATCACTTAAGGACTGTGAAGAACATTGCCCCAGTTACGATCAGCCCCACACAAAGCACAGTGACAAGGCCTGTCACAGAGAGAGGGACAAGGAGGACATGAAGGGCTAGAGGGACATGCATGGGAGCCTTCCATGGGAAGGAGCTGAGGCAGTGTTTCCTGAAGAGAGAAGGCGCTCCTACACATTGCCTGACAGGACTTTATAGCCTAATGCTGCCATACTCAGCTGTGAGGTCTGCAAGCTACAACAGTGACTGGGCTGGCAGGGCAGTTCCACGGTGCAATAGCGTCATGGACATCATGGGGGGTAACCAACCACTTCCTCGTAGATTCAAGTCCTGCTCCACAGCATGGAACCTGCACCTAATTTTGATAGGCAGGTCATAAGTCCTAGGGGCGAGCCCACTACTATCATGCTGCTAAATGGACACTGTATTAAACCAATTCCTAATGACTTATCATTATCCCCACAGATCAATGCATCTTTCAGTTTTCATCTAAGAAACTTCTATTATATATACGGTGGGGAAGAGGAAATAGTGTAGGAAACAGAGGTGATGGATGACAGAAGATCAGGGCAGTTGTGCGTATGAATTCACACCAGTTGTGACAACACATACAAGCCCAATCTGGCTCTAATCTCGCATGGAGAGGTAGTTGGGCGGACAATGCCACCCCGGTGCTGGAGTGGTTGGCAATCGTCAGCTGCTGGGAAGGAAGAGTCAGTTTTCTCTAAGAGAGCAGCCTATGCTTGCTCACGCCCCAGTGGAAGACCACAGTCTGAAAGCCTCTGGGCCAGCACAACTTGGTCTTAAAAGATTACAGAAAAAAAGGTACAGAGTCAGGTGAATATGGAGGCAGGGGATTTCGGAAACCTTGGGAAGGGGCGATATAATCAAAACACATACAAATCTCTCAAAGGACTAATTTTGTGCACAGTCCAATAGGATACGGAGAAGTTAGTTAACAGAGGAAGAAAGAAAGGAAGCCAGAGGGAAAGGAGGCCTGTGGAACAGATAGCCTGACACGGTGACACTGCGAGATACTGAGCAACGTGTGTGGAGACATGGAGCAGTGAGATATGGGCTGCAGGCAAGAGCGGGGACACAGTCAGGAGTCTCCTCTTCATCCTCAAAGCCTTGGAAGATGATGGCATCCAAGTAGGGCAGGGACATGAAACAGAAAGGAACTAGTAATAGTGAGCATTGTGCCCAAACTAACTAGGTTAGAGGGGCAAGAGATAAACTGGGAAGCAGACAACTGACGCAGCTGCCCAGAAATCCAAATTCAGACGATGCTAGGGTTGAGGGTGACAGATTAGTAACTGGTAACATAGAAAGATACAAATTAAGAGAAAGGAGATTGTGGCAGTGTGAACAGGAATGGCCTCATAGAGTGAATGATTGGACCATAGGGAGAAGTATTGGGAGGTGTGGCTTGTTGGAGGAGGTGTGGCTTGTTGGAGGAGGTGTGGCCTTGTTGGAGGAAGTGTGTCACTGTGGGGGTGGGCTTTGACGCCTCCTATGCTCAAGCTAAGCCCAATGTGGAATCCATCTCCTGCTGCCTGCAGATCAGGACATAGAACTCTCAGCTCCTCCAGCACCATGCCTGCCTGCACTCTGCCATGCCTCCTCCAGTCATGACTATAATGGACTCTGAAACTGTAAGCCAGCCCCAATTAAATGTTTTCCTTTATAAGAGCAAGGAATCACAGAACCATTGGTTTGCAAGTCTCCTCTCACTTTAATGGAACTCACAGTCACACAGGCATGGCTCAGACAGCAGTGGCTTGGAGGATATCATCCACCTGTCTTTTATGTTTCTATACCAAGGCGAGCATGAATCCATCACTTTACACTCCGCCTCCCACACTCTACTGGAAAGCCTTGTGGAGCGTGGAGTCATCACTACTCCTCCCGTAACCCCTGTGCCCAGGATAAAGCCTTATCCACATGAAGCTCAAAAATGGCTTGGTAAAGTCTGACACTGCTGTGGTATCTTCTGGTTTGGATCAAGAGACATGGTTCAGGCACAGGCATCCCCAAGGTTGCCAAAGCCTGCAGCACATGGGGAAGGGATAGAAATAGGTCAGGTGTTTGGTCAGGGTGGCGTGGCACTTTTCTTCCAGCAGCACGTCTCCCGAGGTAGATCCGGGTGCGCTTCTGTGCATGTGAGACTGACCTGGTCTGTGTAGGGAATTCTAGGCCGGTCAGGGTGAGACCCTGGGGAAGGGGTCAGTTTAGAGGCTGCAGCACAGCTCAGGGGTAGAGCCCAGCCTACAGGAGGCCCCAGCTTATAAAGTGAGGTAGTTCATGTGAAGTCCAAACGCTCTCACCTTCATGAACCTGGTTACTACTTGCTTGGTAAAAACAAGAAAGAGGCTTTAGGACGACACCAGACCAACGAGCAGTGCTGCTGATGTTTTTTTTTTTTTTTTTTTTTTTTGGTAACAAATTCTCCTAATAATTATTTGATGTATCTTCTTAGCTTCTTAGCCAAAGAAGAATAAATACTAACTTGAGAAATTTTACCTCAGCCTTATTTTTCTTATCAACTTGATGTTAATCAATAAAGCCAAAGTTATTATTTCATTTTAGAGTATAGTTAGTGTTTCCAGTTATCATAGAATAAACACATGCACACATACACACACACACACACACACACACACACACACACACACACACACTAAATGCCAAGAGTGGCCTGGAGAGATGCTGGACAGTTCTAATCACTTGTTGCTCTTCTAAGGAACCAGAGTTTGGTTCTGCACATCCACATGGACAACCCTTTTCTGGCCAGACACAGCACACACATGGTCATGGCCATAAAAAAAGGCAAAACACCCCCACACAAAAATGAACCCTTTTAAATGAACAATTATAGAGAAATTTCTTTATGTGGGAGCTTGGATACTTTTTTAAAGAATGCTCTGTTATTCAGCCATACAGAAATAAAACCTAAAACACCTTCTCAATTTCCATTCCAGCTTAATCGTGACTAAAAATGTCAGTGGATGAGGAGATGGCCCTTGCCAAGAAGCATTTGTTGTGCAAAATGGAAGGTGTGCCCTGCAGACTAACTGAGACCAGGCACCAGGCTGAAAAACCTTTAGAACAAAAGATGGGGCAGGGAGCAGGGGGAGGAGGGGAAGGGGCACGGGGGAGGAGGGGAAGGGGCACGGGGGAAGAGGGGAAGGGGCACGGGGGAGGAGGGGAAGGGGCACGGGGGAAGAGGGGAAGGGGCACGGGGGAGGAGGGGAAGGGACACAGGGGGAGGAGGGGAAGGGGCACGGGGGAAGAGGGGAAGGGGCACAGGGGAGGAGGGGAAGGGACACAGGGGGAGGAGGGGAAGGGGCACAGGGAGAGGAGGGGAAGGGGCCCAGGGGGAGGAGGGGAAGGGGCACAGGGGAGGAGGGGAAGGGGCACGGGGGAAGAGGGGAAGGGGCACAGGGGGAGGAGGGGAAGGGGCACGGGGGAGGAGGGGAAGGGACACGGGGGAGGAGGGGAAGGGGCACGGGGGAGGAGGGGAAGGGGCACGGGGGAGGAGGGGAAGGGGCACGGGGGAGGAGGGGAAGGGGCACGGGGGAAGAGGGGAAGGGGCACGGGGGAGGAGGGGAAGGGACACGGGGAGGAGGGGAAGGGGCACAGGGTGAGGAGGGGAAGGGGCACAGGGGAGGAGGGGAAGGGGTACAGGGGAGGAGGGGAAGGGGCACAGGGGAGGAGGGGAAGGGGCACAGGGGAGGAGGGGAAGGGGCACAGGGGGAGGAGGGGAAGGGGCACAGGGGAGGAGGGGAAGGGACACAGGGGGAGGAGGGGAAGGGGCACGGGGGAGGAGGGGAAGGGGCACAGGGGGAGGAGGGGAAGGGGCACAGGGGAGGAGGGGAAGGGGCATGGGGGAAGAGGGGAAGGGGCACAGAGGAGGAGGGGAAGGGGCACGGGGGAAGAGGGGAAGGGGCACGGGGGAGGAGGGGAAGGGGCACGGGGGAGGAGGGGAAGGGGCACGGGAGAAGAGGGGAAGGGGCACAGGGGGAGGAGGGGAAGGGGCACAGGGGGAGGAGGGGAAGGGGCACAGGGGGAGGAGGGGAAGGGGCACAGGGGGAGGAGGGGAAGGGGCACAGGGGAGGAGGGGAAGGGGCATGGGGGAAGAGGGGAAGGGGCACAGAGGAGGAGGGGAAGGGGCACGGGGGAAGAGGGGAAGGGGCACGGGGGAGGAGGGGAAGGGGCACGGGGGAGGAGGGGAAGGGGCACGGGAGAAGAGGGGAAGGGGCACAGGGGGAGGAGGGGAAGGGGCACAGGGGGAGGAGGCGAAGGGGCACAGGGGAGGAGGGGAAGGGACACAGGGGAGGAGGGGAAGGGGCACAGAGGAGGAGGGGAAGGGGCACGGGGGAAGAGGGGAAGGGGCACAGGGGGAGGAGGGGAAGGGGCACAGGGGGAGGAGGGGAAGGGGCACAGGGGGAGGAGGGGAAGGGGCACAGGGGAGGAGGGGAAGGGGCACAGGGGAGGAGGGGAAGGGGCACAGCGGGAGGAGGGGAAGGGGCACAGGGGGAGGAGGGGAAGGGGCACAGGGGAGGAGGGGAAGGGGCACAGGGGGAGGAGGTATGGAAGAGAGGGGGCACCATCTTAGGCTGAGGCAGCTCTGTAACAAACCTCCCATTGCTCTCCAAGTCATGCTCTGCCACCAACTTTACAGTCTAAGATCATCAATAAATTTATATCAGCTATTAATTTAGACTCTCAGTCCAGACAGCGTGAGATAAACTTATTGCCTGGCTCATCTATATTTGAAAAAGCATATATTCAGGTGTGTGTATTTTGTACCAGCATTTATTTCAATCACTTTCATGCCAAACATGCGCCCAAGCGCGCGGGCGCGCGCGCACACACACACACACACACACACACACACACACGCACACACACACTCAAGCACAATCACATCCTCCATACTTACACATACTTACACCCACGCACACAAGCTTACACACTCACACTTTTGATACACACACAGACACATGCACACATACATGCCCTTGATGACAAACTCCTATATTCACTTAAATTCATTCAATTTGTCTATACCTCAAACTCTCCCACTAAAAGAAAGCACGAGAGACAAGACAGCGATATTTCCATCCTCCTCCCCCTGCGATACCAAGGACAGTGTAACAGGAGTGTCCCTTTGTGCCAACAGGCAGCAGACAGCAAGTGCTTCCTGGGAGCTGGCTTTGGCTGCCTGGAGTGCAGCC
The DNA here is from genome assembly GCF_021556685.1 of Rattus norvegicus. Classification (NCBI taxonomy): domain Eukaryota; kingdom Metazoa; phylum Chordata; class Mammalia; order Rodentia; family Muridae; genus Rattus; species Rattus norvegicus. Next base: position 31,836,059 of record NC_141547.1, read on the forward strand.
GAGATTTAATGAGGCCTTCCAGACTGAAGGTCACAGTGGTGTGCTGAGTAACGGATCTCCACAGAGAACCAATACACTAATCCCACTGCTGCTTATGACTCGGTGACAGCCGAGACACCTTAATAGAAGGCACAGGATGCCCTGTGATAGCATTTCCTAATGACAGTCATCTATATGTCAGGCACCTGCCTGAGGATGCTATGCGGTAAGCAGACCCCAGGCAGCAGCCGGGGGTTTCTATAGCCTGCTCACTCCACAAAGCCCTGTCCTCCCTTCTGTCTCTGCTTCCAAAAATATCAGTCACCTTTCAGAGAAACATCAGGGCACAGGATGAGAGAAAGGGGGATTGCAGAAAAAGCTTCAAAATTAAAAACACTATTCTTTTCAAAACTGGAACTATCAAGTGCCCTGTGTCTAAGGTCATATGTGTGTGCATGTGTATGTGTATGTGCATATGTGTATATGTGCATGTATGTGTATGTGAATGAGTATACAACTCCCCTCTTCACTCCACTGACATTTATCTTCTTACTAAATGCTAGAATTTACTGTGACACAAACTGGAGGTAAACAAATTCTATCCGAGAACAAGAAACCAATAATCTCAAAAAGCACCTCCTCTAGGTCTAGTGTGGTTTCTGCTACTGTGGAATCCTAAGACAGTGACCAAGGTCTCACTTAGCTGAAGCTAACATATAGAAATGTCTGTGGGTGGGCGTTTCCCAGGTTGAAATCAATTTCCATTAGACTTTTAGAATTGCTGAGATTTACCAGGCCTGGTAGCTCACATCTATAATCCTAGCACTTAGGGAACAGAGGCAGGGGGATTCAGCAAGTCAGAGGCCCAGCCAGGGAAGAAATAGGCAGAGATTCAAAACTGCTTAATGATTTCTATGAAGAAGTCATAAATCGACTACAGCTCTTGTTCTTTGGAGAACAGAGGGAGTGAAATTGGATGTCAGAACAGAAAGAGACCAGAAATTTTCATCTCAGGGAACAGAAAAACTTAAAGCACTATTTATTCAACCTTCATCAGTGAAGGGATCCAGGAGAGATTAAGGCCATGGAGAACAGAGCTGGAGAGTGCACTCTTCCCCAGCAGGAGGGGGAGGGGTAAGCATGTGCCCAGATCTTAGATTCCAAACACTATTTCCCATGGTAATCCTTGAAGGGGGTGCTTTAGGTCTGCTCTGGGAGGGAGGTGAGGCAGGCGTACCTTGTTTGAACAAAAAGCAAAGAATCAATCACAGGCTTATGGGATGTGGAATCAACCACAGACTTATGGGATGTGGAATCAATCACAGACTTATGGGATGTGGTAAAAATTGAGGAGGCATCAGGAGCTTCCTACAAGGCCAACCCTAGGGTGATGTGCACATCTGAAAGAATAAGGCCAGTGGGGTGGGTGTAAATCCCTGGATTCAATCCTCACCACTGTGGAAACGGATTACACAGACAGACAGACAGACAGACAGAAGCATGATGGCTAGCTGGCTGACTGGATAGATGGATAGACAGATGATAGGCAGATAATGGATGGATGGGTGGATGGATGGATGGATTGAGACAGATGATGGGCGAATATATATATAGATGGATAAAAACAGATGATGGATGGATGGATAGATTGTAGATATAGATAGATAGATAGATAGATAGATAGATAGATAGATAGATAGATTTATAATCAGTACCCAGAATGAAAACCAAAAAGGACAAGAAAGGAGTCACCAGAAAGCAAATAAGAGAGTGAGGAATAATTAAAAGTATCCCAAGAGGGGTTGGGGATTTAGCTCAGTGGTAGAATGCTTGCCTAGGAAGCACAAGGCCCTGGGTTCGGTCCCCAGCTCCGAAAAAAAGAAAAAGAAAAAAAAAAGTATCCCAAGAAAAGAATGACAACTACTACATGAACACAGGTGAAAAAATAAAAAAGCACCATTCAGCAACCCCCAAATAACTGTTAGTTTAGGCAAAGATAAGAAACAGATGAAAAAAACCACTTGGTGAAATGATTTTTTCATTTTATTTATCTTTATGTGTATGGGTAACTTGTACATCTGTGTACCATGTGTGCAGAGCCCAGAGAGTCCAGAAAGGGTGTTGGATCCCCTGAGACTGGAGTTACAGCTGTTGTGAACTGACATGTGGGTGCTGGGAATCAAACCTGGGTCCCCTGGAAGAGCAGCCAGTGCTCTTAAATGCCGTGCTGTCTCTCCAGACCTAAAAGTGGAGTTTTATCTGAGGACACATTCCTTAATACTAAATTCTCCAGTTCCCAAACCCAGATATTAGAATGAATGGAGCCTTAGCTCTTGAGTGCTCTCTCTGCCTGGACGCCTGTGTGCCAGAAGAGGTCATCAGATCCCATTACACATGGTTGTGAGCCACCCGGTTGCTGGGAATGAACTCAGGACCTCTGGAAGTCAGCCAGTACTGGTGACCACTGAGCCAGCTCTCCAGACCGCATTAGCTCTTCTAGCTAGAGGGAATGCTGGGTAACAGACATTAACTTTACTATGTTGCAAGTGGTACTGGGCAGCTGGATACTGTTGCCATGGCCACTGGTTCTGCTTGGAAATGCTACAGTCTGCAACTGTTCTGCTACCTTCCTCTGGGCTTTATGGACAATAAAAGGCAACTCTTCCTCAGCCCAGGGTAGAGAAAGACAATGCAGAAAATTTGTGCCATGTTTCTTTCATAAATAAAAGTGGGGGAGATTCACTACTGATCTAAAGAAAATGGAGAACTATATCAAGCAAGTACAATGTTGAGATTCCTATCTGGAGCCTGGTTCCAACTGTGAAAAGACATTTATGAAATGGGAAGGCAGTGACCTGACTAGACATTAGACACGAAGGGGCTGCTCTTAATTTTTTTAAGGGTGTTATTGTGATGATATTTTTAAGAGCGTACTTTTGAGACAAGATAAGCATTGAAGAATTTATAAGAAAAATAATATAATAGCTAGATTTTTCTGTAAAATATCCCAGTCAAATGACAGTGCGGACCACACATCAAGCAATTCCATGTTGCTATTTGTCCACTGTGGGTGATGGGCTTGCAAGAGGCCACCCATCTTCTCTAGTGTTGTGTGTGTTTAGAAATCACCCTGAAGGTGTGGTTCTAAAATAAGAAAGCCATTTCAGCTACCAGCATGGAGTAAGTGTAGCCAGTTGGGATACGTGCCTACCCAGATTCTGGGTTCACACAGTTCTGTTCAGTCACTGTGTACTTCCAGAATGCTAGCCGGGTTCCAGAATTCATATAACTCAGTGATACCTGACATCCACTTAAGGGACCAGGGAGCATGGTAGTTACTAGTAGGATCCACAGCGCCACATGGATTTGCACTGCAAGCTTAGCTCCGTCCACAGCTGCCTGAGTGACACTCGGACACTGCTGGACCTTTGTCTGCCTTTGTTTCCTCTTTTATCTGTCAGGAACCAAAGTACCCACCTGCCGTTGACTGTATCTCTTCATCCCAAAACTGATTCAGTGAAGCACCCACCTCCAAGGTGACTGCTTTTGAAAATGGGATGCAATTACTCTTATACCTAAACCACACAAAGACCCAACAAAGAAAGAGAACTTCAGACCAATTTCCCTTATGAATATCGACGCAAAAGTACTCAATAAAATTCTGGCAAACCGAATCCAAGAGCACATCAAAACAATCATCCACCATGATCAAGTAGGCTTGATCCCAGGCATGCAGGGATGGTTTAATATATGGAAAACCATCAATGTGATCCATTATATAAACAAACTGAAATATCAAAACCACATGATCATTTCATTAGACGCTGAGAAAGCATTTGACAAAATTCAACACCCCTTCATGATAAAAGTCCTGGAAAGAATAGGAATTCAAGGCCCATACCTAAACATAGTAAAAGCCATATACAGCAAACCAGTTGCTAACATTAAACTAAATGGAGAGAAACTTGAAGCAATCCCACTAAATTCAGGGACTAGACAAGGCTGCCCACTCTCCCCCTACTTATTCAATATAGTTCTTGAAGTTCTAACCAGAGCAATCAGACAACAAAAGGAGGTCAAGGGGATACAGATCGGAAAAGAAGAAGTCAAAACATCACTATTTGCAGATGATATGATAATATATTTAAGTGATCCCAAAAGTTCCACCAGAGAACTACTAAAGCTGATAAACAACTTGAGCCAAGTGGCTGTGTATAAAATTAACTCAAATAAATCAGTAGCCTTCCTCTATACAAAAGAGAATCAAGCCGAGAAAGAAATTAGGGAAACGACACCCTTCATAATAGACCCAAACAATATAAAGTACCTCGGTGTGACTTTAACCAAGCAAGTAAAAGATCTGTACAATAAGAACTTCAAGACTCTGAAGAAAGAATTTGAAGAAGACCTCAGAAGATGGAAAGATCTCCCATGCTCATGGATTGGCAGGATTAATATAGTAAAAATGACCATTTTACCAAAAGCGATCTACAGATTCAATGCAATCCCCATCAAAATACCAATCCAATTCTTCAAAGAGTTAGACAGAATAATTTGCAAATTCATCTGGAATAACAAAAAACCCAGGATAGCTAAAACTATCCTCAACAATAAAAGGACTTCCGAGGGAATCACTATCCCTGAACTCAAGAAGTATTACAGAGCAATAGTGATAAAAACTGCATGGTATTGGTACAGAGACAGACAGATAGACCAGTGGAATAGAATTGAAGACCCAGAAATGAACCCACACACCTATGGGCACTTGATTTTTGACAAAGGAGCCAAAACCATCAAATGGAAAAAAGATTCAGCAAATGGTGCTGGTTCAACTGGAGGTCAACATGTAGAAGAATGCAGATCGATCCATGCTTATCACCCTGTACAAAGCTTAAGTCCAAGTGGATCAAGGACCTCCACATCAAACCACATACACTCAAACTAATAGAAGAAAAAGTGGGGAAGCATCTCGAACACATGGGCACTGGAGAAAATTTCCTGAACAAAACACCAATGGCTTATGCTCTAAGATCAAGAATCGACAAATGGGATCTCATAAAACTGCAAAGCTTCTGTAAGGCAAAGGACACTGTGGTTAGGACAAAACGGCAACCAACAGATTGGGAAAAGATCTTTACCAATCCTACAACAGATAGAGGCCTTATATCCAAAATATACAAATTACTCAAGAAGTTAGACCACAGGGAGACAAATAACCCTATTAAAAATGGGGTTCAGAGCTAAACAAAGAATTCACAGCTGAGGAATGCCGAATGGCTGAGAAACACCTAAAGAAATGTTCAACATCTTTAGTCATAAGGGAAATGCAAATCAAAACAACCCTGAGTTTTCACCTCACACCAGTGAGAATGGCTAAGATCAAAAACTCAGGTGACAGCAGATGCTGGCGAGGATGCGGAGAAAGAGGAACACTCCTCCATTGTTGGTGGGATTGCAGACTGGTACAACCATTCTGGAAATCAGTCTGGAGGTTCCTCAGAAAATTGGACATTGAACTGCCTGAGGATCCAACTATACCTCTCTTGGGCATATACCCAAAAGATGCCCCAACATATAAAAAAGACACGTGCTCCATTATGTTCATAGCAGCCTTATTTATAATAGCCAGAAGCTGGAAAGAACCCACATGCCCTTCAACAGAGGAATGGATACAGAAAATATGGAACATCTACACAATGGAATATTACTCAGCTATCAAAAACAATGACTTTATGAAATTCATAGGCAAATGGAGGGAACTGGAAAATATCATCCTGAGTGAGGTAACCCATTCACAGAAAAACACACATGGTATGCACTCATTGATAAGTGGCTATTAGCCCAAATGTTTGAATTACCCTAGATGCCTAGAACAAACGAAACTCAAGATGGATGATCAAAATGTGAATGCTTCACTCCTTCTTTAAAAGGGGAACAAGAATACCCTTGGCAGGGAATAGAGAGGCAAAGATTAAAACAGAGACAGAAGGAACACCCATTCAGAGCCTGCCCCACATGTGGCCCATACATATACAGCCACCCAATTAGACAAGATGGATGAAGCAAAGAAGTGCAGACTGACAGGAGCCGGATGTAGATTGCTCCTGAGAGACACAGCCAGAATACAGCAAATACAGAGGCGAATGCCAGCAGCAAACCACTGAACTGAGAATAGGACCCCCGTTGAAGGAATCAGAGAAAGAACTGGAAGAGCTGGAAGGGGCTCGAGACCCCATATGTACAACAATGCCAAGCAACCAGAGCTTCCAGGGACTAAGCCACTACCTAAAGACTATACATGGACTGACCCTGGACTCTGACCTCATAGGTAGCAATGAATATCCTAGTAAGATCACCAGTGGAAGGGGAAGCCCTTGGTCCTGCTAAGACTGAACCCCCAGTGAACGTGATTGTTGGGGGGAGGGTGGCAATGGCGGGGGAGGATGGGGAGGGGAACACCCATAAAGAAGGGGAGGGGGAGGGGTTAGGGGGATATTGGCCCGGGAAAGGGAATAACAATCGAAATGTAAATAAGAAATACTCAAGTTAATAAAAAAAATGGAGAAAGGAATGCCCATGGTGCCTCAGTCTACACAAAGGACTATAGGGAACTAAAGAAAGCTGATAGGAGACATAATCTTACAGTGAAGAACACAATTGATGTCTAGTGACAAAGTGTCATCCCTGAAAATATTTGTGCAGATATCATTATATGAACAAATCAGGTTATGTTTACCAAGATATATGCAATAATAAATAAAAAGAGGCCATGATTTAAAAGACAGCAAAAAAAAAAAAAAGAAAAAAGAAAATGGGACGCAATTCAGATTAAGTAGGGTGAGGCATCTTCATGATGCTTGAGAAGAGGAGGTTTCCCTCTCTCCCTCCCTTCCTTCTCATTCTCTCTGTTGGGCACAAGAAGGCAGTCCTGTACAGGAAGGGAGAAGGCCATCACTAGGACCTAACTAGGCTAGTTCCTTGACCTCAGACTCCCCAGTCTGTAAAAACAGTGAGGGATAAGTGTGTCTATAAGAGGAGAAAGAACAGATGTTGTCGGACTGTAGAGAGGAAGCAGCAGGAAAGGGAGGGTGGGTGTTGAGGAAAAAATACAGTTAGCTGGGGGGACTGGTGCCAGTGTCCATGCACAGTTGTGCAAGTATAATTTACAACAGCGACTGTCACTGCAAAGGACCTAGAGGAGAGGATCTGAAGGGTCCCCAGACACAGAAATGACTATGTGTACATTGACAGAGACGCTAATTACTTTGACCTGATACACCGAGTACAAAACCATATGTTAATTTAGAAGCTACAGCGAAGAACGTTATTCATGAGATAAACAAGTAAATGAGCGATGTGTTAGTTAAGACACACGTTTATGGCAGCCTGAGCAGAGCGGTTAGATTCCCAGAGGGTAATTGGAAGCCTCGCACAGTCGGCACTCAACTACGATGATCGCCACCAACAGCTGATCGCACTAAGACCAACTCTATGCTGTGCACTCTACCTCCTCTGAACACTTCTGATAAGCGACTGTCTCACTTTGACGGCCGTTAGGCAATGCAGCACCATCCCAGATTTCCTAAACTTGGATGGATGTGGTGGCATTTGACTGTGACATATCTATGCTTACAACAGATTGAAGAAACAATATGCTCCTTCATATTAATTGGGGGAAAAAAAGACACCCAAGATGAAGAATAGCAAGAAATCACCCCGTCTACGCCTTAGTGAGTCACTGTATACAGAAATACATTTTGCCCCGAAGCCAGAGCTCCAGACACCCATCTGTATACATAAGGTCTCGGCACGAGAGCAAGGCCGGGAAATGACAATCCATCTGACTCACGAATTACTGCTCTCGTGACAGAGATTTTACAACACAACAAAGCCAAACACAAAAGCAAGGGGGGGCCCTGCCTCCTCTCTGCAAGTGAGAATTTGGGGCAGCTGATGGTACTGAGATCTGGGGAAGGGAAGGCAGTGAATGGTCCTTGCTGGAAGCAGGGATCCCCAGTACACAGAGCATGTCAAGACAGACGCAATGCATCTTCATGGCTCATTGTGCAGGGAACCACGAAGGAGAAAGAAAACAGCAACTCGGGATGCTAATCACAGACGCGGCTGCGGCAGGCACCGTTCTACTTCAGTGTGAGCAGTAAGAGGAGATGGTGTCGGTGGAGAATTTTAAAACACCGACAGACTTTTATTCTCACAGCGCACTGGCAATCCAAGTTAATGGCAAGCGCTCCTCCCACCGAAGCATTTTCTGGCGTAAGTTTTATCACTACAGTCCTGTCAAGGTCTAACACTGTGTAAGCCTCAAGTTAGCACATTTTCATTTTGTGTCTCCAATAAAAATTTATTGTGCGTGGAGGTTAGTGCAGACGGTGCCGGGTGGAGACAGACCCTGCTACACGGATTCGTTTACTCTGGTTCACACACACTGTGAGATTGTAGTGACGTGTCCTGAACAGCGGATCTGAGTTAACAGTGACTGCCCAGTACTGCCCCATGAGTAAAAAGAATCTCTCTTATTTCACTTCTGCTATTCAGGTGACCTTATACAGGTAAAACATCACCAAAAGCCAGGTAAGATGTTTTTATTCGGTATAAGTAAATTTTACTTTATATGGGTAATGTTTTAGCTAATATTAGTATTTTTATGATAGAAATATTTGAAAAAAATTTTTTGCTTCAAAACTGTAGAAACTCGTTATTACCGGTCTTAGGTAATTGTGAGTGAGCCTTAACAGCTGTGGTCCCAGGAGGAGGGATTTAAAGAGTGCTTTGTTCCAGGAGACAAAGCAAAGTCCCATGTACAAGGTGCCAGCAAGACAAAATAAATAATAACCAAAACGGCCTGTTCTGGCTTAAATATAAGAATGCTATGACCTGATACCTCGGTTTTGGTAGCAGTCACATAGCATTATTTAAAAAAAAAACAAAAACAAAAAACAAAAAACCCAAACCTTGATTGTATCAGAGTAAGCATTGATCGGCTGGTCATGTGATCTGACTGTGAAAGACAAGCACTGACACCTCTGTTACCATGGTGTCTCGCGCACACATCAAACCTGTTTCTAACAGGGCAGGACAACTCAGGTCCAACAACCATGCTTCACAAAATACAAAGGAAAGAAGACCCAAGCTGCCCACTGCTGGCATCATGGTTATTAAGCCAGCATATAAGTCCCTTATATGCATATTATAGCCATCCCACTGGCTACTCGGCCACACTCTCCAATGCTCACAAGGACTTAAACCATCCAGGTAAGAAATCGTAGGTTGGAACTTCGACTGAAAAATGACTTGATTTTTATCAAGAAGTTTTACATATATTCAGAGATTTTGCAACTTGTATGAATTCAGGTGAAGAAGGCTAATTGTTAGAAAATGAATAATTCTAAACTTCTATACGATTTAACAATTATCCATCTGGCTGCTTTTTTTTTTTTTTTTTTCGGAGCTGGGGACCGAACCCAGGGCCTTGTGCTTGCTAGGCAAGCTTTCTACCACTGAGCTAAATCCCCAACCCCTCTGGCTGCTTATTAATAGAGAATAACTTAGCAACTTAGGAAAGGTAAGTCATAGTTTCCTATCACCCTTTCGACTGGTTCTCAAAATCACGTGACTCATTCTTCTAGGCAGCAATCAGGAGCAGATGTCAGCAAATCTTGGCTGTGTCCTTAGCAACTTGCTTGTCCCTAACACTGGTTTGAAAGACATTTCGACTCAGAGTCTCTGTTGGTTATTGGAATGAAAAATAGAACCAATCGTAAAATGTGACCAGAGAGGGCCCAAGGATGGATTCAAAGTGCTACACCGGGAAAGGAACAATTCAGAGTACACTCCAAACTCATCTGTGTCACTTTTCCTGGGGCCACGTGAACTGGCCATCTGTTCGCCCAAGACAGAACTAACGCTAGAAACAAAGCAATGATTCGACCCGAGTGTGAATTAACTGGGGTTGCTTACAGGGGCATAGGAGTACATAGAGAGTAGGAGTGCTCTGGGATAGTCCTAAACCTGCCACTCACAAACTGGTTGATATGGATGACGATGTATAATTTCTCTAGGCCTCTGTTTCCTCATTTGTACAACGAGGACAGTACAGTCATGTGTTAGACCACATATGGCTTCTTAGGAGAGCTGAGAGACGTGAAGCGCATAGCCCAGCATCTGGCTCAGGGCACCCTACCAACTGCCTTGTTGATGGTACTGAGCAGCCTTGAAGAAGGGTAGTAATTGTGGCCATGTAGCTAGAACTTAAATACCGACTGTATTGCCCTCTATGTTTTTATTTTGTTTAGGTTTGGGTCTGGACCAGGCAAAACTTTACTCTTTCTTAATCACGAGGGTGGGCTGACTCTGAAGAGGGAGGGCACAGAGGCGGGAAGCTCAGGTTTTTATTCTAGCTCAGGCAGTGACTATAACTTTTCCATTTTGGGGTCTGATCTCACAGTCTTATTCAGTTGACGAGTGTGAAAGGAATCGGTACACAGGAAATGAAGGTGGAAAGGGAAAAGTGTCACTGCTCCAGGCCATCAAAGTCCTGGACACAGCAGAGCGCCTTTGTGCAAACAATAGTTTTGAGGGGGCGGGGGAGGGGCAGTAAAACATTTGCATAAAAGTCTTACAAGGTGGGAGGGGCATAAAGGATTGAAATTCCTTATCCCAAACACAAATTTTATAGTATTTGATAGAGAAGATTCACATTTAATATTTCTTACAAACCCCTCCCCTTATTTTTTTTCTTTTTTCTTTTTTTTTGGAGCTGGGGACCGAACCCAGGGCCTTGCGCTTGCTAGGCAAGCGCTCTACCACTGAGCTAAATCCCCAACCCCCTCTCCCCTTATTTTTAAACATTCTTTTCTTCAACAAAGAGCCAAGTACATGGAGGCTTTTGTAATCAAGAGATTCCAAAGGACTTAGATGTGGACATTTAAAAAAATCTCAATCCGAATACTGTGAGGGCCAGAGTTACCCTGTAAGCTCCAACTGGTCGAGGACAGACAACTTACTGGAATGCTGGAGAGGCTGTCGTGGTAAAATCACAAGCCACGTGTTTTCCCTTCAGTAAACAGGGTTGGTTGACCCAACTGCACTGGATGGGCTTGAGCACATGTAGGCCGGAAGAATGTAGACAGGAAGTGTGTCAGGATGTATGCCTGCCCCTAATTGGACAAAGGAGGAAGGCACGGACGGAGTCTTGTGAGTTTGGCCTTTATAGGCACCTGGGTGACCTAATTCAGCACCATTTCATCCCAGATATGGGCCTGCCAGTGTTCATCTTCCTGGCCAGTGATTTAATAAAGCCTGCTTCAATTGGACAATCGCAGATTTGGTTTAAATGTTCAGGTTTAACACTACCCGTCTTATATAGGGAGTCCTTACCTCCTTTTATCTGACAGTTCGGGTCTTCCAGATAGGCCCTCTGGAGGGGTAGTACCCAAGACCTCGCATTCAGCAGGAAGTTCATAATGGCGGTTAGGGTTACCCCTTCAGAGGGAGGAAGGGAGTTACGAGCTAGAAGTGGCTAAGTAGTTTGGGGTAAAAAAGACCCAAAGAAAAGCAAATTTCTTTCATGACTCAAAGCAAGAAATGTCCTTGGGACCCCTGGAAGCTTCTTCCTTGCCAGAGGACAACAATGATGAGGGGAACTCTGATCTCTGTCCTGTGTGTCTGAAGAGTATGTTTTGTCTCTTGGTGGACGGCCGATGGAAAGAGTGTTTGTTGAATGAGTAAAAAGTAATGCACTGTATTACATATGAGCATTCTCTCTGCTCTCACGAGCAATTGTCACTGCGTAAAACGATCGAGAAATTCTTGCACCAAATGAAAATTACCCTTTAGTCTTCTTTTCCCATTGACATTAAACAATAGGTTCCCAGCTCTACTCCCTTCATTGCCTTACACCCAGGTACCCAGGAACAAAAGCAAAACCCAACGTCGCCTAGTCATCCAGTATAATAAAGAATGAAATTTGACTTTCAGACAGCAGTGTCAGTATGTCCTCAAAGCTCCTGGAGTTTGTGGCTCTGTTATCCAACCTACTGAACCAGCGTCTGTTCCTCCTATAGGCCTCTAGACATCTTGAAGTCAAGACTATCCTCAGGATACAACTCGTGATTAGCATGAGTAGTAAGGAAGATTCCTACAAGAGCAAATGGATGCATGCATGACTGAATGCAGAGTGAATGGATGCATGCATGACTGAATGCAGTGAATGGATGCATGCATGACTGAATGCAGAGTGAATGGATGCATCCATGACTGAATGCAGTGAGTGGATGCATGCATGACTGAATGCAGAGTGAATGCATGCATGCATGACTGAATGCAGAGAGAATGGATGCATGCATGACTGAATCAGAGAGAATGGATGCATGCATGACTGAATGCAGTGAATAGATGAATGCATGACTGGAATGTAGAGCAAATGGATGCATGCATGACTGAATGCAGAGCGAGGGATGCATGCATGACTGAATGCAGAGAGAATGGATGCATGCATGACTGAATGTAGAGTGAATGGATGCATGCATGACTGAATCAGAGAGAATGGATGCATGCATGACTGGAATGTAGCGTGAATGGATGCATGCATGACTGGAATGTAGAGCAAATGGATGTATGCATGACTGAATGCAGAGCGAGGGATGCATGCATGACTGAATGCAGAGAGAATGGATGCATGCATGACTGAATGTAGAGTGAATGGATGCATGCATGACTGAATCAGAGAGAATGGATGCATGCATGACTGGAATGTAGCGTGAATGGATGCATGCATGACTGGAATGTAGCGCGAATGGATGCATGCATGACTGAATGCAGAGAGAATGGATGCATGCATGACTGAATGTAGAGTGAATGGATGCATGCATGACTGAATGCAGAGAGAATGGATGCATGCATGACTGGAATGTAGCGTGAATGGATGCATGTATGACTGAATGCAGAGAGAATGGATGCATGCATGACTGAATGCAGAGAGAATGGATGCATGCATGACTGAATGTAGAGTGAATGGATGCATGCATGACTGAATGCAGAGAGAATGGATGCATGCATGACTGGAATGTAGCGTGAATGGATGCATGCATGACTGAATGCAGAGAGAATGAATGCATGCATGACTGGAATGTAGCGTGAATGCATGCATGCATGACTGAATGCAGAGTGAATGCATGCATGCATGCATGAACAGAAGCATTCAGGTGCACATAGGATAGGATGCTACCTAGCACCTGGATGGACCTGGATGATCTCTAAGATGTGGATTTTTTTGATTGAGAACTAGCCTATGTTTTATAAACCTTACTGGTATTTCACGAGTCCCCACTGCTGTCACCAATGTATCAGCTGAATGGCAACAAATTATAGGGCAAATCTTTATTAGTGTCAGAACTTGGAAAGCATTTATGAAAAACTGCCTATTTGTGTTACTATAAACAATACAAAGATACATAAGATAAACCATTACACACCATTACACACAACACACACACACATTATAGTGTGTGTGCGCGCGCATGCATGTGTGGATGTCAGAAGACAGCTTTGTGGAATTGAATCTCTCTTCCTACTGCAGTGGTTTTAATTATGTTATCAATATAGTACAACCATTACCACCATCCATCTGGCAAAATGCAATCTCTGCCTTTTAAACAGGAAGTTCCCATATGCTCCACCTTATAACTCCTGGCAACTGTCCTTCCATTGACCATCTCTATGAGTCTGAGTACTCTCTTCCCACTGCAGTGGTTTTAATGTCTCTATGTGTGTGTGTCTCTGTGTGTGTGTCTCTATGTGTGTGTGTATGTGTGTGTGTCTCTGTCTCTCTCTGTCTCTCTCTGTCTCTCTGTCTCTGTCTCTGTCTCTGTCTCTCTCTCTCTGTATGTGTGTGTATCTAGAGATAAGGTCTTAGACAGTAGCTGGAACTGCCTTGGAACTCACTACGTAGCCCTGGCTAGCCTCAAACTTGAAGTCTTGGCCTCTCAAGTGCTGGGCTCACATGTACACTCATGTACACCACACACCAGCATTCAAGGCATATATTTTCAAGCTGAATAAATTTCTTTGCAGAAAGGATAGTGCACAAATCTGTTAAGAATCCGAACTGTCCTTTGCGAACCTCTACCAAGCACGGCTCTCTTTACTTTGCCCTATATGCACGCCCTGGTTCTGCAGAGTGGAATTAGAAGGCCCTGGGATTAAATTACAGCACCACTGTTCTCTCTGTCCTTGTCAAACAAAGGTAAAGTTTACCCCACAGAAACGGAGGTAGCAACCGTGTCTGAATCCAAGATAAACCTGGCTCCACTTTCTCTCTCCTTCTCTCTCTCTCTCTCTCTCTCTCTCTCTCTCTCTCTCTCTCTCTCTCTCTCTCTCTCTCTCTCTCTCTGCCTCTGACCCAAGTGTGCATTATGAAGCCAGACCATCAGTCTGACCTTCCTGAGTCACAGAGCAGGATCAATCCACCGCCCCCACCCCCGCCATAGAACTGGATAAAATCTTTCCACACTCACAGGGGAAATGGGCCTATGGTCTCTGACAAGGCCTGCTTTCCTCAGGACTCAGGTCATGACGAGGTTAGTTAGTAAAAGCAGTTATTCAAGAATGTGGGCAGAGGAAAACATGCAGCAGCAAACACCTAAGGCTGACTGTGAGGACACAGTCCTCTGATCTCTTTGATTGGAAATTGGGTCACTGCACCCTCAGTAACCTTGGAGTTCTAACAGTGGGAGGACCCAGGCTGCAAAAGCACAGAATGCACGATGAGGTTCAGTACAGCACTGGTACTGGCAGACCTGGCTATGCAGGCAGCAGAAAACTCCAAGGTGTGGACGCGTCTTGCTTCTAGTAAGACTAGAGGATCCTGAAAGGGTGTTCTCCTGGCTTATACAAAGCACTGCCTAGTTAGCAAACAACTGCAGGGTCCAGGGAGATGACAGCCAGGCTGTTCCTGGTGAAGGCTGCCCAACCGTAACCTCATCCTTCCATATAAATCAGGTGAGGTTGGACCACATGATGCCTGTAGGTAGCACCTAAACCCCTATTGGTCTAGGAGCAATGGGATTTGTAAACAGATGCTTTCATTTAACCTACTATCTCCGTAATAGTTTTGCTTTTATGAGGATATACATACACATAAGCCTAGTACATATGCAAATACATATACATACACACACGTACACATACACACACGTACACACACACATACACACATACACACACATACACATGAATACACACACATACATACACACACATATACACACATACATACACACATATACACATATACACACACATACATACACACACATACACACATACACACACATACACACACACATACAACACACACATACACACACATGTTTTTCGGGGGGAGAATCAGATACACCCTTTACTCATCGTGAACACAAAATTAATCGTGAATTTCAAAACTAATTTCTGAAATTGTAACTAAACTAACCTAAGGCGGGTGGGGTGGGGTGGGGTGGGGAACCCTACCAAGCGATTTCAAATAATATGGTTTAGGTACAACTTCTGTTTTAGTCTATGATTTTTTTTTTAATCTTCAAGAAAAGTGTAGGGTTTTTTTGTAGACCTGTCGGGCAGAACGGCTGCCAGATTGTGCTATGTATGAAGTTGTGCCTCCTCTAGCTATAGATCTGTCTGGAATATTTTATCACCTTTTCTCTGTCTTCAGATTATTATATGATGATCATAAATAATTCACTTCTTAGGTTACATTAAATAGTTTTAATGAAATATTTAAAGCTCTTTAAATACTTGACATTTGAGGAGTTAATTTTTTACTTTTTTTTTAATGCATGTTTGCTTTATAACCAAAGTAATATAGAGACAGCGGAGAATTAGAGAGTTCTGCACTCCTTGTCACACAGTAGCTGTGCCTTGCCCAGCCTTGTTCTCCCTGCCTCCCAGCGGCACCCTCGTTCAGGACTTTGAGTATTTGTTTCTCTAGGCATTGGGCTCCACGTCTGTTGCAGTTTCTACTCTTGATTTTCCTGTTATCTTTGTCTTTTGACTTCTTGTCCTGGCGGTCAGCCCCCTCACATGTTCCCGCCACCGACTCCACCCACCCTCCCCACCAGCCATGACAGTTTACCATTCCGTCCAATAGTTTACACCAATTCTGTAGGAATGCTACGCACGGCTGAGACGTGTGTCCCTAATGGTTATTTGTCATCTCCCCAGGAACCCCAACATGCCCGCTCCCCTCCTACCCCCGAACGTAGGCTTGTTTATCTAATTTCAACTATTTTCACAACCATCCACGAAGTACACCTTCTCGTGGTAAGTTAAATCAGGAATTCTGTCAGTTTTGCTAGGTGGGGCAGAGGCAGGAGGGGCATGGCCTGTATGACAGCCTGGATAATATAGTGAGAGCCTATGTCTCACCATCAAAACCAATCTCATCCAATCCTCTTGAAGACATTCATGGTCCTCTCAGACTACCGACCTATGCCTGCTTGAGCTGATCTGCCTTCCACACCCACCTCAAGGCTATTATTTTGAGATATTTTTCTTGTACCATCCTGAAATTTCTTTTCACTGCTATGTGAAACCTGTTTCCTGATTTCCATGGTTTCCTTTTCTTTTTGATATCCTGCCTTGATTTAAAAAACAAAAAACAGTAAAGGGAGTCTGGGAGAGTATGTCTGCGTGTGTGGCTGACAGGTGTCACCGTTTGATGATGTCTGCAGCCGATCTAAGCACTGTTACAGAAGCATTCAGTCTGAGCATGAAAGCGGGGAGCTTGGTCTCAAAAACACCTTCAGTTTTCTAGTAAATACATGTCTGCCTTCTTTTTAAAACCATGGTAATTATCACAGCTCAATGGCCTTCATTAAACAGCCGCATGTTCTTGTGCAACCTAAATGAGATCTGATTATTAAAGGCCAAGTTATTACAGAGGAGGCAAGAAAGAAAAAAAGAGGGAAAGAGTAATGACTTCCCCCACGCGGCTCTGATAAGCCAGACCGCTATTTGCTTTAGGGACGACTAAACGCACTCTGACTATAGATTAGCTTTCCGAGAGGCTGATGAGAAAATTCCCACACAGCTAACACTGAAAGGGATTGCCGATCAGAACGCATCAATCTTTCACTGCTGGGGCTTTCCAGAGAAGCCATTTAGGCTTCAACGAAAAGAAGGCCAAGCAAGTAAAAATATTCTTCAGTGAGGATTTTTTGTTAGTTGCTTTTCGGAACCACAAGCAATTACCTCATCCACAGAGAAGAGGAACTCTTGGTTTGGGCTCACGATTTCAGATGGCTCGGTTAGTGACTGCTTAATTCTAGATGCTTGGGCAGACCATCATGGCGGTAGAAGCATCTGCTGAAGGAGGCCATGGTGAACCAGAAGCAGAGGGAGATAGGGGAAGGTGCTGCAAGATATTTGGTCACACTTGTGTTATCTAGTGAAAACACACGTTTTAGTTGTGCTGTGGCTCCGCCTTAGGGCACACCTTTTTCAGCCATAGACCAAGAGACAGAGCAAGCAACCGCTTGACAGAAATTAAACATCAGGTTATTAATAAAAAAAAGATAGTAAGAGAGAGTCGGAAAGACAGACAGACAGACACACAGGAAGTAGAAGGAAAGGACACTGAGTTGGAAGTGTTTTTAAGATGGTGTGAGAGAGAGAGGCATTCTGGGGGCTTTCTCTGCCCCTCTGAGCTAGCTCGATTTCACTCCAACATCTGGCTCCCCCATTGTATAATCTAACTACTGAGACTTTGTAAAACACAGAGCAAAGCAAAACAAACGACAATAACAACAACAAAACCAGGAAGGGGTCAGGGTTAAGACACTGTCAAGGACTCACGCACTTCCTCCAATTAGGAACCATTCCTTACGATTCCAGAACCACTCAGAAGATTGCACTGTGCATCAATGCAGGAGCATGCAGGAGACATTTCATATGCAAGCCGCACGAGGAGCGCTTTCAAACGCTAACAGTCTCTAGAGTTTGGTTTTATAATGACTTAGGGTACGATCCACTCTTGGGACTTGGACTTCACGTCTCTGCCTACTGTGCTCTTCGGTTGTTTACGGTTTGTGACTCAGAAACTCCTCAGGGCCTTTCCAAACTCAAGCAGGCGGCTAAGGAAACAGAGAGGCTCACACTTAAAGATGTGTGACTGGGGGACAAACAAGATTATAATTTTTTAAAATGTTAAGAGAGTGCAGTGGGTCTCACGAGAGTCCCTATGGGGAATGGCAAAAAGACAGTACCCAGGAAGATCCTGTTAGTACCAGTTCATGTGGGCCTGAAAGTCTCCAAAGGAAGGCTGCGCTCTAACACGGTCATTTCAACACATGATTTACCGCTTTTCAGCAAACACGTTTCAGTGAAGTAAAAACCTCAGGTTGGGAGAAGAATCCTGAAGGAAGACAGGCCACAAAAAGGATTATTTGATGCATTGATAGGGTAAAATAATTTGCAACTTTATCAAAGCCAACTCTGTCTTCCAGACACCCAAAAAAGAAGCAATTGAGTCTTAAGTTTATTTTTAATTTATGGAAGACAGAGTCTCTCCAGGTAGCCCTGGATGGCCTGGAGCTCAGAGATCAGCCTGCCTACGGTCTCCTCCCAAATGCTGGGATTAAAGGTGTGCACCACTGTGCCAGCTACAACTGAGTTTTCCAGGGATGGATGTGCAGAGTAGCTAGACTGGGAGGAAACGGATGCCAGAGTTAATATAATAAAGGACCAGCACCCGGCAGAGAAAGTCGCATTTCCAATCGCAGTGCAGCTGATCTGTTGCCTCAGTGAGTCAGGGTGGAAAACAAATATTACATTCCTACCTGAAAAGGGTTTGCTAGGCTGCGCTCAGCGGATGATACAAACGGTAACAAGAAGAATAGCAGTCATCAAGAAACAAGGCGCTTGCTACATAGAAGGAAAGTTCCAGACTATAAACTCTCTCGTCAAACCCCACTGAACCCCAAGCAAGTATATGACAGGTCCTTGAACTACACATTAACACATTTAATTAAAAACGAAAGCAGATTTGAATTTTTGCCTTGCAGACTGAAGAAGTCAACCTCATCCAGGCTCGTTTACTTGTAGGGAAATACGGAAATAACCGCATTCTCCTAACTATCCAGTTCTTTGAAAAATCAGTAATGCAACTGCAGGCAGATAGATACCTTCTATTCCAGAGCCAAGGAGTTACACTTCCTTGAGGGCAGGCAGTTTTGTTTAATTAGCTTTAATGTGCCTGGTTGGCATTCTTGCCACACTGGACTCCTTGCTGGCAGTGAAAGCATAGAGCTCACATAGCCAAGAGCAAAGCAAGGTCCAGATTCCGCTAAGGCTAGATGGGGTGGGGGGTGGGGGTGGGGGGTGGGGGGGGTGGGGACTAGGGGGTGGGAGTGGGGGAGGGGATGTCAATTTGTTACCATCGATCTTAACAAGACATTTGTTTCCTACCTCTTGTTAGGTGAATAGTTTCTTTTGATAAAGGATTGAGAATTACACTGAAGCATTGGGCCCCTTTAATATTTTAACAACTATAGTTATAGCCATAAAAAAGGAAAGATGGCTTCTCTTTTCCTCCACCTGGGATGTCTGGATCTGTGAAAGTCACCAGACATTGAAAACTTTAGGTAAAACAGCAGAGTATGGATGTGGTTCAGTGGTAGGTCACCTAGCACCTTAGAGACGCTGGGTTCAATCCCAGAGGTGAAAACATAAACATTTTAAAAGTATGATGACTTCTTGGGCTCTGTTTGGACTACACCAGAGGTTCTGTTATGCTTTAATGGTCACAGAGAGGAAACACATAGGTCTCATGTAAGTCAAGGCCA
This sequence comes from Rattus norvegicus, assembly GCF_021556685.1. Taxonomy (NCBI): domain Eukaryota; kingdom Metazoa; phylum Chordata; class Mammalia; order Rodentia; family Muridae; genus Rattus; species Rattus norvegicus. Next base: position 31,855,891 of record NC_141547.1, read on the forward strand.
CTTGTGGGGGCAGGAGCTAAAATGAGACCTAGTCATTAAGGTTTCCCACTTAGTTGTTTGGATCTGAATATCTCCCTCCCACCAAAGGCCACCTGCTAGAGGATTTCACTGCCATTATTGGGAGAAGTAGGGCTTTTAGGAGACAGAGCTCAATAGGAACTAAGTGAATCACTCTTAGGGATATGCCCTGGGGGGGAACACGTGCAGATTCCCTCTTCTCTCCCTCTCCCTTCACTCTTGCTTTTTAGCTGCAGTGATCTGAACAGCTCTTGGGTGCCACGCTTTCTGCATTGATTGATGTAAATTAGTTTGGTACCCGGATACCAAACTGGGAACACTGGAGGAAGTAACTGTGGACTAAGCCCCACCCCCGCCCCTCAACTGTAAGCCCTGACCCAAATAAGCCTCTCCTCCTACTAAGTGCTCTTGTTTTTTGTTTTTGTTTTGTCACAACTACACAAAGCGGACAAGCATCTTCTAAGTTATAATGACTACAATAGAAAGAGTAACAGCCTGTCAACCCTGCCATGATTCAAGCAGTGTTTTCTGTGGGGCTGGCATGGCCGGCTGGCTGGACTCTGGAGATCTCAGAAGGGAACACTCACGCAGCCTGGTTGGACGCTGCCTTTGTAGGCAGAGACAGCACTAAGCGATGCTCTTCTGACAAACGATCTTCCTTTTCCCTTCTCCCCTACTTATCTCCTTGCTGTGTCCTTTGAGACGTGAATAGACATCTTTAACAGTCTACAAGATTTGCTCTTTTCCAAAACACCATACTGTAGGGCTAGGCTGGGGAAGGAATCGGAAAATCCAATTAGGCAGACAGCTTTGCCTCCAGGAAATCAGACAAGATGAGCTTTGTAAAGACAGACCACTTATTCATTCACTCACTTCACCAGTGTTTACTGAGTTCTAGCTGTGTGCCAGGCGCACTGGTGAAAGCCAGGGAATAGAGAGTGAACAAACCGGGCTTAGCCCCTGACTCTCTGAGGCAGCGTCCAAGCCACCCAGGTACGTAAACTGACCACTGTGCTGAGGACCCTGGAAGGAAAAGGTCACGTGAGAGTCAGGGTTAGGGCACTTCCGGTGGCTAGATGGAACTGGAGCCCAAAGGTAAGGAGGGGAGAAGCTGCAGGTAGAGAGGACAGAGAAGCCCTGTCTAGGACGGGGTTGAGCATCTACAAAGATAAAGCCGCCATGGCGGTAGGCCAGAAGTAGGGAGAGGTGCAAGAAGAGTTTGAAGAGCAGGAGAAACAAATTTAGTAAACGAAGCTCGCAGTTTCCATTTCCCATCGCCCCGAGGGTTCTGGGACGGGACTGCGGAACAGCCACAGCCCGACTTGAGAAACTCCTGTCCCACCTCTACTCTAAGCTTCACAGGCGTTCGAACGATCTCAACTAGAGAAAGCCTCGGCCCAGACCCTGCTCAGAACAACACTCAAGGGTCACTCATTCAAATCGACCGTGTGTTTGGGACAAACGAGCAGAGGATGGAGAGACCGGGCACCTACTCTGTGGACCTGAGCTGCCTCACTTCTCTAGTCTATTTTCACAGCAAAAACGATGGAGGTGCATAGTAGGTCCACTCATTCTGCTCACTTCTGAATAGTAGGGGGAAAGGACCCACACCGCCAAAGCCAAGTGATGAGCAGTTATGAAAGAGAGGCTAATATTTAAAGGCATTAGATCGGCCCCAAACCCCTGCTAGTAGTGGGTGCAGCACAGGCGCTCCAGGCACGAAGGAGGACTATTAAACTGCTACCAACACTGGGAAAGACCATTTGCAGTTTCTAGAAAGACTGAAAGCAAAGTGTGTACCCCCCTGTGACTTAGCAGTTCCACCAACAGACACATGCCCTAAAAAAAGGTCCATACACGTGCACAAAGAGACTCGTCTAAGAATATTGTCATCAACATTCTGAATGATGGAGTATAGCTAGAAGCAGCCCACATAGCAGCAACGGAACAAGGAAATGCAGCTTTGTCTGACCTCCATGTTCACTGCATTTGTTCCAAGCACCGACAGACCCTTCCTGTCCTTATACCCCAAAACAATTCAATGTAGCAGCTACGTTAGGTAGCCTCTGATAACCCAGAGAAACACAGAGGCAGATAGAAGATTATAAACTAAACACAAGCACCATTTTATCTTGCTTGTGCTGACAGTATTTTTAGCATCAAGGATATATTCTGTAAATAGGCCTCCGTGGAACAATAACAGACTGAGAGGCATGAGGGTTCAGTGGGAGGAGGCGCTCACTGCCAAGCCTGATGAATTCCAACCCAGGAACCACTAGTGGAAAGAAAGACCTTTGACCTTCACACACATGCTGTAACATGTAAGTGCCCATGAAGACACATAATAAAGGGATGCAAAAAAAGAATGTGAGATACGTATGGCATGTTTTTATATAACATTCAATATGTGGGGAAAGATAGGAAATGCTTCATCCTAATTTTTAACAATTAAGTTTATTTTTCACTGAAACAAAAGCTGCACATGTTCACAGAATACATTACATTGTGTGTGTGTGTGTGTGTGTGTGTGTGTGTGTGTGTGTGTGTGTGTGTTTGTGGGTGGTGCATGTATGAGCTCATATGGCTATGTGCAGTGAGTCACTGGTGTAGTTCGAGGCCTCTGGCTTCTGTATAATAAGCAATCTGGGACCCTCACCGACACTCCTCTCGGATGTCCTGCTGTTTCCCTGTCATGGAGATCCTGTGGCTTTGTTTTCCTGGGTTATTTCTCAGACAGGTTTTCACTGAATTGAGGACTCATCAGTTTGGCCAGGCTGGCCGGCCAGTGTGCTCCAGGCTTCCGCATGTCCTGGGGTTACAGACATATGTCACCAGGCGGTTCCCTAAGTGCTGGGATCCAGACTCAGCCCCCATGCTCGAACAGCAAGCACTTAATGACTAAGCCACCTTCCTATTCCCCACATCGTGTATTAAGCATGTTTGTCCTCACAACATTCACTATGTCTTCACAGAAACATTCACTATCTAGCTTTCCTTGTGTGGTTTAGAGCTATTCTTTGGCACCGGGCTGAGCACCAGCTCATAACTCCCTCATCCCCACAACTCACCTTTTATCATCTTAATAAAACTGTAAGATACTCATAAGATATAGTGGCTAGATGCCGGGTTGAAACAGTAGTCACCTCTAGAGAAAGGGAAAGAAAGAAGCTTGATTTGGCCTTTAATATCGTAGGTGGTAAATGCTCAAAGGGTTAGGATCCTAGCCTCTCTCCCTTTGCATGTGGAAAGCACTTACGACAAAAAGAGAAGAAGGAGAAGAGAATCAGGTCGCTTTTCTAAGCCAATTTCGCCAAGAGAAGGAGCTAGATGTATGTAGACACAGCCCTGGAGAAAGAGAAGGTTGAGGCTTGCCTCAAACCAGAAAAGGTCTGGGTTTTAGGCATGGATGAGCTGTCACTAGCCTGGGGAACTGCTCAGTTAACATCTATGTGCAGGAGCAGTGGGATGGTCCACTGCAAATACAGAGTTTACAATAGATGACGGCCAAAGATTTTCCCCATCCAAGGCCTCACACCTATTCTATAGGGCCCTGGTACAGATATTGGGGGAAACTGTCTACGTTTACCAGGCTAGTTTTGAACTCACAGAGATCCATCTGCCTCTGCCTCCTGAGTGCTGATATTGAAGGCATGTGCTACCATACCTGGCTCATGATGCTACTCTACTGATCATACTCAATGGTGAGTTTGTTGACCAAGAACCCCAGGCTAGGTGGCTTAAACAATAAAAGACTTCCACCCTTTGCAATAGTTCCTGTTCTAGTTGTACAGGACTCACATGAAAGCCAAGCTGCACATCTGCTACATATGAGCAGGGAAGCCTAGGTGGACCAAGGTGGACCCATGTGTGTTCTTTGGTTGGTGGTTCAGACTCTGAAAGCCCTAAGGGTACAGGTTAGTTGACTCTGTTGTTGTTCCTGTGAGGTTCTTACCCCCTTCAGCCTATAGTCCTTCCTCCTATTCTTCCACAAGAGTCCCCAAGCTCTGACCACTGCTTGGCTGTGGGTATCTGCATCTGTCTGAGTCGGCTGCTGGGTGGAGAATCTCAGAGGACAGCACGTTCCTGTTCACAAGCACAATGGAGTATCATTACTAGCGTTAGGGACTGGAGCTTGCCCATGAGATGGGTCTCAAGTTGAGCCAGTTATTGGTTGGCCATTCCCTCAGCCTCTGCTCCATCCCCCATGCCTGCAATTCATGTAGACAGGATACATTTTCGATTGAAAGTTTTGTGGATGGCTTGGTGTCTCTATAGCTCCACTGGGGTCCTTGCCTGGCTACAGAAGGTGGCCTCTTCAGGTTCCATATCCCCCATATTGTGAGTCACAGCTAAGGTCACCCCTACTGATCTATGTTCTAGCTGGGCTGCCTTGTCTGGCCTCAGTGGGAGAGGAAGCATCTAGCCTTGCAGAGACTTGAAGTACCACAAGGATTGGGGGGATACCCAGGGGGTCCCACACACTCAGAAGAGAGGGGAGGGGGTAGGTGGAAAGATTGTGGAAGGGGTGACTGGGAGGGGGCAGTGAACAGGATGTAAAGTGAACAAGTAAAAATTAAATTAATTTTTTAAAAAAGAAGGCAGAAATGTTTTTAAAATAAAGACACCGTAGATGAACCATTTAGCCTCAAATATTTCAGGAAAATATGTAAATTCATACATACACTATATCATGTATTTATATACAAATCCATACATGTATCTATTAGGGAATATGTAAATTGTTGAAATAGTAACAATAGAACAATGAGTGAAAGAAAGAATAAAGTCATTCATATACTTTAAAAAAGACAGTAAAAACTCCCTGGGCTCTGGACACCAGGGTCTGCTTGGTTTGTAGAAGGCCACCTGCTCCCTGTCTTCCTGTGTATATCTCTGTCTATCTGTGCCCACATCCCCTCTCCTCGTACAGACAGTTGTCACAGTAGATTAGGGGCCTCCCTAGGAGCCTCAATTTGTCTCTGCAAAGACCTTTTATCCAAATGAAATCACTCTGTGAGGCACCAGGGGAGCACAGTTCAGCCCTTAGGCAGAAAGTTCTTCCTGTTGTCAGGAAGGTAGCGAATTTACTGATTTAAAGTACTTGTTCTAATAAATTCTGTAACGTCTACTCCCTGTCACTGAAAATGGTCGACGGCTTCGTACTTAACCTAAAAAGAATCAGCACATAGGGCACTTAGAAATGATGCGTTACCGAAGGTAGACAGGCATGCTAGTAAAGTCAGATCAATTATCTCTGGTGTAGAGATTCGACATGACTTTCCTTTAAACGAACTTCCACTCACCATTTAGAACTAACCTAGTCAGAGAATCCTACGCAACTGACTTCAAGGATCAAGATCTGGTATAAAAAGTGACACATATATGGTTTTCCCAGAATGCCATCATCTCTGGTAAGAGAGAGAGAGAGAGAGAGAGAGAGAGAGAGAGAGAGAGAGAGAGAGAGAGAGAGAGAGAGAGAGAGCAGCACACTGTGCACTGTCTAATGTCCAGTTGGCAAGTCTGCTCCACTCATGCCAGTCAATTAATTTAGTCAGTGAGCGACAAACTGAATTCTGGCTGGCCTGCGGAAGCCTGGCTGTCTGCGAGCTCACACAAGGCTTCCTTTCTCCTGCCTGTAAGTCACAGGAATGAGAGCCAGACCTCAGGGTGAAACCATCAAAGGACCCCAGGAATCATGGAAACCGGCCATTTGGAACAGTTGTTAGGATAACAGTTTAAAATACCCCAGTGTGAGCGGCTGAAGGACACTGTCTCTCTAAGACACAGACGACTATTTTTACCTCAGGGAAACTGTGGTTTTGGCCAGTTCATGCCTCACAGCAAAGACAGGTGAGTATACTATCAGAGCAGGTCCCAGGACAGCAGGTGTGTATAAAATCTAACTCCACTGGACAAGAATGGGTCAGAAGAAACAGAATGTTAAGACAGACACCGGATAGCACAGTCATCAGACAGCTGTCGGTCTAGCCAACCTAAAGCTCTAAAGGTAGCTGCTCATTTCTTGAAAGATGAAATCCAGGGACTCAGCATAGACCAGTGATTCAGAGGCCCATGAGTACCACTCAATGAAATCTAAGCAGCCACCTTTTCCTCAAAAAAAAACAAAACAAAACAAAACAAAACAAAACAAAAAACAGCCAGTGTTCTACACAAATGCCAATCGCCATGGATCAGTGGAGAGCTTCTGTCCTTTACCTTGTTAAGAAAAGCCACTGAGGTGATAAGGTGCTGGTGTGTGTGTGCGTGCATGCATGCGTGCGTGCGTGCGTGCGTGCGTGCGTGCGTGTGTGTGTCTGTCTGTCTGTCTGTCTGTCTGTCTGTCTGTCTGTCTCCTGAGCCAATGATGCCATAAGTCCAATGGCATTTAAACCATTGTTAAAATGATCTGTCTAATCTGTCACAATTAAAATGGTTCTCTCAGAGTAGGTCAGAATAAACCAGTAATTAACTTGCATTTTAAGTTGATAACACTTTGTTAAATTACCCAAAACTATAATAGTTCATACATTTTTACCATATATATATGTATAATTAGTTACCATTAAAGTTTCTATACAAAAGTGAAAAACATCAAATACAGAACTGAAAACAGGCGTGGAACCCAGTGCAGGTTTACAACCTATCCACAATGGGCTGCGTCCCTCTGTCTGGGAGGCCCTTCCTGGTTTTCTCATTGTGCTTGAGGCTCCAGCCAATTTGACTCCAGCTTCAAAGACACTTTACTAAACACCCTACTTGGGTTTCAGCAAAAGAAATTCATTTATTCAATGCGCATAGAGCACTGAAACTTCAAAGAAACATCTCAGATCACTGGGTAGGCTAAGGTGCTTTTAGAAAATTGTCCTTAGGGGTTGGGGATTTAGCTCAGTGGTAGAGCGCTTGCCTAGGAAGCGCAAGGCCCTGGGTTCGGTCCCCAGCTCTGAAAAAAAAATACCAAAAAAAAAAAAAAAAGAAAATTGTCCTTAACAGCCAACAAAGCCCAGCAAAATATTTGTGGTGCTTAATATAACTGAAAAAAATTATATATACACGTATGATTATTTTAAGTGGTAGGAATCCTTGAGAGAAATCTATGTCAGTGTAATTTGCAGAATATTAACAACTGAGTGTGAGGCGGGCATGGGATAAACATACGTCAAAGAAATAGTTCTTTTAAAATAACCAGGTAAGCTGGGTGGTGGTGGCTCACACCTTTAATCCCCGCACATGGGAGGCAGAGGCAGGGGGATCCCTGTGAGTTCGAGGCCAGTGAGTTCGAGGCCAGTGAGTTCGAGGCCAGCCTAGTCTAAGGGACTCACTTTACTGAGTTTCAGGACAGCCAGGGCTACACAGAGAAACCCTGTCTCAAAAACGACCCCCCCCAAAGGGTGCCTAAGTCTACATATGGGTGATGGCTTGGATATGCTAAGCCAACTATTACGAGGTGCAGCCTTGTTGGGAGAGGTATGGTCTTGTTGGAGGAAGTGTGCTTCTCTGTAGATGGGCTTTCAGGGCTCCTGGTGCTTAAGCTCCACCCAAGAGAGCCTCCTCCCAGCTGCCTTTGAATCAACTCTCAGCTCCTCCGGCAGCCACCATGTCTGCCTACATGTTGCCATGCTTCCCACCATGATGATGATGGACTGAACCTCTAAAAACTGTAAGCCAGCCCCAATTAAACATTGTCCTTTATAAGAGTTGCCTTGGTCATGGTGTCTCTTCATTGCAATGGAAACCCTAACTAAGACAATATAAAATGGGAATGCCGCTTCCTTAAAATTATCAGAATATATTAATTATGCATAATAGTAGGCTTCATTATATTATAACATCTTTATGCATGTACATAATGTATTTTTATCATATTAACTCCACATTGCCCTCTTATGCCTTCCCTCTCCCAATGGTCCCCTCCCCCTCCCGGTGGTCCCCTCCTCTTCCCAACTAGTCCCTCTTCCATTTTCCTCCCTTCATTTCCTCATCATGCACTGCACTAACTGAACTTACGTTTTCACTACTGTATTGCCTGACCATCTCTCCACCCCCCAAATTTGAGCTGCATAACGACTCAGTCTTTCACGACAACACTGGAGTCACACTGATGATGCCCCATCAATCCTGGCAACACTGACTAACTGCTATAGACATAGAGTGCAAAGTTTCCTCCCCACAAACAAGATGTGTTGACCACAGAACAATGTGACACGGGACCCGGTTTCTCAGAAAAACAACAAGGACTACTCAGGGGCTTAAGCAAATTGTTCAGAGGGTAAAGTGAACTGAATTTTCGGATCCTCAGAACCCACATAAAAGCTGGTGTGGGTGGCTGCTGAGTCTTCTGTCTGCCATCTCTAATCTCGATCTCCTGGGGAGAGGAGAACCCCAGGACAAGCTGGCTAGCTACACTATTTAGAACTGTTGTGTTCCAGGTTCACTGAGAGATCTTGCTTCACTAAATAAAGTGGGGACTGAGGAAGACACCTGACTTGAACTTTGGGTCTCCACTTGCCTGTGCACACAAGCACACACACACCATATTCATAGCCATGTTGCACAGCCATGTGTCATGTGTGCCAATACCACACACAACACACAAACACAGAGAGTTAGGGGGGCTATAATGTAACATGGTGGAGGTGAGAGCTGACTCCTGAAAGTTGTCCTCTGACCTCTATGTGCACATCATGACACACGTGCACCTGAGTCTTCGATAAAGTCAGCAGATGGCCCAGTGGATCAAAAGCTCCCCAAAGACCCAGTGCACAGTATCAGGTGTGCGTCCCTTGTTGACTCCAAGACCCTTCACGCACCACAGGCCTTCAGTAGGAATAAAGGAAGCCAGTCTAAGGGGAAATAAAACTCAATCACAGTTGCTGCTGGGTTAGCTAATCACTTATGGGCAATCTTGGACACTTAGCCATTTAACCAATGGCTGCACCACTGTAAAGATGTTGCAGTTGACTTTCTCTGGTTCTTTCATTTTAACTAGATCCTCATGCTATAAATTTTATCACACACACACACACACACAGATACACAGACACACACACGCAGACATACACAGGCACACACACACAGACACATACACACAGATACACACACAGATACACAAACACACAAACACACAGACATACACACTCACACACAGACACACACAAACACACACAGACACACACACTCACACAGACACACACACACTCACACACAGACACACACACTCACACAGACACACACTCACACACACAGACACACACAAACACACACACACACAAACACACGCACACGCACACACACACGGATACACAGGAGATGGGATCTTATACAGCCCTGACTGGCCTTGAACTCACTAGGTAACTGCAGTTGACCTTGAATTCCTGATCCACCTGCCTCCACTGGCCAAGTTCTGGGTCCACAGGGATGTGCCCCCAAGGCTGGTTTTATGTTGTGCTGGGGATTGAATTCGGGGCTTCATTCATGCTAGTAGAGATGTTTCTGTTATCAAAGTGATTTTAAAATGAAATTCTAAGATTAAATCATAAAATAAATGCAAAACTCAAAAACCACATGATGATGACGGCCAATGATAAGCCTACCAATCCACTCTGTAAGCCTCCTCCCTTACAGGCAGCAGAGCAATTACAGGCGCCAGAAGACCTGTAATACTGACCTCGTCCAAATGATCTGTGCGCGAGCATGCCTGCTAAGATCCCCGCAGGAAGCCCCACTGTGGGCCGCAGGTTAACAGTAGACACCCTATCAAAAGAACTGATAGGGCTCAGAAAAAAGAAATCTGCAACGTGAACCCTCCAGTAACAAAAGCAGCAAGGGGGCAGTGAGGGACAAAGGTAGCATCCCGTTTACAGCTTCACAAAGGGCCAGGAGCCCAGCGGCTGCAGCAACACAAGCACCTTTCATTCGCTGGTGACCCAGTTTAGCTGCGCAGGAACTGTCACTCCAGGTAAAGGTGTGACCTTCACGAGGCGTGTGCTTCACAGAGCACCAGACACAGAAACATTCTAAACCCCGTCCTTCGCGGTGACACTACATATAGCTCACTTACTCCTCATACCTGAAGTAATATCTCCAGTCGGTTACTCAAACTACAATACTGAGTAAAAATGAAAAGAATTTCGCAGAATCTGGTCCATGAGGTATGTCTGTATGCTTAAAATCGAATGAAAACTACTGTTGTCTCTGTATGACCCTTTAAAAAATAACACTTCATGTATAGGGTTCTATTTTTATTTTTCTCATTTTAAGATCAGTTCGCCTAGTATAGCCTCCCTCCTCATTCCTGTGACCAGTTAACTACCAGGCACAAAGCTACTTAAAGGCGGGAGGACTTATTTAACCTCACACTCTAAGGAAACACAGCCCATTGAGGCCGGAAAGAGTCAGAGGCCACGGTTTGACTCATGCCTGAGTGAATTAGGAGTCTGAAAGTTGGGACACCAGCGCTCCATCGAACGGTCCACGGAACGATGACACTTACTTCTGGATGGGTCTGCCTCTTCAGTTAGAACTCTCGAGAACCGTTCTCCAACCCCCAGAGGTTCGTCTCCTTTAGATCAGTCACACTGACAACGAAGATTTATCATCTGTATGGCAACGCCAAAGCCAGAGCTAGAGAACGCAGAGGAGTGAAGTCAAAGAAGAAAATTGTCAACTGTGACTGTTGAGAGGAGGAGGAGGAGTCCAAGGCCTGAGCTACACAGTGAGACTCCATCTGCAGGAGCCAAAAGGTGTGTCTAACATGGTGGTTGAGTGCTTGTCTAGTGTGTAATTTAGCCCTGTGCTCAGTTCATAGCACCACGCATGTATTACAGGTAAATTCATGATATTTTAAATTAAACCTCGGCCAGAAAACCTTCAGCTGGAGGCCAAATTACTTTTCCTCAGAGAACAAACGTTGGAGTTCTACATGGAAACACACTTCACTCCAACTAGCCTCTTAATTTTCTCCTCTCTTTTTCTGTAACATAGATCGGAAGACTCAGGCAAGGAAGGCCATGTACTTCTCTTTTCTAGTTACAGGAGCCGACAATGTTCCCTTCAGTGTTTAAAGGGTTGTAACAACAGCCGGAAAGCCTGGATCACTTACTCTCTGGCCTACTGTAACTTGCCAACTTTAAGAGCGGTACAGAGTCAATGCCCGGGAGAGCTAGGCCACTTCTGAGGTGTGGGACTCAGCTAAGACTCCATCTCTGGCCTCTGTGCTCTGTGTCCAGGATGCTGCTCATCCTCTCATGGTATCACCTCATGCTGACACAGCCATCCAGGCCAAACTGGAAACAACTTCCATTTGGAGGTAAAGAGAGAACCACCTTCGGGTTTCTGCCAGACTGAGTAAATAAACTTTAAAATACAGACCCTACCAGTGTTCCTTAGGGATTCCTGGTTGGGTAATGTGGAATATTTAGTGTTGTATAGCACTCCCCTGACAGCCCATTCCCTCTCACTCTCACCAGGAGCCCCCAAACTGCCTCCTGAAAATCTATTCCAGTCTCTGACACGGGGAAGTAGGATCCGTTCATGGTCCAGCTTCATTCATCCATGCTCGCACATCTAAACCAAACTATAGAGCCGTGTGGTGGCCCACAGCCATAAAGACAGCAGCCTGCAGATGCGGTTTAAATGTCAGTCCATTGTCAAAACAACGTTTAAAAAAATTTTTTAACTGGGCTGCATATGCAATCCACTGCCTTGAAGTATCTTTAATAATCAAAGCGGCCTTAAAGCTGCCAAGAAAAATTTAAGAAGGAATTCCCAACACCCCGCTGCATAAAAATTTCCAGACTGACAAGGCTGGTTTCCACGTGAGCTCTCTGCAATGGGTGTCCACTCATCCAAAAATCCTCTTGTGACAGGCAGTTAGTGGCATTCACCAAGAAAGGGTAGTGATGATTTATCTGTCTGTCTGAATCATCGCACAGCCCTTACCATGTATCTGGACATCTCTCAGTGCCTGTGGCTGGAGCTGATCCCCACGGTCACAGTATCATAAACAGCATGACCAAAACCTTCAATCACAAGACGCCAAAACCAAGAAAACGAATACAAGTTATGTATTGTTGGACTTCTACGTTAAAATGGAGTTTCAGAAACCCACCCCAGTGTTTCCAGAGAATGTTGGGATGGCATCTTAAATTATAGCCTTTAGTGTTCTTCCCATATTATAGCATTCAGGGCTCTCTATCGAAACAGAACCAATAGAATGAATATATATGACAAAAGAGATTTATGACATTGGCTTACATATCACAGGCTAGGTCATCAAACAATGACAAGTTGTGCTGCCGAGGCTGAGAATGCAATAGAAAGTCCCCAAGGCTGGGGGCCTCGACAGCCTCAGTCTGACACTAAAGGGCCAGACCATTCTTAGAGAGTAAATGGCTTTCATTCTACACAGGAAGGCAAAGTATGTCTATGAATTCTAATGTCAATGAATGATGGTAGCAGCAGCTGCCACAACAGAGCAGATGCATTAACCAGCAAGGAGCAAAGGCAAGCAGGCAAAAGCCACAGTGCTTTTTCCTCAGACCTCTTTATCTGGGCTGTGAAAAGTGAGGACCACGCTAGAAGAAGGTCTTCCCCACTCAGCTAATCCTTAAATACACCACAGACCCACCCAGTAGCTTGTCTCTTAGTTGATCCTGGGTGCAATCTGAGATTAAGCATCACGCAGGTTCTATTAAAGGAGGATTACTGGCCATTGAGAAAACTCAGCAGGCAAAGGCACTCGCGGCCAAACCTGATGACCTCAGCTCAGTCTCTGGTACCTTCATGGTGGAAGGAGAGGATCAATCCCTACAAGCTGTCCTCTGACTGACTTCCACATGTGTCATGTACACACACATGCACATGCATGCACACACACACACAGAGAGAGAGACACATACACACACACACACACGCACACACACACACAGAGAGAGAGAGAGAGAGAGAGAGAGAGAGAGAGAGAGAGAGAGAGAGAGGAGTAAAGAAAAATGTCAGTTTTTAAAAGTTCATATCAGATTCTTTTTAAGTGAAAATTGTAAAAGAGAGGAAAGGCAGCAGGAAGAGGGAAGGGAAGCAGAACAAAGGTAAAATCCTCACCAAGGCACACATAGTTCCTGACTTTGAAGTGTACTCAATGTCCATAATTTTGAACACCCTGATTGTTTTGTTGTCTGTGAGAGCAGAGGGCCTTGACCTTTGCGGGTGATGCACAGCGAGGGCCCAGTGACGTCCCCTCTTGCTAAACATATGTCAGATGTCTAAGAATAGATTTCTAATGTAAGACTTAGCTCCTGGTCCTAGCTGCCGGCTCATTTGGAAGACACTTCAGATGCCACTCTGAGCCAACAAACATTTCTTATGAACATTAACACTGGGTCTCAGGTGTCTGTAAATCCTATTTACAAGAGTTCAACCTAAAACCCTTTTTTCTATTATAAATAGACTCTGCTTACTTAGAGAGGCTTATGAAATGGATGCTCCATGCACTTATACAATCCAAAATAGTCCATTCCTTCAACTACTGTGCCTCTCCTTCCCCCCTCCCTCCCTCCATCCCTCCCTCCCTCCCGCCACTCCCCCTCCCTTTCTCCTCCTCTCTCCCTTTCCCCCTCTTCCACTCTCCCCCACCTCCACTTTCCCCCCTTTCTTTTCTCTCTCTGCCCTCTTATGAGTAAAACTGTGCACGAACCACTAACAACATACTTTTCAGTCTGTCATTCGGCTGCAGCTTAGTAATGACATGGCATAAATGCCATTTCATCTTGGATATGGCTCCAGGGCACAAGAGAAAACAGTATTAAATTCAAAGTGCTATTGATATGAAAATGCTGATAAAGAGTCACACAACTGTGTAATCTGATCTAAGGTTACACGGTAATTCTGGTCAAGGAGGAAACGAGTGGACAGGTCTGGTGTGGCATGGGAAACGCACACGTTAGGAACTTTGGGGGACATTACTATTCCATGTCATGTTCTAACCATACCAGCCACTGCTGTTTACAAGGGCCTGGTGTCCTGGTTACTAAACAGTGGGTGTCTTTAGAAGCAATAAATATTTTAAACCTTGTCACTTGGACTTGCCACCGAAGCCATCTGTTGCTTAGAGAGGGGCACCCGTTTTGTAACTGTATCTCTGGAAAGCCGACCTCCTTAAGAAGCTGGCTTATTACCAACACTTGCTGTAGCAGTGTGGTACTCCGGTTCAAAGCAAGTTCCACAAGAGTGGGGACCACTGTTCAAGTCAATAGCCAGATTATGCACCAAAGAAAGCAAGAATTCATAGCCACCCATACAAGCGTGTGCACACACACGCACATGCGCATAAACGCTCTGTACAGCACCGCAACATTACTCTAAATGATGTGAGACTTGGGGACACACGACATCTGACCTTTGGATTTATGCCATAAAACACCTCCAGACACATAAAGATCTGGAACAGCCAAACATTTGATTAAGTGCGTTTGGATACGAATAGTGCACGAAGATTTACAGATGTTCCACTTAGAGGCATTTGCATTGCCTAGGAAAAATAGCACTTTGATAAAAACACATGGCATCATTTCCAGAGGTCAGCCAATGAGATAATTTTGGGATAATCATTTCTTATGCCGTCATTTCATTTAATGTGGTTCTGAAAAGCAACTTAACAAATGAGAACCTCTGGCTAATGAGGTAAATTGTAAGTTACCAGTAGTGGCATGTCTAAATCTCAGGCTTCCCTATCCTGTTGTGTGTCCACATTCCAGGCTGGCTTCCAGAGCTCAGACTCTGATCACTCACGGTGTTAAGATGGCCAAATGCAAAGACACACACAACTTGTTAAAAGCAACGTTATGCCTTATAATGGCGTTACAGCGTCCACCGAGGTTGTGACATTTTGAAAGGAGGGAAAGATGAAGAGGAAAATTCAGAAGCCAGACATGGTGGCACATACTCATAATCCTAATACTTGGAAGATGAGGCAGGAGGATGGCCATCGGTCTGGACTATCTAGGGAGTATGAGCCCATCTGGGAATATATAACAAGATTCTCTCAAATTAAAGAAAAGTATCACTAGGGGGCTGTTAGATCTCAGCTTGGATTTGACACAGATAAAATAAATAATTTTAGTTTAAAAAGGACAGACAAAAATATCCTGGCCAGGGGGAGGATGCGAGGTGATTGTTTAAGTGTGACACATCCAAAAAAAATACTTTTAATCTTCCACAAACTCAAAAGGTGAATCTTTCCATAGATGCCTTCAGAGTCAACCACAACCCTCCTGCTTCACGGGGAACTGAAGAGCCCATTCAGTCCTGCTATAAGGTTGTTTTAGGAAAACCTCCAGCGCCTGCTGTGTGGGCCAGCACGGTGCCTCTAAGTGGCCTCCCTTGCCTTGGCAAAATATATTCAACTCCACAGGAAAAGAACCTTCCAGTTCTAGCCAAGAATTTGTAGATTTAATTTCCTGAGAATCCTAACCTCACCTGCTCTGTGTCTCTTGCTCCACTCTCTTGACCCAAGAGTCCTTACAGTGTGGGCTGGACAAACATGCCAGTCAGTCCTCCATCCCCCAACATGCTTTTATGCTGGTTTTTAATGCTTTTCAATTAGGCTACCTGACACCTTTCCCCGAGATGGCTCGGAAAAATGCACTGACACCAAACGTGGTCTTGAACAGAGATAAGACCAGTCAATGGAAGCCCAAGAGAAAGGGAGACTTGCAAATTTCTTATTAAAAGAGAGAGAGAGAGAGAGAGAGAGAGAGAGAGAGAGAGAGAGAGAGAGAGAGAGAGAGAGAGAGAGAGAGAGAGACCAGAAGCTAGGAAGGCAAGTCTCTTGGAAAAGCATTTGCCTTGTAAGCAGAGATCTGAGTTGGATCCTCAGGTCTTTATTTTTTAAAATGCAAAGAGCCTGGTGTGGTGGCACTCTTGAAATCCCAGGTTTGGGGAAGCAGAGACAAGAGGATCTCTGGGGATTGACGGCCAGCCGTGCTAGGCTAATAGCGAGCTCCAGAACAAAAGAAGCAGACAGCACTCCTGAGGATGAGATCCGAGGTTATCTTCTGGTCTGCACATGTGTATATGTCCATGTGTGCATGCACACACCATTACTCTCCACACACATGCATCCAAAAGAACCACCAAAGTGGTGTCTGTCCTGTACCCTCTCCTAAGAGCCTAGCAAATAATTCAGTGAATTATGAATACCAGCATTTTAATCTAGGTGTTAATTAATAGCAAATATAGACAATACAAACTCCCGCATCCCCATCCTGGCATTCCCTTACACTGGGGCATCGAGCCTTCCCAGGACCAAGGCCCCTCCTCCCATTGATGTCCAACAAGGCCATCCTCTGCTACGTATGTGGCTGGAGCTATGGGTTACTCCATGTGTACTCTTTGGTTGGTGGTTTAGTCCCTGGGAGATCTGGGGGATCTGGTTGGTTGATATTGTTGACCTTCCTAAGGGTTGAAAACCCTTTCAGCTACTTCAGTCCTTTCTCTAACTCCTCCATTGGGGATCCCGTTCTCTGTCCAATGGTTGGCTGTGAGCATTCAGCTCTGTATTTGTCAGACTCTGGCAGAGCCTCTCAGGTGACAGCTACATCAGGCTTCTGTCAGCATGCACTTCTTGGCATCTACAATAATATCTGGGTTTGGTGTCTGAATATGGGATGGATCTCTGGTGGGACAGGCTCTGAATGGCCTTTCCTTTAGTCTCTGCTCCACCCTTTGTCCCTGTAATTCCTCCTGTGAGTATTTTGTTCCCCCTTCTAAGGAGGACTGAAATGTCCACACTTTGGTCTTCCTTCTTGAGCTTCACATGATCTATGAATTGTATCTTGGTATTCCAAGCTTTTGAGCTAATACCCATTTATCAGTGTGTGCATATCATGTGTATTTTTCTGTGATTGGGTTACCTCACTCAGGATGATATTTTCTAATTCCATCAATTTGTCTAAGAATTTCATGAAGTCATTGTAATAGCTGAGTAGTACTCCATTGTGTAGATGTACTACATTTTCTGTATCCATTCCTCTGTTGAAGGGCATCTGGGTTCTTTCCAGCTTCTGGCTATTATAAATAAGGCTGCTATGAACATAGTGGAGCACGTGTCTTTGTTGTATGTTGGAGCATCTTTGGGTATATGCCCAAGAGCAGAATAGCTGGGTCCTCAGGTAGTTCAATGTCCAATTTTCTGAGGAACCTCCAGACTGATTTCCAGAGTGGTTGTACCAGTCTGCAATCCCACCAACAATGGAGGAGTGTTCCTCTTTCTCCACATCCTCGCCAGCATCTGCTGTCACCTGAGTTTTTTTATCTTAGCCATTCTGAATTCTGTGAAATGGAATATCAGGGTTGTTTTGATTTGCATTTCCCTGATTACTAAGGATGTTCAACATTTCTTTAGGTGCTTCCCAGTCATTAGGTATTCCTCAGTTGAAAATTCTTTGCTTAGCTCTGTACCCCATTTTTAATAGGGTTATTTGGTTCTCTGGAATCTACCTTCTTGAGTTCTTTGTATATATTGGATATTAGCCCTCTATCGGAAGTAGGATTGGTAAAGATCTTTTCCCAATCTACTGGTTGCCATTTTGTCCTATTGACAGTGTCTTTTGCCTTACAGAAGCGTTGCAACTTTATGAGGTCCCATTTGTTGATTCTTGATGTTAGAGCATAAGCTATTGGTATTCTGTTCAGGAAATTTTCCCCAGTGCCCATGTATTTGAGGCTCTCCCCCACTTTCTCTTCTATTAGTTTCAATGTATCTGGTTTTATGTGGAGGTCCTTGATCCACCTGGACTTGAGCTGTGCTCCAGGAGATAAGAAAGGGTCAATTTGCATTCTTCTACATGCTGATTTCCAGTTGAACCAGCAACATTTGTTTAAAATGCTATGTTTTTTTCTATTGGATGGTTTTAGCTCCTGGTCAAAGATCAAGTGACCATAGGTGTGTGGGTTCATTTCTGGGTCTTCAGTTCTGTTCCACTGATCTATCTGTCTGTCTCTGTACCAATACCATGCAGTTTTTATCACTACTGCTCATAATACTGCTTGAGGTCGGGGATGGGGATTCCCCCAGAAGTTCTTTTATTGTTGAGGATCGCTTTTTGCTATTCTGGGTTTTTTGTTATTCCAAATAAATTTGCAAACTGCTCTTTCTAACTCTATGATATTCCAACACTTCAATGGGGGTGCACTGAATAACAAATGACACTTGATAAAATAACCATATACCCACAGGCCAAAGAATGAAGTCAGAGTCTTACCGTTAACCACAGGAAAACACACCAACCCCAAGTGGGTTTCACGCTTCAACATGACCGCTCTGAAGTGTGCAGAAGAAAGTATGAGCACTGATTTTTATAAGTACAGATAAGGTGGTGGATTTTCTTTTTTCAGGATGGGGTTTCTTTGTGTAGCCCTGGCTGCCCTTGAACTCTCTCTGTAGACCAGGCTGGCCTACAAACTCAGGGACCTGCCTGCCACTCCCTCCCGATGCTGGAATTAAAGACGTGCACCACCAGCATCCGGCAAGATAATGGTTTTCTAATAGGACTGAGATGGAAACATAAAAAAAAAAATCAATGGAACTGTGTAACGGTAACACTTTGGTGGCCCAGAGTTTAAGTTCAAATGAGATGACAGCTCACAAAGTGCTTGCAAGTCTCTCTCTGTGATGGACTTGGATCTATGAAGCATGAAGAGTTCTCCACTCAGTAATGAAAAGTCAATGTAAAAGCAGGCAATGGATCTGGGCAGGACATTTTCCAAACGTATACAGGTAGCCAGAAAATCCATCACAAGACACTCACGACATCAGTCATTGGGAAAATGCAAATTAAACTAGCAGTGAGAACTGGGCATTGTATGGTTCCAGGCTAGCCTCAGCAGCATGCCAAGTTTGAGGCTAGCCCCTATCTCAAGCTAGCAAGCAAACAAGCCATCACACTGTGGTATTACCACAGGCTTGCCAGCATGCTTAGAATGAAAATGATGGATAGAGTTGGGGGTGACAGAGTAGTGTGGTACTTTTGTGGTATGCATGAGGCCCTGGGGATCATGCCCAGTGCTGAAAAAAGAAGAGAGATTATAAAAGTTGGATAAACTGGAGCTCGAATGTACTGTAGGTAAGCATGCAAGATTACATAGCCACTTTGGGAAAATGGGTTGGCAATTTCTCCTATTTTTGCTCTTTTTTTGTCTTTGCTTATTTGTGGTGGTACTGGGAATTGAACCCAGGACCTCGTATACACTAGGCAAGTGCTCTAGCACTGAGCTATACACCCAGGGATGTCTCGCAATATTAAACACAGAGGTTCCAAATGACGCAGCAGTTCTATCCCTAAATGTAGGTCCAGGGATTGAAAAAAAACGGTACTACATAATACTTTGTTCCAGAATGTTCGGAACAGAATTTATAATTGTTTTGGACTGACAACGGAGCTGGCGACATGGCTCAGCAGTTAAAAGACTTTGACACGGAGATGGATGAGTTCTCCTCAGTTCCCGGAACCCACAGAGTGGATCAACCACGACAAGTTGTCCTCTGTCCTTTGCACAGTGACATGTGCGTCCACACCCTTACACAAAATAAATAAATACAGAGATGAGAAAACAACTTATGTTCCCTAACTGATAAACAGATAAATATGTGTGCCCTCCCAACGTGATCGAATTTTATTCTGAGATGAAAATGAAGAAAAGCCCACACTGTCTACAACACACGTAAGATGCTTAGTAAAAGAAACCAGTAATCATAAAGGGCCTCGTATCGATACACCGCAGTAGCTTCATATGTCTATGCGTGTCCAGTATATGTAAATCTATCAAGATCAAGTTTGTCAAGGGTTAGGGAGAGGGAGCAACAAGGAATGGAGATTACCGGCTTCATTTTCAAATCAGTAACTGGTTATCCGTATGTATTAGAAAAAAACAATAAATCTTGTGCTTTAAATGAGTGAGTTTTTTGGTGTGTGAATTATATCACCATAAAACTTTGTTAAAGGAAAAAAGTTGGAAATATAGATAGAACGAAAGCTAATAATTCTTTTAACAAGCTAGGAAGCAACGGCGTGGTAGGGATTAAGACCCGTTTCTAGGCCCTGTCTTCATGGCAGACCTACTTCTAGGCTCTGTGACTTCGACTGAATTCCTCCCTGCTGACTGGGAGAGGGTGCAACCATGGTATGTGCTACAACAGAGCACAAAGCTGTGTGCTCTTTCAACCACTTGAGGCTTTATGCACATTTTCACGGCACACGGGGAGCCATGCACAGAGTGTGAGCTTTCGCAGCTCTGGTGATGAAACTCAAGTCACCGCTTAGATTTTACCTGGACCTAATACTCCAACCCGGAACTTCTGTAAGAATAAAAGGAAAAGCGCATTCGAGACACATCTAAAATCCCAGCACTTGAAAGGCTGCTGCAAAACTGAGAGGTGGGTCAGCCTGGGCTACACAAGGAGACTGTCAAAAGAGGGAGAGATAGGGGAGGCGGGGGGAGGGCAGGGGCAGGAACCTCTAGTTACTCAATGGAATTATTAACATTCCCGTATTTCAAGGAGAAGGAAAAGTAAAATTTCCCTTTAACAAGATAAGCATAACTTCAGATGGAGGAGCAAAGACTGGACACAGACATTCATTCCTGTCAGTCACCATAGGAACCAATGATCTTCTGCTCTTGAAATACGAAAGCCATCTTTCTGAAGGGATGCTAGGTGCTTCGGGTGCCTACCACTGTGATCAGTGCCTTTCTTGTAAGGACTCGATTTTCTCTTGTCCTGAGCTATCATAGGCTTA
This sequence comes from Rattus norvegicus, assembly GCF_021556685.1. Lineage (NCBI taxonomy): Eukaryota > Metazoa > Chordata > Mammalia > Rodentia > Muridae > Rattus > Rattus norvegicus. Next base: position 31,876,695 of record NC_141547.1, read on the forward strand.
CCTTAGCATGAGAATGCTAGGAGAACACAATCCGTACTCCCAAAGAAGCAAGGTCCTTGATTCTTGGAGGCCCTCAGTGCCAACAGTGCACTGTGTGAGCTATTTTGATTCAGGCAGTATTAAGACAAGGGTCCAGTTTCCAAGGCCACACAAGATCTGACAAGGTAATAATGACAGCAAAGAGAAGACAGGCCTAGCCAGACACAAGACACAGACTGAACATCTGTCAGGTAAGGACAGAGATCCTTTACCTCCCAAGTCACCTGTCTGAGACCCCTAGGCTACAACATCATTCAGAGTTAACCAGCAGATACTGCTTGACCAGAAAAGACGGAGAGGCATAGTGTTCATGAGGAGGAGATGGGCTAGAAGTGCCTTAATTTTCCTTCCCAACTGTTACCTGGATGCAGCCGAGGCCTCCACATGTGTCCTGAAAATCAAGCCAGGGGAGTGCAGAGGGGAAGAGAACGGCAGATACTTGGTTCCATATACACATACACGTACACATACATATAGTCAGTTTTTCCTTGACCCCTGGCTTCTCCCCTCCCTCCTTTCCCCTCTCTTCTCTCTTCTCTCTATCCCTCCCATCTCTAATTATAACTCCTCGTTTGATGTGATCTATTTTCTCTTTGGGAATAGGGAGAAGTGTTGGAGACATCTTTATTCTCCTCAGTGTGTTCTGGCCCTTTCTACCGCCCGTACCCAGCAGGATGAAGGGGCTTCCTTGTCCTTTCCTCCCCTGACATGAAATGATCTCCAGTGAAGTCACCTGAGGTTAGCATTGAGAAGCTTGCCCTAAATCTACTTTGTACTCTTGTGACGGCATTTGACCCAAGGCAGTCTCCATACAGAACCGCACTCATATGTATGTGTGAATATATCTTCACCCCCACACACAAAATTTATAACCTAAACTAACACTATATCCTTGTAACCAAGCAACTGAGACTTAGCCAATCATAGCAATGGAGCATCCAGCTGCCAAGTTATGACCAAATAAGGCAAATGCCCACTGCTGCCCACGAGGTTGCTTTTGTGTATGTTGTTTCATTTTCTCTGGCTGTAAATACAACCTGCACTTTGTTAGAGAGGGGCGCTCAGAACCTTCTCCAGTCTGAGGTAATTTCCAGTTCTACAACCTTTGTTCTTCTTTAATAAGTTTTGTTAAAATCAACCTCAGGTCCTTTTCAATAGAAAAGAATAAACACACAGTACCTTAAAAGAAGGTTAACTCAGCAAACACACCACACACACCACACACCACATGAATACAGACAGACAGACACACACACGCATACACACACACATCACAGACCACACACACGCACACACACACACACATCACAGACCACACACACGCACACACACACACATCACAGACTACACACACACACACACACCACATGCTTACACATACACACACCCACATACACATCAACATACAACACATACACACACAGAGACCACATATACACAGACCACACACACATATCACATGCTTACATATACACACACCCACATACACATCAACACACAACACACACACACACAGAGACCACATATACACACATCACATACTTACACATACACACACCTACATACACATCAACACACAACACACACACACACAGACCACATATACACACATCACATACTTACACATACACACACCCACATACACATCAACACACACACGCACACACACACACACACACACACACACACACACACACACACTTACATACTCTGAGCATGGCTCAGTGCTTTCTCCCAGATCTGTACCAGAATGAGCTCACCAGCTGGTCTTCCTAAGACCACCACACGCGCTCAGCATTAGCACAAACGAGAGCCCAGGACAGGCCTCACAGGAGTTTTGTCTCTAGACACTCTCTGCAAGGATGTATCCATTCTTCCTTGTCCTGCCATAACAAAGGACCACAGCCTTGTGCATCAAAAGAACACATTTATTCCTCACACTTCTGAGGTGGATGTGAAACAGGGCCACATCTCCAGAACTCTTACGACAGCCCTTCCTTTTGGCTTGGAGCAGCATCAACTCCTGTATATCACCACAAAGGCTTCTGTGTGTGCCTTTCTGGTCTCTTCTTCTATGAAGACACTAGCCTTTGGATCTAAGGCTAAACCAAAGTACAAGATAATCTCCGGGTTGGGGATTTAGCTCAGTGGTAGAGTGCTTGCCTAGCAAGCGCAAGGCCCTGGGTTCAATCCCCAGCTCCGAAAAACAGAAAAAAAAAAAAAGATAATCTCCAAGATCCTTACCTAAGCACCTACTTGAGCTTCTTTACCTTTGCTGGGATAAAACACTGATAAATGCAACTGAAGGTAATGGGTTTATTTTGGTGCATAGATCAGAGTAGCCCATCACAGAAGGAAGTAAAGGTATCAGGAACTTGTTACATCATAGTCACAAACAGGAAACAGAGAGGGACCAACAATGCTTCAACTTCCTCCCTAGATTTTATGCAGTCCATGATCCTCACTGTAATGGGAATGGTGCCACCCACAGGGGACACCTCAACTAAAGCAATCAAGGCAATTCCCCAAAGGCATGCCCAGAAGCCCTTCTCCCAGGTGATTCTAGATTTTGCTACATCAACAACTAACACTGACCATCACGAATCCCCCCCTTCTCAACTTCACACACAAACACATCATTCTGAAACTACAATATTCTGCCTTTTGTCCCTTTACTCTTTAACAATTCCAACACCTTAAAAGTTCAAAGTCAACTGTGAGCTACTACAAATAAACACGTTGCACACTACTTCCATAAAATGGCGCAAAATAAACTATCCAATGAGTGAAGAGTAGAGATGCAGTAGAGAAAGGTAGGATGGAAATCAGACCAAAAGTAGACAGAGAAAGAAAACCCTGGCATTCCTTGTCCAGCATCCAGGGCTTACAATGTAATTAACTGGGTTCTGAAGGGCGTGAGCAGCCCACACACCCAGGTCTTCTACCCACGGCACTCATAACCTCTCTCTTGGGCTGGCTTCACTTCCTGCCCACAGTTCTTTATTGGATATGTCTTGGCACCTCTGACACCCTGGAGTCTCTGGTGCTACTGTAGTTTCACCTACAATTTCATGTAATGACTCTCAAAGCCTCCCTGTAGGGTCTCAAACCCTGCCACAGAGTCTCGACTAAGCTGCTCTCTGGGACCCACACCAGCTCTAACCTTCACTCCTTCACTCCTTCACTCCAAACCAGCAGCACATAGACAATGCTGTGGAGTTCTGTCACCAGCTCAGGATGGAACCCTTGGAGCATAGCTGTACCAGGGTCTGTGTGGGGACCATCTTAGGCAGTGACTTTCAAAGAACAGAGATCCCTGCTGCCTTAGGCCTTCCTTTAAATAAACTTCAATCTTCACAAGATAGAGCCTGTGATGGATGAAGTTTTGCCCTGAGGACACATCTGCAGTCATCCTGATGCAATGCAGGGCCTCTCCCTCCAGTGTGGCTAATTTCTTTAACAATCTCAGCTGTCTTCACATCAACTTGAATGTTCTCTTGTCTGGAAATTTCCTCTTCCAAACAAATTTGTTGGTCGAATTTAAATTCAACCTCATTCAAGTTCTCAGGACACAGGCAAAAATAATGTCATATTCTTAACCAGATATCCCCTTCACGGTTCCTATGCCCATTCCTGGTGGAGTTCTTTGGTTTGTTTTTTCTATAAGACTTATTAAATTTACTTATATGAGTACACTGTAGCTATCTTCAGACACACCAGAAAAGGGCATTGGATCCCATTACAGATGGTTGTGAGACACCATGTGGTTGCTGGGAGTTGAACTCAGGACCTTTAGAAGAGCAGTCAGTGCTCTTGGCCGATGAGCCATCTCTCCAGTCCCTCTGAAACGTCATGAGCTAGGCCTCCACTGCCCATGTTCCCCTCAGTAGTCATGTCTTCCAGGCTCCCATCAGAATGACCCCTGATGTTCTGCTTCTAGCATACTATGACTTTTCTAACCCAAAGTTCCAAATTCTTCCACATTCCAAGCAGAAAATAGTTCTAAAGGTTCAAGGACCACATGGGTCAAGTTCATCAGGAAAACAGCCCCACTTCTCAGGGCTGGCTTCTGAGTTTCTTTTGTTGTTGCTGAGATAAAATATCCTGACAAAAGCAACCTGGGAGAGAACGGTTCTGTTGTGACTTACAGTCCACCACAACAGGGAGCTGCAGCAGGAGGGGCCTGAGGAAGCTGGTCACATAGCATCCACAGTCAAAAAGCAGAAAGTGACAAATTCAAGGTTCCATTTTCTATCCCCTCCAGGGAATGGTGCCACACACAGAGGGTAAGTCTTCCCACCTCAATGAACTCGATTGAGGTAATCCTCACAGACAAGCCCACATGCCCTTCCCCAGGTGACTCCAGATTCTGTGAAACTGACAACAGACCATGTCAACACTTCCACAAAACCTCTAGTTGTAAATAGAGCCCAGATTCCAAAGTCCCAGGTAGATGCGAGTTTTTTGAGGACCACTATTCAACCCTCTATGGTATTTTAGGCTGCACTCAGCCAAACTCTTGGTGGCTTCTTCAAAACAAAACAAAACACCCAGGTCTTCAACAACTGAGTCACCACCATTGTTCCCTTCCGTGCCTCCTCCCCACATCTGAGGAACAAAGTTTGCAAAGTTGCTTTTAGATTGGCTCTAGACCTTAAACCATGATGGAAAGTTCCTCATCTAGAATCATAGAGCTTTGATGTGTAGGTAACGATGCTCAGAAAAAAAAGTAGAAGCAAAAACACAGTTGCCATATTTCTTTTCCGTGCACACACAGCCTAATTCCAGTAGTCACAAGGCTGGGAAAGAGGGATCTTGTTTTCCGAGCTAGCATGGGCTACATAGTGAGGCTCTGTCTTGAAACGACCTCCACTACCACCATCACAGCATCAACTGCTAAGCGGTGCTAAGAAAGTCTATAGTTCCTCCACATGCTGAGCGGCACCCTTCAAAAGTACCTGTTCGAGTGTTATTCGAGGCAGTCAAAAAGTAGAAACAATCCAATGGAGTGTTACTTGTCCATGAAAGAAGAGTAAATCTCTCACACATACTACGGCATGGATGAAGCTTGACACCTTTAAGCTACAGGAAGCCAGTCAGGGACTAAAGGACACATGCTGTACAGTTTCAATTATACAGGGTTTGGAATTCTAGAACAGGGAGGTTGCTGGGGTGGGATCAGTAGTACTGGGGAGTCTCGTTGTTCAATGAATGAGTTCCAAGATAGCATGTGCTGGGATGACAGAGGGTTCTGGTGAGGGACAGAAGTGACTATACAACACTTGAAGTGTGTCTAATACCACTGCGCTGTGCATCTAAAAATAGGTATAGTGGTAAACTGTATGTCAGGGATAAGTTTGTTACAGCTGTAATTAACAACAACAACAACAACAACAACAACAATAATGATAATACAACTAATCCTACCTGGCCATGAGCCTGGCAGTCAAGTCAGGACAGCACCCACTCAGTCTGACGATGACACTGTGGCCTAAGCCATATCCCACCGAGCTTGTAGGAAGGACTGAGGAGCCAGGACTCATTCACCAGTAGAAGAAGCACAAGGATTAGACCAAGGCACCTCCAGGGACCTCAACCACCTAGCAAGTCGCTAGAGAAGGACGGTGAGAAAGCACCAGCCCTCCGTGTGATCACAATGGGCGGTGTAAGCAGGCTCCGCTCCGGAAGCCTGTGTCTTCCCAAGGATCCGAGTTCTCTCCTCTTGTGCCTGGATTATCTCCCTCATCTGTCGCCCAGCAGATATCTGGTCATCCTGATTTGGGTACCAACCACAGATGACTTCAGGCATCACAAACAGCTGGGACTAGTCTGTGCCCAGACGAGAGACCGCAGAAGAGTACTGTGTTTGGGGGTGGGGCAAGAAGCCAGATGGGGAACTAGTAGAAAATGGAAAGGTTAAGAGAGGCTTGAGGCAGCTCTTAAAAATGTGTGAGTATTGGCTGGGTGTGGTGGTACACACTTTTAATCCTAGCACTCAGGAGGCAGAGACAGACAGTTCTCTGTGAGTTCGAGGCCAGCCTGGTCTACAGTTACATGGATGTTTCCTTGTCTCAATACAAGCAAAGCAAACAAACAAACAAACAAGGTGTGAATGAATGAACAGAAAAGATGAATGGTATCTCCAAGAGGAAGTATGTGCCTCCCCATGTGTGCGTTTGAGTGTGTATATGTGTGTATTGTATATGTGTGTATGCATGTCTCTGTGTGTAGTGTGTGTATGCACATGTCTCTGTGTATAGTGTGTATGTATGTGCTTATGTATGTGTATGTGCATGTCTCTGTGTGTAGTGTGTGTGTATGCACATGTCTCTGTGTATAGTGTGTATGTATGTGCTTATGTATGTGTATGTGCATGTCTCTGTGTGTAGTGTTTGTGTGTGTATTTATATGTGTGTATGCGTGTCTGTGTTTAGTGTGTGTGTATGTACATGTCTATGCGTATAGTGTATATATGTGTGTGTTTATATGTGTGTATGTACATGTCTCTGTGTGCAGTGTATGTGTACATGTGTATGTGCATGTCTCTGTGTGTAGTGTTTGTGTGTGTATTTATATGTGTTTATGCATGTCTATGTTTAGTGTGTGTGTATGTGTATGTACATGTCTATGCGTATAGTGTATATATGTGTGTGTTTATATGTGTTTATGTACATGTCTCTGTGTGCAGTGTATGTGTACATGTGTACATTCATGTCTCTGTGTAATGTCTGTACATGTGTACATGCATGTCTCTGTGTGCTAGTATCTGTACATGTGTACATGCATGTCTCTGTGTGTAGTGTCTATACATGTGTACACTCATGTTTTTGTGTGTAGTGTCTGTGCATGTGTACACTCATGTCTCTATGTAGTGTGTGTACATGTGTACATGCATGTTTCTGTGTGTAGTGTCTGTACATGTGTACATTCATGTCTCTGTGTGTAGTGTGTGTGTACATGTATACACTCATGTCTCTGTGTGTAGTGTGTGTGTGTGTACATGTGTACATGCATGTCTCTGTGTGTAGTGTATATTACACTGATAAAGGACAACTATGGATATTTGTACTAAGGAAGAAAAGAACTGATGAGAAGTGAGCAGAGTCTAAGAACAAAGTCCCTGACACTCAGCAATAGAGCACTTACCCTAGGTTAATCCTCAGTTAAAAAAACAAAACAAAACAAACAAAAAACAGTCAGCCTACACTCCTGCACTCAGAAAGCTGAAGCAGGAGGATTCCTGTGAGTTCAAGACCAGCCTGGAGCCTTTCTTCCAACAAACAAGAGCTGGAGTTGCTGAGTGGAAGGAAGTAAAGAGAGGAAGAGGGTAACCAGGTGCTGGACTTCGGAAGTACGTGGACTTCTGAGGAGGCGAAGATGATGATGGTGGTGGAAGAGGAAGAGGAGGAGGAAGAGGAAGGCCCTAAGTGAGATAAAGCCATGGGGAAAGTGTGCTGCTCAGTCCCCAAGGCGACAAAGAGCCACAGAAAAACTAAGATTCTGGGGTAACATTTGAGGTTTAGGAAGAGAAACAAGTTCCTGCTGGACTTCCCGAAAAGCAAGAGGCCAGGTCACTCAGAATGAAGGCAGTGTCGAAGTGGGTGAAAAGGCTTTGCAAACGTTGGTAAGGAGTCAAGGACAGGAAAAGTACACATCAATGTAACTGGAAAACTCTACCACATGTGTAGACTATGTGTCTGACTTCCTCTTCTTTTAATCTCATAACGGGTTTTTAAACTTTACATTCACAATTTTTAGTGAGTATACCATTGAAACTCCTTTGTCCTTACAATTGACAGTGGACTCTGAACACAACTGCAGTTCAGCAGTGAAGAGAGCTGAAACCTGAAATGCACCCCTGAGTCTGCTAGCCTGGGGCTTGGGATGGTGTTCTCAAAGGCGGGGGCTCCTGCTGCTGCTGCTGGTGGTGGTGGTGGTGGTGGTGATGGTGGTGGTGGTGGTGGTGGTGGTGATGGTGGTGGTGGTGGCGGCGGTGGCGATGATGATGATGATGGTGATGATGATGATGGTGGTGATGATGATGGTGGTGGTGGTGATGATGATGGTGGTGGTGGTGGTGGTGGTGGCAGCGATGATGATGATGGTGATGATGATGATGGTGGTGGTGGTGATGATGATGGTGATGATGATGAGTACTGCCAGGCTAACCCATCAGGCCTGCTCCAAGGACAGGGTGGGTGAAACAGGAAAGTCTGTAGGCAGTACTCTAGTTATAGCCCAGCCTATTACCCTCTGGTGGTTTGAAGAAGAATGGCAGTTATAGGCTCACATATGTAAACACTTGGTCCCCAGTTGTTGGAACTGTTTGGGAAGGATTAGGAGGTGTGGTCTTGTAAGAGGAGGTGTGTCACCAGAGGCAGGCTCTGAGTTCCAAAAGACCACACCATTCCCAGTTAGTCGTCTCTTGCTTGCGGATTGAGACTTAAGCTCTGAGCTACTGCTTCAGCGCCATGCTTCCCTCCTGCGATGGTCATGGCTCTAACTCTCTGAATCTGTAGGTCCAAATAAACTCTCCCTCCTGTAAGTTGATTTGGTCCTGGTGTCTTCTTGCGGCAATAGGAATGTAATTAAGACAGCTCCTTCCAGTATACCCAGTAAGCTTCACTTAGCTCAGGGGTGGAGCACAGGAAACCCTGCTTCAATCCCCAGCACGAAGGGAAAAGGGGTTTCTAATAAAGCTTCACAAAGGTTTATCACTAAGAAAGTAATGGGGTTGGAAGAGAGCTTGTCAGAGAGGGAGGCTGTGGTCTACAGAGTTGTATGCAGGAAAGCCACAGTATACCGACCAACCGTGGAAGACACCATGCTGTGCTCGCTACTTTTTGTCAACTTGACCGAGGCTAGGATCTCTAGGGGAAAAGGAACATCTATTGAGGAAGCGCCTCCATCAGACTGGCCTGCGGGCATGTCTGTGGTGCATCTTCTATTGATGGTTGATGTGGGAGGGCCCAGCCCACTGTGGGTGGTGTCATCCCTAGGAAGTACTCTTGGGTCCTATAAGGAAACCATAGGGAGTAAGCGAGTGAGAGCTGCTCCTCCACGGTCTCTCCAGGACTAACTCTGACATGGAAGCCAAGTAAACCCGTTCTTTCCCCAATTTGCTTTGGGTCCCAGTGTCTATCACAGCAATAGAAGCAAATAGACCTGAGGTCATGAATCCTAGGACTTCATCCCTTGATCCTGAATCCTGGTTGTACAACATCCTCTCTCCTCTTTAACGCCAAGATATCCATAAGTGTTTCATGAAATAAGCTCTATTGAGTCCAGGGTTTGGAAAAGTCCAGCTTAGCAAAAAAACCCACCAAGTCCTTCTTTCTTTCTTCTCTCACTGCAGTGATGGAGAAAGCTATGGGATTTATGCTGAAGCGTCAGGAGCTCAGGGATGAATATTTGCTCTTATGCATTCACAGGTCAGAAAGCACCGAGTGCCTTTGACCTGAGGCGAGGTGCTGAGACACTTTCACACTGAAATGGTATTTGGTGCAGCAAAACGAAAATGCCTGCAGAGGAAACACATGTCTCCTCATTGCCTTTCAAAGGTACAAGGGTTTTCTAACCAACCAAATACAAATACTATAGTTTGTGAAAATACCAGTCAGTTAGGCATACATTTTAGGCGGCATAAACACAGAGCCAGGCAGGCTCCAGAAGTTGAGCTGAGGGATTCGGTGCGTCCCTGCATGTCCAAGACCCTGGATTCCATGCCCAGCACTCAAAAGCGAGTTGCACGCATATGCACACACATAGATACTTATCCGAACACACTTGTTTCAAAATTCCAGTAACCAGGAGATTGTTATGGCACAGTGGTTTTGTGATTTCATTTCCCTCAAAGGAAAGTTTGGCTGTAACCAAGAACCACTCTAGTTCACTTAGAAGAAAACAAAAGCAGGGGCTGGAGAGGCAGCTCGGCAATTAAGGACACTGACTGCTCTTCCAGAGGATTTGGTTCCCAGCACCCACATGGCGGCTCACAACTGTGTGTAAGTCTAGCTCTAGAAGATCTGGATGCCCTCTTCTGGACTCCATGGGCACCAGGCACACATGTGGTATACACTTACATGCAGGAAAAACAACCATACACAATTAACTAACTGATTAACTAATTATTAAAGGAAACAAACCAAAACCTATACTCCTTGAATCTATCTGGGCAACATCTGGTTTGTACTTTTTGAGACCCAAGATGCCGCCCTCGCCATGCTGTGAGCACAGAGCTGTGAATAACAGCTATGTTCCTGTTTTGGTGTCCACGTACTTCCCAGTGCTAATTCTATAGTCTACTAAGAGTTACCAAGTGCTAAAAAAGCAGCTATTTCTATGCAACCCTCTAATCACTTGAAGCTTAGAGAGCCTTCATCTCTCATCTTTCTGTCTCCACAAGGGCATATCAGAAAGCGATGCAATCTCTAAAACCGTCCATGAGCCTCATTCACTTAAAAAATTAAAATTAAAGACAAAGGACCACTTCCTTGTTTAAAAACAAGGAAGGTGTGGCTTGTTGGAGTAGGTGTGGTCCTTTTGGAGTAGACGTGGTACTGTGTATGTTGGGGTTGGGGGCTTTAAGACCCTCATCCTAGCTGCCTGGAAGTCAGTATTCTGCTAGCAGCCTTCAGATGAAGATGTAGAACTCTCAGCTCCTCCTGCACCATGCCTGACTGGATACTGCCATGTTCCTGCCTTGATCACAATGGACTGAACCTCTGAACCTGTAAGTCAGCCCCAATTAAATGTTGTCCTTTATAAGACTTGCCTTGGTCATAGTGTCTGTTCACAGCAGTAAAACCCTAACAAGATATCACTCTTGAAGACAAGTTTCTGAAGGTTCATAGAAAGAGTTCGACTAAATTCAAAGTTTCACAGATGACAGAAAAATATTCTTTGCCAGATGGAGAGAGTCAGCAAACTATACCTGGGCGCTTTCTCCCTGTTGTCCTGTGTCTAGGCTTTCAAGTGGTAGGAAGGACAGTTAAACATTTAGGCAGGGTAAACTGAGCGCCATCCATCGGCTTCGGGTTGAAATCAGTGATTCGAGTGAGAAGGCAGTGGGGAAGCTGGGATGTGGCAGTCGTGCACAGAAGCCTTTCACTGAAAGCCTCTTGGTAGCTGGAGCTGCAGCAGTTAGTCCTGACTCCAGAAGAAATAGCCTAAGTAACCCAGAGATGGTTGCCTGCTGTGCTGGTGGATAGCTTTTCTCCAGCGAGCGGGAGCTAAGGGAGCAGTAGACCTCTATCCAGTGCAAAACGGACATCAGAAAGGAAGCAGTGTGACCAGGAACAGCAGAGGATCTGTATGTGATAAGGCAAAGTCAGCCAGCTAAGAAAAAACATGAACGGAAAGAAAGTTCTGGAAGGCAACACAGGGAAACCACATCCAACACCACTAAATGTCGGATGCTATGAATGCAGGAAGCTCAGCACCTCAGGGGATGTACTCATGGCTTTGCCCCACTGACTTCCAGGAGGAACATTTGTAAACTCACAGGTAGCCTAAATCCAGGTGTGGACTCAGACACTGGGTTCATCTTGGGCACCAAAACATCAGCAATAGCCCGGGCTCCAGGAGAAGCTAAACACACGCTTACTGGTGTTATTCCACAGTCACCTCCTTTCACCTTCATAAATAAAGAGTCTAGTTTAAAAAAAAGTGTGAATTCTGTTCAGAGAATGAAAAGAAAAACAGGATGGGAGAGAGTATTTGCAAATCATCTACCTGCTGATTGGTATCTAGATTCTAGATACATAAGCCATACAACTCAGCAGCAAAGAAAAACAATGGTAGGAGAAGGAAAAGAAAGAAGAGGAGAAGGGAGGTAGGGAGGGAAGGAGGGAGGGAGGGAGGGAGGGAGGGAGGGAAAGATCTAACTTTTAAAAAATGAGCCAAAGGTTTAAACAGATATTTCTCCAATCAGGATACACTAACGGCAAACACTCCCACAATTAAAGGGATATTTAAGGTGGTTAGACTTACGGGTGTACAAATCAAAAGCAAAGATTGCAGCTCTCATTCACCAGGATGGCAAAGATGTCAAGAGACAGACAGCAAGCGTTACTGAAGATGTGGAGACTCGGGTCCTCGCCCGCTGCTATCAGGAATACACAATGATGTAGTGACCACGCGATTTATCTTGGAGAGGTCTCAGAAAGTCACAGAATTGCTGCATGGCCCAGCACTGCGCTCTTGAGTTTATCCAAAGAGTAGAAAGCAGGAAACAGCTACTGTATATCCACCATCCTGCATACCTTTAGTCACAGCGGCCAAATATCCACCAAGAGAAAAAATGTGTATGTCTTGAAGAGATAAGTGTATTTTTAATCTTATATATTCACTCAATCGTATCATATGCATTATCAAAGAAGAAAGGCCTGATACATATTCTTGCATAGACGAACCCTGAAAAGGTGTGAAATGAATAAATGAAACCCCCAGCCGCAAATGTTATACAACCCTGCAGAAAAGCAACACCCGGAATAGGCAGAGTCCTAGGAATGGCCCAGCTAGCCCAGAGGATGCCACCCAATTGCAGTAAAGACAGGAGAGAGAACGCTGAAGTAAAGTGAGGAGAGCTGACTCCTGAAACTTGTCCTGTGACCTCAACACACATGCCACCACCCCCAGAGTCCAGTCGTGGAACATGGTGTTAGGTGGTTCCTGTGTTTAATATTCTGAATGTGATAAATGCCAATGAGTCACACATTGAAAGAGGCATGGACGGCACAGACGCCAAACCCGGACACTATTGCTGATGCCAGGATATGCTGGCAGACAGGAGCCTGGTATAGCTGTCCTCTGATAGGCCCTGCCAGCACCTGACTAAGACAGATGCAGATACAACCAACCATTGGACTGAGCACGGGGACCCCAATGGAAGAGGACTGGAGGAGCTGAAGGGGTTTGCAACCCCATAGGAGGAACAACAATATCAACCAACTAGACCCCCCAGAGCTCCCAGAGACTAAACCACCAACCAAAGAGTACACATGGAGGGACCCATGGCTCCAGCTGAATATGTAGCAGAGGATGGCCTCATCTGGCATCAGTGGGAGGAGAGGCCCTTGGTCCTGTGGAGGCTTGAGGCCACAGAGAAGGGGGATGCTAGAGGGGTGAGGCAGGAGTGGGTAGGTGAACGGAGGAGCACCCTCTTAGAGGCAAAGGGGAAGGGAGAGGTTCATGGAGGGGAGACTGGAAAGGGAGATAATACTTGAAATGTAAACAACTAACATGATTAATAAAAAGGAATAAAACAAAATGTCATCTGCTATAATCTTCTAAATGATGATAAAAAAAGATAAAGCCAAATCTTTAAAAATGAAGAGAGAGAGAGAGTGTTCTGTTAAAACATTTCCCTGCAATGTGGAAATTGTTTGTTTTTTGTTTGTTGTTTTTGTTTATTTAACATTTGAAAAAAAAGCCAGAATACTAGACACTCAGAGTGATAAGCCAAGCGACTCCCAACATGGCAGTGTCAGAATGGAGCTGCCTCCCCGGGTTTCTCCTTTTCCTTTTCCTCCTTATTTTCTAGTTTTATACAAAATGACTGAGCATTCTGAGGAAGAGGGGTGCATGCTAATAGTATGATGAGAATTTGACTTTAAAATATAAATCACACTCTAACGAGGATTGTCAAAACGAGGTAATGTTGTGTGAGTATGTTGGGGGAGGGTGTGTGCTAGAAACATCATCAGTGCTAAGCCAGAGACCCAGAAGGTCCTGATCTTCACCAGAAGCAGCAGAAGTACATTTGCAAGCCTGAATGTGTAAACCACTCAGCTAACTTCTTTGTGGACAAGAAGAGTTAAATAATTCACACAGGGCCGGTTTCGCTGGCTGTGAAGTCTATCCCAGGAAACAAAGCGGCACAGCCTGGATTCTGTGCCAGCCAAGGTCAGGGATCACACCTCTACCTATGTATGCAGATCTACTGAGCCAGCTTCCCAGCACTGCAGACGCATGCACGGGAAATCAACTTAAACTAGATTGCCTGTCTCAGGAGAATGTCGTTCACCCAACCCAGTATCTCCCACTGGAAACTGGCCATGGCTTGTTTCCTTCTGCTTTGTTTGTTGATTTGGGGGCTGAGGATTGAACCAGGACCTCAGGCTAAGCACACAGTCTGCCACTGGGCCGCAGTCCCAGAACAGAACAAGGCCGCCCTCGAGCATCCCCCTCTACCTCTGTTCAGCTCCTTCACATCACCAAGAGCACTGGTGCTGAGGATAAACGTTTGTCCTCTTCAGCCACTTCACTTCAATTGAGAAGAGGCATCTACAAACTAAAAGACCTCAGGCTAGACCCAGCTTATTAACAAATCTTAAAAAAAAAATTTAAAAAGCCCATTATTGTAATGTTCTAACAGTCTCTAAAGATGTGCTCCAATTGTAATTAAGACAGGGCTGTCCCAAGGCTCCCACCTCATTTAATTTATATTAAAGTAGGCGAGCCCAGTCGTGTAGGGAACAGCCACCCTAAATCCAGCGGCAAACTACTTCGTGCCTTCCCCGGTGCATAAGCCTCGAGACTTGAGATGGCTGATGTCCCAGGGAGCCTAATGAGCAGCCCTGCTGCATTTTCTTTCCATGGTCCGAAAGAAGGCGACCTGTGTGTGGTGTGGCTATTGGAATACCCAGAAGGCTCTCTGCCCATCAGTGGCTACATGGCCGGATCTAATCAAGACAGTAAGAACATTTACTTAGAAAGGGATCGTAATCAGTAATGAAAAGACCGAACCCTCGGCTTTTTGGTTAATTAGACTTAGGGTTTTAGAATCGGAAGAGATTCCAAATGCCCTCCCGGCTTCTTCTTCTCCATTCAGACCGTCCTGGGCTAGTTTGCCTTTACAACAGGTGCCATTTTCTGCCCGACAGCACATTATAGACTGATAGGATAAATGCATCACCCATTACTGTTTATTGTCCCTCTCCTGTAACAGTATCACCACTGCCCTGCAGTCCGGTGGGCAAACGTGCACCACAGTGCTGGGCACGGAGGTAATCTCGGTCTCAGGTGTGTTACCTGCCAGCTGCCTAACTCTTGCCCCTTCCTCCTGGGATATCTGAGGCCCATGGCCATAAGTCGACATGTCCAAGGTCAAGGGCATGAGGCCAATTAGAAGCAACACGGAGCCTCAGAACTAGGCCTGCCTTCCCCCACCCATCCCTAGAAAGCCAATGTGCACTTTGAACTCGAGCCTTGGCATCCGCCACTGCAGGTGCAGCTTAGTCTGATCATGGTGCTATCGCAAAAGCACACAGACGGAGTGATTTATGATCACAGACATTTTTATTATAGCTCTGGAGGTTGGGAAGTCTAAGATTAAGTTGCCTGTAGGCTTGGCGTCTGGTAAGGGGTGGCTTCCTGGTTTGTGGTAGTGTGCTGTGTCCCACATAAGCTGTGTTCTCCAGGGTGGTGATACCGCTCTATCCTCTTTCTCTCTGTTAAATTCCTTGAAGGTCAACCTTCAAGACCCTGCTCAAACATTCTTTGCCCATGAACTTCCTCCTGCTCTTTCTTTCTTCCCTCCCTCCCCAGAAATATCACTCCTTCCTCCAAGGCCTCACACCACTGTGACCCTCTAAGCTCTGCCCTGTGGGTCTTTAGTAGCCAAGTGTCTTCTTTACTTTTATGTTACCTAACAACTCCACAGTGCCCAGCACAGACAGCGGGGTTGGCTGGGGACAAGGGATCCACAGGGTACCTCCTGCCTTTCCACATTCAATGTGACTCCTATTACCAATGAAGACCCCACCATCACAACTGCCCATTGAAACGACCCAAAGGGGAAGGTCTCTTATTGCTACATGGAGGATGCCATTAGTCCTGGCTACACAAGAAAACAGAGATCAGAAAGCATTGTTCAACAATAAGACACAATTGTGGGGGGAGGCAGTTGTTTTTGTTTTTGTCTTCGTTTTTTCAAGTTAGAAACCATGACAAGCGGCTACAGAGATGGCTGAGAGGTTAAGAGCACTGGCTGCTCTTCCAGGGCGTCCAGTTTTAATTCCCAGCACCTACTTGGTAGCTCACACCTGTTTGTAACTCCAGTTCAAGGGAACCGAACATCCCCACACAGACATGCATGCAGGCAAAACAATGCACATAAAAGAAAAATAATTTGAAAGCCTATGACAAACATAATTGAGGTCTACTGTGTCACATCCACATAATCTATCCTTAAACTGTCAGCCGTGCTACACTAGGGTGTCCAGCACATTTACAGGAGACAGGCTTGGGCTCCAGGATGGATATGGTACTTTTCACTGAAGTTTACAACACAGGACATAGTCACTCACTTTCCTTACCCCAGGGTAACTATGTGGAAAGTCCTGCCTGGTTTGGTTTCTCCGTACCCAGAGCCAATCACAGCTATTTGTAACCAACAAAAACAAAAACCAAGACAGGCTGGAAATATGCCCATATAATACCATTTGTATCTGAAATATTTACCTTCTTTCCCTTGCTCCTTTAAAAGGGCAGATTTGTGAATATTAACAGTGTCTTGGATTGTGAGTTTAAGGGATGCATCAGTGCTCCTAACAAAATGGTTGTGGGTGACAAACCGATAATCACTAGGAGCATGTACCAGAAAGAAATACTAGACGATGCCTCTTAACACAGACATCTTTAAGCTATTAATCTCCCCAGTAGAGCTGCTTATAACCCAGAGCACAGTGACACTGCCCACAGTTCACCCCTGACTGCCCGTAAGAAAGGCACATTAAAGAGAACACTTGGTTGGGCACCCTATTTTCCTCAGAGTTACAACTGGTAACATCTTTTATTTTTGTTATTGTGTATATGTGTTCACATGTGTGCAGGGAGGTGTAGGTGTGTGTGTGTGTGTGTGTGTGTGTGTGTGTGTGTGTATGTATGTTTGTATGTATGTATTTATGTAAGAAGGTCAGAAGTCAACAATGGATGCCTTCTTTGCTCTTTGTCCTAAGGTCTGAGACCTGGTCTCTCCCTGAACTTAGAGCTCGATTGGCTGGCTGATAAGTCCGGGGTCCTCCTGGTTCCACATCCCCAGCCCTGGGATTAAAGGCACGCACCATCAAGCCTGGCCCTTTAACATAGATGATGGAGAACATATGAGCACTTTACCATTGAGCCATCTCCCCAGCCCCTATTGTCTAATGTATTTCTAATGCTTTTCTCAGAATCTAATAGAGCTACAGGACCTCTGACCCATTTTAGAAGGTTAAACAGCCTAAAAATAACATTATGAACATAATGAAGCTATCCTTGGATGAGTGTGTGTAGAAAAATGAGTATAGTGTAAACTAGCTTCATATCCAACATACAATGACCCCAGCATTGACCCCTGACAGAACGACTGCGTGCATCAAACAGTCCACTGTGGTCCAGAGTCCCTGCTTCCCTGAGTGCCCATCCTCCTAACAGAGTGTTCTGGGCAATGGAGACCTCAGCTCAGTCACTCAGCCTCTAATCAGAGGGGTTGGTCTAGCTCAGCGATGCCTGACTGAAGTACAATGCAAGCTACATACACAATGATACACTTTCTTACATTTTTACTGAAAACCATAAAGATAGCCAATGTCAAGAATAATTAATATTTTACTTAATCTATCATCATGAAAAACATTACAATTTCAATGTGTAATTAACATTTAAAAATTACTAGTGTCATTGTTTACAGCCTTTCTCATCCCAATAAACCAGCACATATTTTAGACTGTCAGTGTATCTCTTGGGACCAGTGGGGCCATATGCCACTGCACTAGTCTAATTAGCCTCTGATATTTCTCTCAGCACTACGAGATATTCTAATAAAGACAGATTTACAGATCAGGGCACACTTAGAAATTCTTTAAAAAAACAAAACAAACAAACAGGCCCTCCAAAAAACAGTGTTTTCTTCTCATTGCAATACTGTTCTTTTTAACTTAGTGGCTGTGTAAAGTACCAGTTTGTCGGATCTATCACTCTAACCCTGACCCATACTCTCGCCACCACTTTCCTACAAGCCTCCAGGTAAGTTAACATTCGAGACAATGTCTAAGCAAGTGCTGTCTTAATGAAGCATCTTAAAAAAATACTAATAATTAATAATAATAATTGAGAGTTTAATAAGAATGACCAAGAAAATTGTCTGATGACTATGTTATCATCCACATATTAATGATGCTGTGAAATAAAAATTTGCACCTGATTAGCAATCATTTCTCCAAGGACTCAGCATCTACAGAGAGATTCCCCAGGCTCCCCCACCACCGCCACCACACACACTGTATTGTTCATCAGTCCCTTTGTGATCAGAGATCTGCCTCCGCCAGATGGCCGGTCTGGGATAAGGGTGCAATGGGCAATTGCAGAACAAAGAGAAGCCAGCTAGCCTTCCCAGGCACTGAACCTGTGACCCCAACCTCATTAACTCTAAGAAGCAGTTAACCCATCACAAACATGGACTGGCAGGTGCACCACAAAGAAACCCAGGAAATCCGACTGTGGCTGCCACTGGGACACCCAAAGAGAAAAAAAAAGTCACTCCCGATGTATTAGTTAGAATTCCTCAGAGCAAAATGAGATGTATCACTGGTGTACATATACGGAAACACCCCATGGCACCCCACTATTATGTATACTTTATATGTTTTAGGTACCAGTTGAAAATTTAAATTTAAAGTTGAGAATTTAATTTTTTCAAGAACGTCTCAAAAAAAGAAAGAAGGAAAGAAAGAAAGAAAGAAAGAAAGGGAGAAAGAAAGAAAGAAAAAAAGAAAGAAAGAAAGGAAGAAGGAAATTCTGAAGCCAGTGTCTAGACGTCCCTGCTGCCTCGGGGACCCTCGAGAACACCACAGCGACTGATCTAAACTGAAGACCATACATGGCTATGGCTGTGGGATTTGGTGTGGTAAGCTTTCTGTCGCCCGCTAATGGTGATATCAGGATTATGGTGTTTCTTTCCTTTTATCTCCTGCTAGTTGAGGAAAACGCAGGCTAACAATTACTTACGTGAACTTTCAAGGATAACCTACCGACTCCAGCTGTACCTAGACTTAAATAACTACCAAGGGGTCCAAGCCCTAACCCTAACCCTAACCCTAATGCTAACCCCATCCCCAGCCTGTCTCCACATCTGCCTTACTGCCGGGCAAACCTTTACAGTGAGTGAACCTTGCCAATGGGCCTGTGTGTGGTGCTGCTCATTCCTCCCCCAGACCAGTCAGTACCTTGTGATGAAGCTGGTGCTCTTCACTGCCCTCTCAGAAGAACTCTTCACGGCTACTACTGGCTTCTCCATCCTATGTTAACCACCTGTCGTCTGTAGGGAGCCACGGACTTCTGACCTCCCCGAGTGTCACCATTCTCGCTTTGAACACAGCATCCATCCATCCAAGAAGCAAGTGTGTTGAAATTTCCTCTAAGCACAGCCCACACCCCACAGGTTCACAGCTATTTGGAAGGACTGCCGAGGATCCCAGTTTTGATAACGGACACACACATAGAACTTTCTAGAACATAGAAGCTAATGCATATGGTATTGTTCTATTTGGCTTCTACGAGATATGTGGCAGTGCCTCTGCAGCACTGACTGGCTATAAAGCATCTCTCTGAGGCGTTCTTCTGCCTTTCTACTGACATTCTTTAGAGTCAGGCTCCACATATGTACTTCTCACGTGTGTCCAGATTACTCATCTGAGCTGCTTAGCCACTCTCAGACGCTTCAAAGTCTTCAGTGCAAGCAGCTATCAAAAATGACTTAGTGTCTGTCTTTAAGAATTTTCACATCAATAATAAAGGTGGTGAAACGTAATAGAAGCCAGATTTATTATCTCCCTAAACATATAAATTACAGCAACTGGGACCATCCAACAGCTAAGTTTGTTTGCGTTTTGTTTTACGAGACAGGGTTTCTCCGTGTAGCCCTGGCTGTCCTTGAATTTCCTTTGTAGACCAGGTTTGTCTCCAACTCAGACATCCTCCTGCCTCTGCCTCCCAGGGGCTGGGACTAAAGGTGTGGAGCATCATGTCTGGTAGCTAAGTTTCTTGATTCTTACAAAAATTATAACAGTTCATTAGGTACTAAGCATTAGAAAACAAAAGGAATAAATTTGAAAATACACTTTGCGTTGTCGATGTTTTAACGAACACACACATAGGAACTCTCCAGAATATATTAATAAAGATAAAACCTTCATGGCTGAGCGGGTCATGCCAGTGGGCCTGGACCTACACTGATACACAGTTTCATTAGATGTAAAATCATTTTATACGGCTTGGGCGGGGTTTACGCCTGTTTCGTTTTGTTTGAGACAGATCTTCCCAGGCTGCCCTTGAACTCCTGATCCTTCTGCCTTGGTCTCCTGAACACCAGGATTCTGGGCACACCCAGTTTGCAAGTGAATTTTTTCGTAGCCAACCTAAGGACAAAATTAAATGCTTAATAAAAAAAATACCACTATATTTCCATTCAGTTAAAATTAAATATGATTGACAAGCAGAAATACACATAAAATTGGCCTCTCTAGGCATCTGTGGTCTCTCTCATGTCTCTCCTCTCTCCTCCCTCTCTCTCTCTCTCTCTCTCTCTCTCTCTCTCTCTCTCTCTCTCTCCCCACACCCCCATGTTTGCATGTAATGCCAGCATTTGAGAGGTAGAAGCAGGACAATCGGGATTTCAAAGCCCATCTTAATTACACGAAGATCTGACGGCAGGCTAACCTAGGCTACCTGAGACTCGTTCTCAGAAAAGGCAACATTTTAATAAAAGCTTGAACTCAATTAGCTCTCCCTCTTATGTTTTCTGAGGTAGTGTCTCTCACTAGATCTGGAGTTCACCATTTAGGTAGACTTGTGGGCCAACAAGCCCTTAGGACCCCCACTTCCACCCCTTGGGATCCCCACTTCCACCCCTTGGGATCCCCACTTCCACCCCTTGGGACCTCCACTTCTACCCCCTTGGGACCCCCACTTCCACCCCTTGGGACCCCCACTTCCACTGTTAGAACTGGGTTTACATATACATATCACCATGCCCGATCTTTTATGTGGGTGACAGGGATCCAAACTCAGGTCCCCATGCCTGCACAGCAAACACTTTATCCCGGAAGCCATCTTTGAAAGCCATTTTTGCAGCTTCCTCACAATACTTTTAAGAGCAGGAGAGTCCCAGAAACAAAAAGAGTATATTAAAATTAAGTAATTGTTCAAAACTAAGAACCGTTGATTTAGAAGCTGAAATATATACTCAGTATATTATACATGCACAATAGTTGATGGTGGCTTTGTACATGGACTTTCTAAAGTCACTTTTACTGCCTTGTGATTTTGAGACCAATCAATGCACTGTGAAGTACGTCTGTGGCTGTTAAGTCTTCATTTGTGCCTTAACAACAGCCGACACTCGTTTATAATGAAGCCTTTTTATAGTTGCACAGCTATATCGTGTCTCCTCTGAAGATATATTAAACCTTTGAGCACTCAATAAAAATGACCAATTAATCGACTCTATCACAAAAACCTGAGAAATAACTCCAAAATATTTACGTTAAAGACCAGCCAAGTCAAAATGAATTACGGGTTTCCTGGGTAAGCTTTCTTACTTATAAACCAAGTTTCAAATGGACTTCAAACAAGTCCTTTCCAAGGAAGCTATAAACCATGTGCTATACTAGGGAAAGTTTAAATGTTGCACCCACATTTACGGTTCTCTTTAAGAAATGAAACATCTGTAGCCATCAGTGGGAAGGGACCCACACAGAAGAGAAGGGGAATCAAGAAGAGGGGCAGACTTTGGGCTCCAGCAAGACTCAGGTTGAGCCCCCACATTGTCCCTCACTAACTTTGGGAACTTGGGCAAGTTCATAAAAAAGCTCATTGCGTCCTTACTTCAATTATCAAATGGAGACACAAGGCCTCCTGCAGGGGCAGCCTGAGGGCTAAATTAGAGAACACACAAATAGCTTAGTCTGGGACCTTGACCATGAGAAATACTCAGTAAATGTCAATTCTGAAAAAAGAAATGTTTCAGAGACACATAGGTGTGGGGAAGTGGGGAGACAAGGCTCCCTAAGATGTTCTAGGCAAGCACTTTACTATTTGATCCTCTAAGGATGTATTTCTATCTGTAATTTGACATTGAAATGCCAATGACGTTAGGGCTCAGAGGAGAAGTGTTGAGACCCCACCTCAGATTTTTCCTGAGTGCACTTCACCGGCCAATACTTTCCACTGGTGCCGTCATAAATACCAAAGTCCTTTAGTGGATCTCAAGTAGAATCTTTAAAGTGATATGGAAAACATGTGGGAAATCTAAACACTACCTTGAGAGTTTAGAAACATATAATTGGTGCTGGGCATGGTGATGTGCGCCAATAATTCCAGCAGGTGGAAGGCAGAGTCAGAGAACTAGTCTACACAGTAACTCCTTCCCAAAAGACCAGGGCCTGGGGACGCGTCTCAGTGACAGAGTGTTTGGGGAGCATCTGTAGGGTCCTATACCCAGTCCTTAAAGAAAGAAAATTGCACACATACTTATGTGCACGCACGCATGCACGCACACACACT
The DNA here is from genome assembly GCF_021556685.1 of Rattus norvegicus. Classification (NCBI taxonomy): domain Eukaryota; kingdom Metazoa; phylum Chordata; class Mammalia; order Rodentia; family Muridae; genus Rattus; species Rattus norvegicus. The sequence goes on from NC_141547.1 coordinate 31,899,279, forward strand.
CACTGTATACCAGGTGACAATGCATCTCTTAATCCTAAAACCCTTTTAAGTTTTAACAATGAGGATAAAGATAAACAGCTCCTGGATGCTCTGTTTACATTGATAATTCGCAAAGGATACACACCTGCTGCATCCTTTGACCCTCACAAAATTCCTTCAGGAAAAAGGAAACTTACAAAGGATGTTTTGAACTACTCGCCACCCGAAAAGCTCGTTACAAGGACGGCCACGTTCAAGTGCAGTCCCCCAACTCAAGACGTTGGCTGCTCCTTGTATAGAATGTATCCGGGATGAAGACCTTAACTAGTTTTCTAGGGCTGCTGAATGTCTCAGAGGAGGTCGTGATTCAGGGGCCGAAGCAGCCGGCATGCGATCCGGCGTCTGCCCCTGGCACCGTTGCTCTGGTGGCGGGAGTTGGCAAGTCATTTAATCCCGCTGCGTCTGGATTTCCTTACCTACAAATCGCAACGATAACATCTGCCCTGCGTCTGCACAAGGAGCCTGTGGAAAACAACCACACTCCACCAGTGAAATGTCCCCCTGTCCCTAGTCAGCTACAGGGTGACATCACCCAGACCACCTAAGGCTCCACGGTTCATGAACATGCACATCGACTGTGACTGTAAAAGGTAGGCGCTAGGCTTTCATGTGGGAATGCTCTCCAGTTCTTGATACATAGTAGGTCCTCAGTAAATACTCGGCACAGGGAGCCAGCTGGGCCCGCATTTCTTATTCGTTTGCAATTCGTTTATCACTCAATTATTCTTTCCACCCTTAACTACTGAGTGCCACCCTGCGCCATACTAGAAGCAGACTGCGGCTTGGCTTGGCGTGGAGGCACACACCAGCAATCCCAGCATTCTGGACCTGGGAGCAGGAGGATCAGGGGTTCAAGGCCCTTCTTGGCTACATAACGAGTTCAAAGTCAGCCAGGGCTTAAATGAGACTCTGTCTCAAACCAAACCAAAACAACAACAAAAACAAACAAAACAAACAAACAAACAAAACAAAGACAGGCACACAGATTGCAAAAGCAGGCAACAATCTCAAGTCCTCCTGCTGCACAAGCGTGAGAACTTGAGTCTGGGTCCTCAGCACACACACGGAAAAGCTGGACGTGTGAAGAAAGTGCTGGGGGTGGGGGGATTGCCCTGTCAATCCAGCCCAAATTGGTGAGCTTCATGTTCAATTCTATGAGAGACCCTGTCTCAAAACCCGAGGTAGAGAATGATGGAGGACGTTAAACCGTTAGCCTCCACAAGCTGCACGGCTGAGAACAGAGGGGCACATGGGTACTAACACTCACATGAGTAGTACGCACACACGGAAACGTACATAAAACGGACAAACATTGCTACGAAATTGTATAAGAAGAAAATGTAAAATGCAGCTTTCCCGCCTACCAGTAATAACTTACGGTGTTACAGTGCTTTGTAGTTTATGAAGAACTATATAATTTTGTTTGTACCTAACTCCAATGTCAGCATCGTTTATCTTCCTAGCTCCAGAGTCAACGCTCTGTTTAGACTGAAAAGTCTTGAAAGTCTCTTGACTGTTACAGGTGACTTCCAAACAAAACCTCTGGAGTAAAATTGAAGTAATCAACAGTTAAAAATAAAAAGGTTACACTGCCGGACCCCACCCCTCAGCCACGCACATCTGTGAGTTAGCCTAATGCAACCACATAACCAATTCAAGAGACATTTTTCAAACGTTTCTTTCTGAAACCGGCCTTGAATTTCTTTTTTCTTATAGGCAATTTTCTCTTGGGGGAAAATAAAGCCAAGTAATAAAGGTGACGGCCGAGGTGCCTTCCTTTTGTTGACTCTTTAAAAATTACTCAAAATCCATCCTTGTATTCAGACACACGAATCACAGACAATGCCAAATGACCGCTAGCCATCTTATTATATAATTCAACAACTACCGCGGGTAATTTTTACGGGGGAACATTGATTTAACTGACAATTTAATGAATTGTTCATTTGCCACGAGATATCTACTAAAACCTTTTACTAAAACTGCCTTATCCTTTGTATTCTAACCACTCCCCTGCCACCACCACCACCTCCCCATCACACACACACACACACACACACACACACACACACACACACCCTCCCTCACCAACACCCAATGCCAGATCAGTTTCCCGGCCTGTATTTGTAAAACCATATTAAAATTTCACAACACATGGTCACAGTTACTAGGTTTTCTCCACCCTCCCCCTATACTGAATCAACGTCTTCAAATATACATTTCTCCCTTGAAATCCACAATTCGGAAAACCTTTGAGAGTGTGCGAACATTTCACATAAAATTCAAACGTCTGTTCTTGGCTGATACTCGGTTCTTTTTTTTTTTTTTTTAAAGCCATACTACCCCACCCACTGCATCCAAGGGGTTAGAGGTCCAATCTCGCCACCACAGGGCTCTGCAAGAAAGGGCGGTTATAGCTGCGGGAAAACAGCCGCGATGGGAGAAGATAAGGCGAGCCCATTTCACGCCCCGGTGGCGTGCGGTGCCCGGCTCAAGCCCTGGGAGGGAAACCTTTGTTCGCCTCTGCCATCAAACTGGTAGCTCATCAGAACTGGGGCAACAAGAGTTTGTGCGCATCGGCTCGGCAAAGGTTAAACAAAGCAATGCAGCCTGGAGACTCGGGCTGAGCGTGTCCGCGTCCCAGCTCCTGACTGGAGAGGTCCGGCTCTGCGCTGGGGACCTGGGAACCGGACAAGGCGCGGGAAGGGGCTCGGGGGCTGAGCGGGTCCCACGATCTCCGCAAGTTCCCGGGGTGCAGCCCACCCGCAGGTTCCTCCCGGAGACCCACGGGTGCGCACGCCCCACACAGATCCAAGGAGAGGGGCTGCGCCGCGCTTGGGGTCGTCGTCCCAAGACCTCCGCGGACCGTGCGAGCCCACGCCCGGGGCAAGGTAGGAGTCTCGCGCGGGCCCTGCCCGAGAGAGAAGCCACCCGCTGCCTATTGTCTGTTCCCTCGAACAGTGAGGGGAGCTCACCTGAGGTTTTGCGGAGCGCCACCCTGGAGAGAACGATGGCGAGAGCGCCGCGCGCCCCGGGAACGTCCCAACCCGCCGAGCCTCCGCAGCAGCAGCAGCTCCAGCAGTGCGGCCAGCTCTCAGGCGCCCGCGGCCTCCATTGCTCTCCCCGCTGCCACCACCGCGCGGCACTGCGCGCCCAGCCCCGCGCGCCGTGGTCACATGCTCCGCCCGCGCTCGCCTCGGCCGCTCGGACCCGTGCCCGCCCCGCCCGGGGACCGCCGCGTTGACCGCCGAGCTCGGTCGATGCATCTCAGACAATTTGCACCCCGACTGACTCGAAGCCAGGAGTTAGCCTAGGGCACCGTGTGGGACTTACCAGTGCGGTCTCCACCGCTGCAGGAATGGCCAGAGCGAGAGCTGAACGCAAGGGTCGAGGCGCACCTTGCAAGGAGCAAGGAGCCAAGACTGTCAGTCACCACTTCCTCGGGATGTAGTCCGGGTCCGGGATACTAGCATAAGCCGGTCAGTAACTTGAGTGACCTGGACCATAGAGAGGTTTCACCCAGCACGGTCCAAACGATCAGAATGGACCTGTGACTCCTGAGTCGCTTAAGTGGAAAGACGTCCCTCCAGAGAAAAAGCTGACGGTTGCTTTGCTGCGTCTCAGTGCCTTTGAACACAGTGATATCGGACGTTATTGTCCCCACTCTAATGAAATTAGATATCGACTTTGATATCTTAGGGAGAAAGATTATTTCGTCCTTTTGTGGGTTAGTCGGAAGCAATGAGACTTAGCTTCAAACTTTTTGTCATGGCTACTTCGATAGAAGCGTTGGCAATCACTCCTGCCGGGCCCTTTGGTGCTACACACGCAAAGATACCAAAATTTAGGCTTCTTAGTAATACTGAGGCACATTTCTTCTGTGACTAAAGATGCAGAAAGCCAACCTTAACATATACTCTATAACGAATCAAAGGTGCCAGTGTCCAAAACAGGACCAAAAATTTCAGTGCCGGCAGCGTTTGTGACTCAGAAGTAAGAAACTGATACTGAGTGTCCCGGTGCATGGCAGGTTAATCAACTGAGTTTTTCTGGATACATTTTGTTGTTGTTGTTGTTTTGGTTTTTTTTGTTTTTGTTTTTGTTTTTCCAGACAGGGTTTCTCTGTGGAGCCCTGGCTGTCCTGGAACTCCTTCTGTGGACTAGGCTGGCCTCGAACTCACAGAGAACTGCCTGCCTCTGCCTCCCTAGTGCTGGGATTGAGGAGCGTTGTTTCATTGATCATTGCTTACACATATCCTAAACTATGTCTGCTTTATTCAACATAAGAATGATAATGAGTTTTTAGAACTTTGCTTTAGTAGCACTAGAAATTCCTAGAAGCTCAAAAATCAAACCTGGGCAGAACACAACGGGGATCTTTTTCTTGCTATACCATGCTCTTGACGATTGTGCCAAGTGCACAAGAACCACTCTATAGTAATTCAAATTCATATAGTGTGGGTTCCACTGACTTCATTTTGTAAGACAAATATGGCAACTTACACGCCATTAAATCTTCCAGAGAGTTGGTGCTCATCTTAGAATGTTCTAGTGCTGGACTTTAGGGTATCAGACCTCAAATCAGAAGCTGATAGGAAATCTTGATTATTTTGTGAGCTATTTGCCTTGGCTTTTGACTGTCACATCATATCAATAACAGCTCAGTCCATGGAATAGTCAGCAAGGAGCTGTTAAGTTTACCCTAGAATAACGGAACTTTCAGACCAGATCCTGCACATTAAGGGGGTACGGCTGCAGAGTAGTGGAAACTTTCAACGTGGCTCTATATTAAGCTGTCCTGCTTGAAAGGTGACAGGTGACAGAATGTCTTTCTTCTGACTTCTTGAGCATACTGGTCCATAGTTCATACCAACAAAATATAGAAGGGTAACTGAATATATACAAAAGAATTATACAAGAATAAACTCAAAAGTCATATTAAACATAAAGGTAAGAGCTAAGCCTATCAAATTCTTAGGGGAAAAAAACCCTCACAGTGAAGGTCTGAAGAGGGCAAGCTATAGTCACACTAGTAATATAGGCATAGAACGACATCATTTGGCAATAAAAGGAATGAAGTACCAATTAACACATACACAAGCCTTGTGTGTATGAGGGCTGAGCCTTGAGAACATTACACTGCAAGCAAAGGAAACCAGACACAAAAGAGCACGTACAGCATGACTCCCTTATAGCAAGTGTCCAGATAGGCAAGTCTCCTGCAGTAACCACAGGCCGTGTGAGGAAGGTGAGCTGAGGGAAAACAGAGAGTGGATATTTGGAATGATGAGGATGTGTTCAAATTACGGAACTGGTTCCACAACTATGGATAAGACACCACCGAATCATACAGTACCATCGTATGTATATGGAATATCAGTTACATATCAATAAAGTTGTTAAAATAAAGACATTTTTAAATCTTTTTTTGCGTCCGTTCGTGTGCTGGAATTAGAGCTGGATGGCATGTCCTGCCGTCATCGGTCGGCTCCGTTGTGAGATTCCATGGATCCCAGCGTAGGTCTTCGTGCTTGCATGGTAAGAAGTTTCCTACCTGAGCCATCATTGCAGATCTCCAGATAGAGCTGTTTTCGAATCAAAAGGCATCAGACATATTATTGATAATCTGATTATAGAGATTCCAGGATAAAATATACCAAGTGATAAACATCGCAAACAAATGCACATAGCAGGGCTGGAGAGATGGCTCAGCGGTTAAGGGCACGGGCAGCTCTTCCAGAGGTCCTGAGTTCAATTTCCAGCAACCACATGGTGGCTCACAACCATCTGTGATGGGATCCAATGCCCTCTTCTGGCACACAGGCGCACATGCAAATAGAGCACTCTCATATGTAAAATAAATAAGTCTAAAAACAATACATAACAACATTGAAAGTCTACCTGACAACAGATTTAAGGCAAAACTGAAAATAAAAGAAGTATGCAAGTCTACTTTATAGAAAGACGTGTTTGACTTTGTCTTTGAAACTGCTCTGTTAAGGAGAGAGAGGACGACACAGAAATTGATAGGAAAGCTACCACATGTGTGCCCAACAGACAGAAAACACGCACTCTACAATAAAACCCTGGCAATGTTCACAAAAAAGCTTTAGATAAAAACACAACAAAACTCAACAAGTTGCAAAGGTCAAAATTCATACATGCTATATTCTGTGCCCAAAAGCCAATGGATTAGAAATTTGTGTCAAAATTGTATCTCCGTGGTGGTGTGTTGTTTTGTTTTGTTTGCTTGTTTTTGTTTCTTGCTTTCAGTGCTGAGATGAGAAGCCAGGGTCTTGCATGTGTTATGTCAACAATTCAGCTACATCCCCGGTCTCTTGAACCTTCCTTTTTTTCCTTTGTCTTCTCTCATGCATCCTTGACACAATCCTCCCTCAACTCCTCCCAGTGCTCCCCTACATCCTCTTTTCCCAGATCCACTCCCTTCAGAAGAGAGCAGGCCTCCTAGTGATATCAACTGAACTTGGCATAACAAGATGCAATGAGACCAGGCATGTAACCTCATATCAAGGCTGGATGAGGTAACCCAGTAAGAGAGCACCTGTCCCACGAGCAGGCAGAAGGGTCAGAGACACTTCTACTCCCATTGTTAGGAGTCCGACAAAAACTCCAAGCTAAAGAACCACAGCGTGTATACAAGGGGCCTGCCCTAGATTCATGCAGGCTTTGTGGTTGCTGCTTCTGTGAGCCCCTATGAGCCCTGCTTAGTTGAAACTTCATTTTAAGGAACTTTTGTATTAAAGATTGGCAAAGCATACTTTCCAGTAAATCACCCACATCAATCTTGACTTGTATCTGTTCTGTACCTCTGTTTGAGAGTGTGTGTGCATGCGTGCATGCATGTGTGTGTCTGTGTATTTATGTGTATGTATGTGTATGTGTGTCTGTGTATTTATGTGTATGTATGTGTATGTGTGTGTTGTATATGTGTGTGTTGTATGTATGTGAGGGATGTGTGTTGTGTGTTGTATGTATGGTGTGTGTGTATGCGTTTGTTATGTGTGTTGTGTGAATAGGTGTGTGTGTGTGTGTATCAGAAGCCAGTGAGATAGAAAACAAACATCAAACAATAAAAATAAAAGGTGATTCTTAGGAAACATGCATATAAAAATTGATTACATAGACTAACTAATCTCTTGGCTTATCAGCCAAAAGACACAAAACTTAAATCTTTCACAATGAAACGAGAAATAGCTAAGGATTTCTAAATGGGATAATAATAGATTAAATGGAAGGTTTCCAGGAAGAAATAATCGTGAAACTGAAAGGGGAGGAAATGTGACTGTAGAAGAAATAAAAGAGACCACAGGTTCTTTTTCTCAAGCAGGGACACTGCCCGGTTGACTTGTGTGTCAGCTCCTACCAACTTTAAAGGAACCAACAATTTCCTTGCATGCAAAGCCATTCCAGAACACGGGGAAAGAGCAATTTCACAACTCATTCTAGAAAGCTGGAAAAATTTGAAGTAAAAGCAAGACAGTGTTTCTCACACATGAATGGAAATCTAGGGCCAGTTCTGCTGGTTAGTGTGCATCTTTTTTCTTTTTAATCTTTTCTTTTTCTTTTTCTTTTTTTCGGAGCTGGGGATGGAACCCAGGGCCTTGCGTTTGCTAGGCAAGCGCTCTACCATTGAGCTAAATCCCCAACCCCTTTCTTTTTAATCTTAATAAGGTCTTTAAAAGCAAACCCAGTGGTACCTTAAGAATAAGACAGCCCAGGCAAGGAGAAGTGGTGGTAGCTGTGTAACATGGATGGGTTTGATGTCATTAAATTGTGCACTAAAACATGGCTATTGCTACACTTTGTGTACGACTCATGTTTAGGCGGCCATGTTGGTGAGACTTCATGGGTGTAGCTCCTGACATTTCTAAGAGACACGATCTCACAGAAAACTTCCTGTTCCTCTGGCTTTTACAACCTTTCTGCCCCCTTTCCCAAAAAGCTCTCTGAGCCTTAGGTGCGATGGCGTTTTGTAAACTCAGCTGGCTCCACAATGCTGTATTTTGATTGGTTGTGATTTTTTGTAATGGTCTCCCTCCATCTTAAAGAGAAACTTCCTTGATGAGGAATGAGGTCTACTCTTCCTTGTGGTCTAAGGACAGTTGTTTAGAGTATAGTCGGGGATTACTAATTCAGTAGAGCAGTGGTGCAGGTCTCCTCCAAGACCTAATCTTCATGTACATTACAATACAAAATAACATTCTAAATGTTGTGAGCAGTTCTCCGATGCCTTATCTTTTCTCCGTAAGTCCCGTCAAGGATTACCCTTGTCACAGTGTAAAGCAAGGGACAGGTCAATGGGACAAGCTCCACCCCCGTTCGTCACCATTGTGCAAGCCCAGCTCTGGCAGGAGGGCCCCTGTCCTCTCATTTAGACAGTGTCCTGTGGTCTGGCAGCTCAGAAGTGTCATCCTCAGGGCCCTTTCAGGACTGTTCTCACCGCCCCACCCACAGAGGTGGCTGTGACTCAGAATGTGCAGAGGCCAGGGCAGGTTTCTTAAGAACAGTGTGTGCAGCTTTAGGATGTACCCAAGGAAACCAGCCACCAAAAAAGAAGGCTTTTTTTCTGTGTCAGACCTTTTTTGGCACTAAGACAGAATGGACCACTCTTGAGCACTCTGATCTCAAATCAGCATCCTTCGAGGAGGCCCCAGCTCAGTAGCAATGAATGCTTTTTCTATTCCCAGATCCAACAGCACAGTTTCATAGCTCATTCCGTGGCCAGCCTGAATGGCTCGCCACCCAACCAGCTGCTGTCCTGGCCCTGGAAACAAACACATGCAGGCATCACTCTGCATCACTCTGCTCTGTTTCTGATCCACTCAGAAACGCTACGAGTGGAAGGCCCCCTAGACGTGGACTCTACCTAGGGCACATCCAGACACAGACTAGCAGAACCCTTTTCTAACTGGCTACGAGTGTGTCTGCTTCCCCCGACTGCAGAGCAGTCTCCGGAGTATTAGTTGCTGTTCTTGTTTGTGGGATAAAAGGCCTCAAAGGAACGTAAGGAACTAAGCCTTTTCTTTGGCTCACAGTTTGACAGAGATCAGACAGTGGCAGGGGTCTGAGGCCGTTGGTCACGTGACACGCACAGGCAGGAAGCTGACCCCAGCCCGTGTTCCAGTGCCACCCACATTTACGGACAGTGGTCCCTCGTTTTGCTCTCTATAGAAATTCCCCCCACAGACACAGCCAGGGGTTTGTTTGCACGGTGATTCTAAATCTTTTTAAGTTGACCATCAAGGTTCACATTTACACTTGAGTGGCATCGCATATGGCTGACAAGGCTAAATGTGGCAAGTGACAGACACTGCCCAGGTCTGTTACCCAGTGCAATGATGATCTAGAGCCATTAGACAACAAAACCCAAAGTGGGGGAGGTGCTACAGAGATCAGTCATGGCTGATTGTGGGAATCCTACTGAGATAAGCCTTTAATATGGAACAGGTTTGCTCCCTGCCTCCGGTGGTTATATAAGGCAAGGTGCTCATTGAACTGTTCAAACACACACACACACACACACACACACACACACACACAGTCAATGAAAGGTTTGTGCTTGAATACAGATAGACAGACAGACGGTCAATGAAAGGTTTGTCCTTGAATACAGACAGACACACACGCACACACACACGCACACACACACACACACACACACACACACACATGAAATTATGTTTTCTTCCAGATGTTGGTCCAAAACGTAGTTTTTCCTCCAGAAAGAGAGTTTCCTGTGTACGTCGAGCATCCTTGCACAACCTTGTGCATGGTCCAGGGATCTAATGCCCTTCCTGATGCTTACCCAAGAAATCCCCAGCACTGTGTTTGAGGTAAGCAGCCTTGAGGGTTGAGGAATTGTCTACCAAAGAGCAGGTTTCCTCGCACCTGCTATAGAAGAGACAGATTTGCAAAGCTAAGTGTTGCTAAGCTGTGATGTGAGCCTCCGCGTGACCGCTATCAATCTGGCCCTCTCTATATGCTTCAGGAGCTTGGGAAAAACAGACCAGACCGACACCGACATTCAAACACCTATTCACGCTCCCTATGCTGCTCGCTGTACCAGGAGTAACAGGGGCCTTTACCCCTGACCCAAGATCTCATTTCCTGTCTGCATCATGAAGCATCAGGTGCTGACTCATCACCTCGTCCATACACTCAAACCCCAGACCCACTGTTTTTAGTGTATATTGTTCTAAATTTTATATTATTTTTTATTCTAAATTTCAGCACTTTACATTTTCTTGGAACTTGCCCACTTCGTCCATTATATTAGCGGCTGCCGCTGGCTCCTCCCCCTCCTCCCTTTAGTTCTTTGATGCCTACAGTTACTTCCTCCTTTTTGTTTTAATTTTTTTGTGTGATTTTTGTTTTTAAGCTTATTGTTTTAAAGATCCATTCTTGGTTTTCTTAAACTTACTCTGCATTGTTGATTTTACGATTTCCTACTTCCTGACTTATTTTTAGCAGGCAATGGAGGTTGCTGTGTGTGCATGATGTTTTCTTTTTAACCTTGGGGTAATGTTTACCTGGGCGTGCGTGTCTTTCTGCTAGCACATTTGAAGTTGCGTGTCTTCTGATGACACACCGTCTGCACCCCAGATGCTTCAACATCCATTATCATCAATTCTGAGTCCCAAATAATTTCATTTCTTTTATGATTTCTTTTTTCTTCTTTTGGCTTTTTGAGACTGTAGGCTACACTGGCCTCATACCCCCTACAGCCCTCCTGCTTAGTCTCTTGCATGCTGGAATAGGATTATACACACTGCCCTTCATTTGCTCTCTTGTGAGTTCTTTCACCCACGGGAAATTTATAGACGTTTCACGCTTCCAGATGCTAGAATTTCTCTCTTTTTATTTTAAAATTTTGTGTTCAGAGAAAAATAGACTCAAGCCCTTTGACTCCTAGGTTTCCTCTGTGACTAACGAATGGTCTTATGTTTGTTATTGGGAACTGAGTGTAGGACCTCATACATCTTATCGTTAGACTACTTCCTGCTGACCAGGGGCACCGAGTTCCTTGGGGGCAAGTTTGCTCCTCGCCATCAGGACATCTAATTTCCTCCTTTTCCTTCTCCTCTCCTTCTTCTTTGCCTGTGACTACTTAACAAACCACAACCAACAGCATCCAACCATGAACCAACAACCCACACTTGTGGCCCTAGCACTTATACACCTTCTGAAGAGTTCCCAGAATTCCAATTGTCACTCACAGAAACGCTCTGCAGCTGTCAAAATCATTCACCTGCTAGAGCGCGGGGCAGATCACAGTCAGCTGCTGTGGGCAATCTAAAGTAGACTCCTGTACCTTACTTGGGATTAAGATGAGAACACATCCTTCTATTTCTGTGTTTTTAAAGAAACCAAGATTCTCGCCACAACGTATTTTAGACTGGCCCATTTTCCTGCAACCGTGATGTTATTTTTCCTCATGGTCGTTTTTATGAACCACACTCTCCTCATCCACTCATCTGCAGATGGGCATCCAGGCTAGTTCCACATCCTGCCTATTGTCAACTGTCAGTAGTGCGGGGATAAGCATGGAGTGAGTGTACATTTTGTGGTAAACTAAGAGGCCTTCAGGTCTCTTTCTGTAGGGGTGCACCTGAGTCAAATGTTCTCGCATTTTAGTTTGAGAAGCTCCATTGCGCTGTGCACAGCAGCTGTACAAGCTAACATTCCCACCAGCAGCGTGTAAGGAGTCATCTTTCCCTCATCCTCAGGAGAGCCGCCATGCTTTCTTGATGATATTGTGCTGACTGGGACAAGCAGGAACCTCAGGGACGTTTTACCGTCACATTTCCCTGATGTCTAAGGATGTTGAGCATCTTTCCAAGTACGCATTGCTGTTTACTCTTGTGCGAGCCGCCTGCTCAATTCACTCATCTATTTATCTGGTGGCTGCTTTTGGCTCTCTGTGTTGGATGTTTTCAGTTCTTTATGTTATATTCCCCTACCCTTTCCTCTAATTTCTCCAGTCACCTTGACCTCTCTGGCATTTACGGGTCCTACTGACCCCATCTCACTTTAAAGCAGGATAAGAATACCATCCAGTGGGGTTGGGGATTTAGCTCAGTGGTAGAGCACTTGCCTAGCAAGCGCAAGGCCCTGGGTTCGGTCCCCAGCTCCGGGGGGGCGGGGGGAGAATACCATCCAGTAATAAAACAAGTGCCCAAGGCCACTGATTTTCTATGTTAATTTTGTACCCAGTTGCTTTGCTCAAAGTGACTGAGTTCTCTGATGGAATCTTCACGGTTTTTAAAGACAGGATTCTATTGTTTGCAAACGGGTAATTTGAAGTCTTCCTTTCCTATTTGTATCCTGCTTTTGTCTTATTGCTCTAGCTATGGCTTCCAGCAGGACACAATACTACTTATTCCCTCTACTTTTTTTCTTCTATTATTTTTACAGACACTTCCCATTCTCCAAGCCTTTACCATTCAACTCGGCTCCTTTCTCTTGGGTTTGGTCTTGACTGTATTCCAGAGTTCTGGTCATTGTGGTCATGTCTGTTTGTTCTTCCTTTGCTCAGTCTTTCCTTCATGTAGCCGTCCATCTATATTGCTGAAGCTCTCCCGCACTGCCCCACCTTCTGATGTCATATGAATGACCTCCCCCCAGCTCCTAGGTTGAATTAATCTGCTTCTTTGTATCTTCTTTCAACACATTGAACATTTTTTTTCACCAGAAATATAAGAATCAAGTTGCAGCCACTGGACCGAAGATAGAAGGAAGAAAAGCAGAAGTTACTTCCAGAAGCAGGGCCGCCCCATCCCTATCTCTGACTGGTTCAGGAGGAGGCTGATTGAGCTATGGAGCTCTCTCTAAAGTAGACCATATATGAGACACAAAGAATGTCTTAATAAGTATAGGAAATTAAATTAAGTCCGTATATTTCAGTCCCTTCCACAGGAGACAACTCAAGCTTTGTCCTGTAAATCTAGTCAAGGGCAAGACTGTGTCTCTTTCGTAGAAATTCTCCTTTTTCAGTTGAGTGTAGGAGCGCATGTGCAGGTTTTCCTCGAAGTCCTCCAGGTAACTACAATGAAGTGAGCCAAAGACACTGACCTGAAAGGACTGATGTTAGAGCCAATGGTAGAAAGGCAGTGAGCCACGTGGTCGGATCTTCTAACCGGGGAGGGTATGAGATGTGTGTGGTGAGTTTACAACGAGCTGGGAGGGCGGGTGCATGGGGTAACAGTGATGTCAATCAAAATTATCTACCGTGAGAAGACAGAGTAACCATAGACACGCCAGTGTACCCACTAGGAACTCTGATATAAACTCTTGTATTTTGAACTGAACGTAAAGGAGTTATTTAAAAAGATGGCTGGCATATAAGTTAAAAGATTTCCCCAAGTCTCCTTATGATAAAATTTGATTTGAATAAATTGTTCTTAATTGTAGAATTAAAAATATTACTAATATAAGATTATAAAACATGCTGGAGAAAAGGAGAAAGTAAATTGACTGGTATGTTTATTGGTAAGTCTATAATCAAACTCCATGATTTAAAATTATTTAAGATAAAAGTAAAAACATCTATAAAAAGAACATTCAGTTTTTAAATGATAATCACTTTAAAAAAACTGTAGTATGATGGTTATAAAATAACGAGTTTGAAGGCAACAAATTTATATTACAGCGAACACTAAAAGTGAACATTTAAGAGAGTGTGCCTTGCTGTTGCTTTGGGAGAAAGGGTGGAGACAAATATTTTATCACATGTCTCTATTACAAAACCTTCCAAATGATGTTGTAAATGGTCTTTTTTTTTTTTGTATTTTGCTATAAAACATGAATTTACTCAAAGGAAATAAAATGATAAAATTGTAAAAATGGTGGGAGAGTAAGTCATCCTATACTCAAATACGCAGCAAATTCTTGCAAAGGGAACATCGGGAACATGCAAGGTGCCCTGGTTACTCGGAGGCCTACGCCCCTCAGGGACGTTCACACTGAGCAACTGTGCTAAGCCAGGGGGAAGCTGCCTTGCCTGCCCATGCTGACTTTTAAGTTCTTCCTCAGTCATGATGAGATCTAGTTTTAAAGGAGGATTTTCTTCAAATGTGAGCAGTTGGTATATGGTTAGTATTTGTATCTGACATTTTATTTTGTATTTCTGCTCTTGTCTAGGGGTTGGCACACCTTAAATCCTTTGGAGTTCTAACCTTGAAAGTGGAATTGTAAAAAGCTGTTCTCGGTTTATATGCCAGGGGAGGGTGTTTGCACACTATTCTGAAAGACTGGGTAAGTTATGCAGGACTCAAGGCCACAAATAGGTGTTGTCGGATGCACAGTGGGCTTTTAGCAAAACCACTTTTCTACATTTACTTCATATGCTTTCATATTCTGAAGTTTTAGACTAGTACACTGAAGAATTTAATTAGTAAAAAATACACTCCAAATTTTTGTTTGATTGTTTTACAAAACTCTGAATATATTTTAGCTTAATTCTTAAAAAACTGCATCATGTGGAGAGCCACAAGACAGCCAAGTAAGACCCACATAGATAGACGTGCCTCCCACTGCCGTCCTTCCTGCTTGCACTCATTCATCCAGCGCTCTGTAATGAAGTCACTAGGCGGATTCCCTCTATATCCAGGAAAAGATTTTCAAAGTTGATGAGAATATGAGTAATTTTTCAAACAGGTAACTCAGTTTGTTGATCTCTAATAGGTCTGAACTTTCAGAAATAACAAAAACACCTCAAGAAAAAAGATATGCTATCGGTTGAATTTTTGGTTTTGGAAATTGTAGTCTGAATGAGAAACATATCCCACATCTCAGATCCTTGAGCACTTGGCCCCTGTTGTGAGGGGTGCTGTTTGGGGAGGTGTAAGAGGGGCAGATTTACTGGAGCAAGTGTGTCCCGGGGGGAGGGCTGATGGAGAACACAGGGTCTCCTGACTTCCTGTTTGTTCACTCTCCGCTTCCTGTTGTGTGCTTGCTGTCGCCGCCTTGTGCACTTGGTGGACTCCTGGCTCTCTGGAACCATAAGCTCACTTAAAACCCTTTCTTTCACATAAAAAAAAATAATAATAATAAAAACGAGTTCTGCCAACAGACCAGACGTAAGTAGACTGCCTGTACGAAGGACAGCACACGTGGATTGATGCCACGCGTAAGAGAATCAAATGGGTCATGCTCTGACCTCATCATGCCTTGGGCTCCAAACATAGGCATGAAAACCAAACATGTCTACATAGTGCAAGAGTAGTTACATGCATACAGTGTGGTTCATTAAGGCACAGATTACTACAACATAATGTAAACACGTTAAATTAATTCATGGTATAAACACATTTTAAGGAGTAATTCTAGTTGGGAATAATAAAGATTCACATATCACATCACTTAAGCTATTAATACATATTCTGTTTTTTTCACATATGAAAATATACATAAGGCTCTTTAAAACTAAACATTTTTACATAAATATCCACTGATTTAAATAAAGGCTGACAGAGGTATAATTTGTGTCATTGTTCATGATTCGCAGGAACAAGTACTTCCAATATCTCATTACTCCTGTGTTCTTATGAAAATCCATGTAGAAACTCACTGAAAACCATAATCTGAAAGGTAAGTGAAGACAAAAATTAGAGTCACTCAATATATTAATAAAAACTTAAGTTCAATATTTTTACATTACAGTCTCTAATAAAAACTTGTTTCCCAAATCTCATCATATTTGAGAAGCATCACTCTACTTCTTGAAGAACTGTTGGGCACGTGAAGAAAAAGACAGGAAGAACATGGTTGGTTTGCTCCGTCACAGATGCCCTCGGTGAGCCCGTGTGGTACTGTGGGTGAGAAAAGCCCACATTTGCTCCTCTCTTCCCCTGTGCCTGGCAAAGGCTCCCCACAAGAACTCATGCAGTGAGAGGTGATTGCTGGTGCTCATGAGGAGACTAATGGCTGAGGGCTTTGGGGAAGGGGCTGCTCACCAGGCACTGGGTAGAGGAGGAAAGCTAAGGGCCAGTTACAGGTGCTAATGATGGATCCGCTTGTTAGGCCTCGTACTAAAGCCCTGCAAGGCCCCAGTGGACTAGGGCTGGAGATGTTCCAGAGAGCGAAGCACCTGGCAAATTCAATCAAACCTGGGAAGAAATCCTTGTGGGATCCTGGGTTTAACAGCAGGAAGGTCAGACGCACAGTTACCTCAGATGCAGTTACCTGGGACTGTGATTGGCACCTCATGAGGGGGTGGGGAAGTCTTGTCCACTGACCCTTTACCAATGGGATCTGACACTGTCTTCAAGGAGAATAGAGCTAAATTTTAGGACACCTAGTTGGTGTGTGGTGGAGAATTAACTGTCAGAAGGGTTGTGCTGAGTTTGTGAGTTTTTTTCCTATCTCCTGTGGTGTTAATAAAAACATAATAAAAATAAAATTAGGTTATCTATTTTTACTATTAGAGAGACACTTATCTGAGAAACGATTTCATGTGTATGCGATTTGTGTCTCAGTGCTCATTGGGGAAATCCTTTAAAATTAGATATTACTTAAGAAACATCTACAAAAGGAATTATTGGTTAATAAATGGATTGCAATACGTTGAGAATTAATTATCAATTATTGCAAAACTGTAACTTGTGAAACGTTAACAGCAGTAAAAGTTTCGGATGCATGTGGACTAGGAGGCTATAGTGATAACCAGCGTGGGTGCTGGTGGAGGCGTGGCTGGCCAGAGCCTGCAGCACTGGCAGATGGGAAACAGCGGAGCTCTGTGGGACATGGTCTGCAGAGGTGGCCTAGGGGGTAAAGTGCTTGAGCTGAAGAATTCAAAGAAAGGTAGAGTTCAGGGCTTGCTGGCTAACCAATCTAACTGACATGGAGAACTCTGGTTCAATGGAGAGCCCCTGCTGTAAAGAGTAAGGCAGAGCTCGACAGAGGACATTGGCATTGAGTTCTGGCCTTCACAGGTTCACATGCAGACCAGCATGTCACACATGCACATACACATTTCCTATAAGACACTGGGAATGAGCACAGGCGCCTGCTGATGCTTGGTGAGCAGTCTACCACAGGGGAGGGCCCACGCTCTTATGAAGCCCAAGCATCCCAAGTCCCCTTCATTATCAATGAGTCGCTTGCCATGTTACTTCCTGTTTCTTTCCCATGGGTTACAGCTGCCTTTTTCGAGCCCAGCTGACGTGAGAGGCCAGCAAGTAGAACCTTGAGATGTGCAGGCCACGGGGTGTGAAGAGAAACGGCTGTCCTGGGCAGTCTGTAAAGCTGGATGATGCTCCAATAAAGTTCACTTTATGGAAATGTGCTTGGCACCTGTTCCGAGGCAGTGTAACAAAAGGTAAACTGCCACCCCAGCAACCTCAAAACAGCCCAGTACCTGACCAGATGTGAGGGTGCAGTGACTTGGGTGACAGGAAAATAAATGTTTTAAGACCATAAACATTCACGCAAAAATGCAGCCATCAACCATCATTAGACCAGCCTTAGACACTGGCCTCAGTATGTGAAGGCACAGAGTAGCCCTTGTTTGTGACGGGACTTGGAGCCTCTGAGGAAATGCTAATTATCTTCTGCACACAGAGCTTCTATTAAAAGACACAAAGAAAGGCATCACCCCTGCCTCCATGAGGGTGCTCCCCACCCACCCACAGGGAGTGGGGGGTGGGGGTTTCCGGAGGGGAAACTGGGAAAGGGATAACATTTGAAATGTAAATAAATATCCAATAAAAAAAGAAGAAAAGAATGCATCACTTTGAAGAAACTGACCCAACCATTTCTGCCAGTGAGTGAGTCTGCATTCTTCAGTAACTATCTGTCAAAGCCAGGGTCTGACTCAGGCTTCTCTCCTATCTCCAAGGACTGAGTCCATCTCTTCAACTCGGCCTCAGCCAGAGGCATCCTAACATCAACTCCTTGGGAACAGGCCTTCATGTCTATGGAAACTTGGAAACAAATGGTGTCAGCAGTTTCAGTCCTCGGTCTCTGCTCAGGAAGCTCTCCTGACAGCTGGGAAGATGCCTGTCAACCGCCGAGTGCAAACTAATGGTTTACGTTTACATCAGGACACTCCACAGGGCAGCAATAATAACCAGCCACAAGCACACGTCACTGGCTGGACCTCACAAATGCACCAGAGAATAAGAAACCAGAAACGTACAATTTCACTGATAAAATCCAAAAACAAAGGAAAAACAATCTATGCTTTAACGATTAAGACAGCTGTCGGTGAGCAGAGTTTTCGTCTAATCTTTCTTTGTTTTGGTGCAGGCAAAAGAGCTGTGTTTAGTGGAATCCCAGTGAACCCGGCACCTTTTCCTGACTGCCTGCCTGTGGGAGGCAGGGTCCCCTGAAGCCTAGGTGGGCCTCAAACTCATGCTGCAGCCGAGGATGACTTTGAACTCCTGACCTTCCTGGCTCCACTTCCTAAGAGTGGAGAAAAGTTTTCTGAACTCATTTTGAGATCTACTGCGATCCCTTACTCTTTCCATGTCTGGTTCCTGCATTTCCTGTGTGGCTCAGACGTGGCTGAGGCAGCTCCATGACAGACAAGTCTTTCCCTCAGCCTCTCTGTATCTACCCTACATTCAGGACACAGATCAGAGTCTCCATCTGCATGAGATGCCACCGTCACAGTTTGTACACCCTGCCCTAACTTTCAAAGCTTTCTCCCACACTGTCACCCCACAGCCCGCCATCCCTGCCACACAGAGTGCGCTGCACCTCGTGTGCTCTGTCTCTGGGCCTGTCCCACTTCACCAGCGGTGTAGCTGGTTAATACCATCCTGTGACATCTCCTATTTCTTAGCAATTGCTGAATCCCCGACTCGCCTGCAGTGCTAAGAGTGAGCCCATGGTTCCTGTGTGCTCCTCCACAGACCCATCCTTCTAGCCCTTTCCTTTCTATTCTTTGCTTTGCTTTATATACTTCTGCCAAATCTGCAGGATTAAGAAGAGGTTACGTTCACTTTGTGTGTGTGGGAGCTTTGTGCCGGTTCCTGTCCAGGGCAGCAGGTAAAGCTGACACACAGAACTGCACAGAGCACATGCTTGGTTGATGCAGTCTACAACTGCAGGTACCGTGTAACCAACCGCTGTGCCACAACACACCGGACATGTCCATCGGTCCAAACACCTTTCTGAGCCATCTCTCCCTGACAGGGATGGTTCCAACTTTTACAACTACAGATGCTTCACCCGCCCTCGGTACCTGGTGCATTCCTTTCCGATAACTATGCATTTATATGCTCAGGAGACTGCATGGGCGATCTCAGAGTGGAGCTCAGAGGCGACGTGGGAAGACCGAGTCGGCGCAGCTCTTGGATTGCTCGCTCTCTGAAAGTGAAGGTTACATGACGTAAGCACCACGGACGCCTACGGCTGTCTAACACCTACCAGTGCAGTCAGTATTTCCACCACCCTTATTTTACTTGGGGCCTCACTACGTCACCCAGGCTATCCTGGACTCAGAGGCTCAAGTGATTCTCCTGCCTTGGTCCTCCCAAGCAGCTGGCGCTGCACGTGGATAGGATGCCTGGCCTGGCCTTATATACTTCTGCTAAATCTGCAGGATTAAAAAGAGGTTAAGTTTACTTTGTGTGTGTGTGAGCTTTACCCGGAAGCATGTCTACGCGCAACACACAGGCCGGTTCCTGTACAGGGCAGCAGAGGGTCAGTTACGGATGGTTGTGAGCCTCTGTGTGGGTACCAGGTCCTGGGGAAGAGCAGCCAGGGCTCTGAACCACTAGGCCATCTCTCCAGCCCCAATTTGTAGTTTTTTCAGGAGTGTGTAAAATACTTAAGTTAATATACATTAGAGGAAATTGTTCAAAGCAATTATGCTATGGGCTTGTCAGAACATTAGGACATTAACAAATAACATATAAAGACAGAACAATCACAGTGGTATATCTAGTTTAAAGTTAGGATACCAAATACTCATTCAGAAGCATACAAATCCACATAAGCCAGCCAGGGCAGCGTGTGCCTGGGATCCAGCACCTGGCGAGGCAGAGGCATGAGGAGAGAGATCTTGTCTCAAAAAAACCAAACCAAAGCAGACAAAAAACAAAACCAACATACAAATAAAAATATTAATAGTGATTCTGGGAGAACTTACTTTCCTCTTTATGCTTTAACTGTGTATGTATTTCTCAAGTGTTGTGCTAACATGCGGCTTCCTTACCTTTTACCCATCTTCTGCAGCATCTGGTGCAGCTCAGCACCTCAGCTCCCTGTCCTGCCCTTTCCTGGTTCTGCTTCTGCCTCCACAGCCATTTCCTAGTCTTTCTTGGGCCCTCTGCCTCTGCCCGTCCTCACATCAGGTCCCAGGGCCTTCCTGATTCCAGGCAAAGGGAAGTTCAAACTCCAATGCCACTCAGCTCCTGCAGTGGCCCCCACGCAGAACTCACACGCTTCGGACACAGGCTTTTGCTGTGTAGGGCAGGCTGGTCTCAGGCTGGCAAGCTTCCTGCCTCATCCTACTGAGTTTGAGGATTACAGGGGTGTGCGTGCCATCATGGCTGGCACACACACACGCGCGCACGTGTGTGTGTGTGTGTGTGTATGTGAGTGTGTGTGAGTGTGTGAGTGTGTATGTGTGTGTATGTGAGTGTGTGTGAGTGTGTGTATGTGTGTGTGAGTGTGTGTGTGTGTGTATGTGTGTGTGTGAGTGTGTGTGTGTGTGCGCGTGTGCGTGAGTGTACTCAGACAGTCATTTGAGCACCCTTGCCCCTCACTGGCACTGCTGTCACTGAGTCCAGGTCCTGAGAACAGTGTTCCGCCCAGCACACCTCCCTCCTCAGCCCTTCCTCTCACTTCTCTGCACATCCATCTATCCTCAGCACACCTCCCTCCTCAGCCCTTCCTCTCACTTCTCTGCACATCCATCTATCCTCAGCACACCTCCCTCCTCAGCCCTTCCTCTCACCTCTCTGCACAGCCATCTATCCTCGGCACACCTCCCTCCTCAGCCCTTCCTCTCACCTCTCTGCACAGCCATCTATCCTCGGCACACCTCCCTCCTCAGCCCTTCCTCTCACCTCTCTGCACATCCATCTATCCTCAGCACACCTCCCTCCTCAGCCCTTCCTCTCACCTCTCTGCACATCCATCTATCCTCAGCACACCTCCCTCCTCAGCCCTTCCTCTCACCTCTCTGCACATCCATCTAGCCTTCACTGTGCCTCTAATTTCCCAAACGTCAGAGGCAGAGGAGCCCAATTCCTTCACCGCACTGCCCATCCCAGTGTCAGGAGTGTGTCAGCCAGTGCCTGGCTGTCCCTTCAGGGCTCCCCAGTCTGCCTTTTCCCTTAGTTACTCAGAACTCAGCTTTTCTTCCTAGTACAGATGCTCAAACCTTTTCGTTTTTAATGTTACCCTGCCAAAGAAACTTCTAAAAGACTTTTTCTCTCCAGGTTTCTCCCTCTATCCAAGATAACTAAATAAATACATAGGGTCCTGGTAGTGTACGGTAGCCTCTGAGGGTCAGCAAGCACTGGGCTACCTAGACAGTTTTGCTGCCTCTTCCTACCCACAAGAAGCGGGTTTTGCCTAGAGGATGAGAGATGGTGCCCATAACCATGAGTCACTTAGTCTGAGGTAAAGAGCAGGGACTGTGTTCATGAGGCCCAGGGGGAAGAGAAGCGGGGCGGGGTGGGGTGGGTGGGGTGTCTTTAATTCTGGGCCATAGAGAGCATGACTAAGAGTTTTGGAAAAGAGAAATCATTATATACAATTTAGCACTCCGTCTTCCAAATTCAAAAAATTATACCACTGCGGCAGTAAAACTCGTTTTTATTTGAAGTCACATCTCTGACTTCACAGCAAACCCCATCTATACTTCACAGAGTATATCACTCAATTCTGATATACACAGAAGAATAAAGTTTTAAGATGATCTAATGGGCAATTTTAGCCTACTCAAGAACTTATCTCCGGTGTCTAAAGAAAGAACAACAGAGAAATATAAGTTGGCTGTTAATTTGCAAATCAGACTTTGATTTTAATTCATTTCTTCTTGACACTGGTCTCCCAGACTGGCTTTAAGCTCATGATCCCTCTGCCTCAGCCTCCTGAATGGTGCCGGTTTGATTTTACTTGTTAAACAGGCCTCATCACTGCACTATTTTGAGACTCCATGTTTTAACATCAAGCAAATGAACTGAACTGTGAGCATGAACATGACCAAGGATCAGGAAACACACACACACACACACACACACACTCACACACACTCTCTCTCTCTCACACACACACACGTAAACACACACACACACACACACACACACACACACACACACACACACACACACACACACACACTGTAGAGATCCAGGGCATGAGCTGTGGCCTCAAGTCCTGTGTGTGTTTTAACAGTGGCTCTGCCATTTACAAGTGGCCTCAGTTTTCCAGCATGTGGGCTTGAGACTGGGACAGTCAGACATGCTGAGTACTCAGCTCCTAACTGCTAGCTGCTCTCACAACATGATCATCAGTACCCCATGGCAGTGTGCGTCACAGCATCTGACTGTACTGCCTTTGGGGTCCTGCATGGGCCTCTGCTGCTGCCCCATCTGTACCCTATGCTCCAAGAAGCACCCCTGCTGCAGTGCTGCTCACTACAGAGCCTCTGTCTCTGTTAGGGGGTCTCTTGCTCTAGGGGAGAAGTGCCTAGAGATGTATTTAATATTAATACTAAAGCAGCTAGCTGTTTGCAAGCCATACTAATACTCTTTAAAGAGGATAGAAGATGTGTAGAAATACCATTTATTGCTAAACAGAAATGTCTTACCGTTCGTACTTCTCATTTGACATCAGCCTTTTCAGATTATCATAATCTGTCTGCAACTGTGTCACTTTAGTTCGAAGCATGGAGGTTTCTCGGCTTTGGGTAGTTCTTAAAAACAAATGTATAGATCTTAGAAATAAAAGCGAATGAGCTCCTTTGTAGAATCAAATACAAATGGAGGTGATGCTTAAGACTAGACAAAGATCAGAGTTTCAATGGTGGCTCTCTCTATCGAAGCTTCTGCAGTCTTTTCAACAGTGGCTCTCTCTAATGGAGCTTCTGCATAGTCTTTGCAACAGCGGCTCTCTCTATCAGAGCTCCTGCAGTCTTTTGCTTATTGTCAGTTATGGAGCTGGCAGCACGTGATGCACATGCAGCAGAAGCCATGAACTAGACACACAGGATGTAAAACATCTTCCTAGGTTCCTCCTGGCCTCTTGCCTCACAAAGAACACTGTTCTCAATTCCCCTTGACCCTGTAAAAGCCCATCTTTCTACATGCTCAGAAGTCCAGGCTCTCCTCTTCCAGGATGATGTCACCACCAGGCTCCCTGATGGGAATGAATGCATTTAGAGAACCAATCTCACCTGCTCTAAACCTTTCCTAGCCTCGGCGCAGCTCACCCTGACATGCCTCTCCTTAGCAGAGCCTCTGTTCACCCCTCAAATCCAGGTCCTCCCCTGAAGCTCACTCCTCCCCCACTCCCTCCCACGGTACCACCTTGGTGCAAAGATGTGCACGTCTATGGCTTCAATCACCATGTCACCTGAGCTATTCCTCTGGATGTCCAGAAGCAGCAGAAAGAAAGTCGGACACTGTGGCTTTGTATTCCCCTCTCCAGCGCCCTCGCTACCTCAAAAGTTGAAAACTCTTTTGTCAAAAATGCTTCCCCACAGAGGTTCCTCCACAACACTTACAGTTTGCTTTCTGAGAGGTTTAACTTCTCCTTCAGCAGCTGGATTTCTGTGTCCTTCTCGTGGGAGGTTAGGTGGGACTGGAATTCTTTATCTCTGTTTGTAGCTAACAACGACTCAAGGCTGTTAATTGTCTGCCTCTCAGTCATCAGCTGCTTTTTTAACAGCTCCGATTCTGATTTTACATTCTCCAACTCTGCTACTGCCTACAGAAAAAACAAAGATCAATTTAGTAAAAACTTTTTGAGTGCTGGTTGAAGACTTCAAAACAACTCGTTAGTGGTAAGAAAACCATCATGATTTTAAAGTCCTCTTGGCTGTGTCTACGAGGGTTTTGTTGGCTTTATGGCGTCCTCCACGTCTCTGATAATCTCCAGCCATCTGCCTCATCAAGAGGGGGTAATGGAGGTAGGTGACAGACTTCCCTACCCCATCAGCCATGAGTCCGTGCTCTCTGAAGTATTACTCTCTGACTACAGTCAAGCAAGTACTGGAACTTCTCAGTACACAACTTGACAAGAGGGACCTAGGACATGCTCGCACGAGAGCACACACCAGCCCAGTCAAAGTAATGACTTAACTTGGGGATGGGCAAGCCCAGTAAAGAAGACCTAATTAATGATGTTAAATGCCTTGAGATTTTTATCATCAAAAAAGTTCAACTTAGAAAAAAGTCCAACTGTTTAATCTTTCAATCAAATTTTACTTTTAAATAAAAAAAGGACATGTGCTCCTGATCTACAGCTGGGAACTGCCTAACCTCTTAAGGACCTTCTACTCCAAGCCCAATTTTATCCACTTTGTATCTTCTTGCATTGCTGAGACCAAACCCAGAGGGTCTCACAGGAAAGCAAGGACTCCCCACTCAGCTGCACCCCATCTTATCCTCGTGCTCCACCACAGACCTCAGCAGAGCCGTGAGTGCAGGGCTCCACAAAGCGGTCTGCCCACCAATCTCTCAGCACCTACCCGCTCCAGCTCAAGGCCTTTGGAATTCAGCTGGTGGGTCATAATGTCTTTGCCTGAGTCGAGCTTAATGCAGAGTTCTCGGAGAGAGGACACATCACCTAACACGGTGGCTTTCTCACTCTCATGTCGTCGAAGCTCTTCTTCTAACTGAGACATGGCTTTAGCCATTGATGAGATCTGAGACTCATAAGCGTGATGTGCATTTATGTGCTGAGAACAGAAAGCAAAACATGAAAAGGAACATAACTCAGTCACGTAAAGTGCAAGCCTTCAAAGACGTCTTCTGAAATATGTGTAAGCCACAAACTTACTTCAGAAACCCAAGTACCAATTTTGGCATATGCTAAAAGATTGTCAGGAAGTAATGTGCTATTTTAAGACAGCCTAAGCAGGGAGTTAATGCATAAAGGAATGGCATATAATTATTAATCATAACAACTAAATATCTCATGTATATATTTAGAATATAAAGAGGAAAATTATATTAAAGTGTTGTGAATGAATGTTTTTAAAGCTTTTTCTTTATAAATATTCCTTGTTATAGTAACAAGTAGTAACATATAACATAAAAATATATTTATATATACTTCCAAATCATTCTTTTAAATTCTAAATTTCAAAACTAGGGTTTATTTTAATACCAAATACCTAAATTTATATGTAAATTTAGTCTAGTTTCATTGGCTAACTTTATAAGATTTAGTGACTTTGAAATAATGAGCAAAATTTGAAATATTCATCAAAGACTTTCTCAAAATAACACACATTATAAACTTCTTGTTATTTAAATTTTATGTGATAACTATGAATTTATATAAAGTCTATTTTGGGGTTTCAGGAAGATAGGCACTCTTAAAAAGCAAAATGACCTTAACAGAGTTCACAGAAGTCAACTGAGACCACTTCTCATCATCATCAGAACCCAGTTCTCCCACCACAGCAGGTCCTAGATATTCCACCACACCGGAAAAGCAAGATTCGTATTTAAAATCACATCTCATGATAATGATAGAAGACTTTAAAAAGGACATAAATAACTCCCTTAAAGAATACAGGACAACACAGGTGAACAGATAGAATCCCTTAAAGAGAAACACAAAATCCCATGAAGAAGTATTAAAAAAACACAACCAAACAGATAAAGGAATTGAACAAAGCTATGCAAGATTTAAAAATTAAAATAGAAACAATAAAGAAATAACAAATGGAGACAACCCTGGAGATAGAAAACCTAGGAAAGAGATCAGGAGTCATAGACACACGCATCACCAACAGAATACAATAGAGAGAAGAGAGAATCTCAGGGGCAGAAGATAACATAGAAAATATTGACATAACAGTCAAAGAAAATGAAAAATGCAAAAAGTTCCTAACCAAAAACATCCAGGAAATCCAGGACTCAATGAGAAGATCAAACCTAAGGATAATAGGTATAGAAGAGAGTGAAGATTCCCAACTTAAAGGGCCAGTAAATATCTTCAACAAAATCATAGAAGAAAACTTCCCTAACCTAAAGAAAGAGATGCCCATAAACATACAAGAAGCCTACAGAACTCCAAATAGATTGGACCAGAAAAGAAACTCCGCCTGTCACATAATAGTCAAAATACCAAATGCATAAAACAAAGAAAGAATATTAAAAGCAATAAGGGAAAAAGATCAAGGAACATATAAAGGCAGACCTATCAGAATTACACCAGACTTCTCACCAGAGACTATGAAAGCAAGAAGATCCTGGACAGATGTCATACAGACCCTAAGAGAACACAAATGCCAGCCCAGGTTACTGTATCCAGCATAACTCTCAATTAACATAGATGGAGAAACCAAGATATTCCATGACAAAACCAAATTTACACACTATCTTTTCACAAATCCAGCCCTACAAAGGATAACAGATGGAAAACTCCAAAACAAGGAGGGAAACTACACTCTAGAAAAAGCAAGAAAGTATACTTCTTTCCACTAACCCAAAAGAAGATAGTGACACAAACATAATTCCACCTCTAACAACAAAAATAACAGGAAACAACAATCATTGGTCCCTAATATCTCTCAATATCAATAGACTCAATTCCCCCAAAAAAGACACAGACTAGCAGACTGGATATGTAAAGAGGACCCAGTATTTTGCTGCATACAGGAAAAAAAAAACCTCAGTGACAAAGACAGACCTCAGAGTAAAAGGCTGGAAAAAATTTTTCCAAGCAAATGGTCCCAAGAAACAAGCTGGAGTAGCCATTATAATATTGAATAAAATTGACTTTCAACCAAAAGTCCTTATCAAAAAATATAAGGAAGGACAGTTCATACACATCAAAGGTAAAATCCACCAAAAAGAACTCTCAATTCTGAATATCTATGCTCCAAATGCAAGGGCACCCACATTCATAAAAGAAACCTTACTAAAGCTTTGAGCACCTTACACAATAATAGTGGGAGACTTCAATACCTCACTCTCATCAATGGACAGATCATGGAAACAGAAACTAAACAGAGACATAGATAAACTCACAGAATTTATGAACTAAATGATATTTATAGAATATTTCATCCTAAAACAAAAGAATACACCTTCTTCTCAGCACCTCATGGTACCTTCTCCAAAATTGACCATATAATCGGTCACAGAACAGGCCTGAACAGATACAAGAAGATAGAAATAATCTCATGCATCCTATCAGATTACCATGGACTAAGGAAGGTCTTTAATAACAACAAAAAAAAATCAGAAAGTCCACATACACATGGAGGCTGAACAACGCTCTACTCAATGATAACCTGGTCAAGGAAGAAATAAATAAAGAAATTAAAGACTTTTTAGAATTTAATGAAATTGAAGGCATAACATACCCAGACTTATAGGACACAATGAAAGCTGTGCTAAGAGGAAAACTCTTAGCATTGAGTGCCTCCAAAAAGAAACTGGAAACAGCATACACTAGCAGCTTGACAGCACATCTAAAGGCTCTAGAACAAAAAGAAGGAAATATACCCAAGAGGAGTAGACGACAAGAAATAATCAAACTCAGCTAAAATCAACCATGTAGAAACAAAAAGAACAATACAAAGAACCAATAAAACCAGGAGCTGGTTCTTTGAGAAAATCAACAAGATAAATAAACCCTTGGCCAGACTAACCAAAGGGCACAGAGACAGTATCCAAACTGAAAAATCAGAAATAAAAAGGGAGACATAACAAGAAAAACTGAGGATATTCAAAAAAATCATCAGATCCTACTACAAAAGCCTATACTCAACGAAACTGGAAAATCAGGAGTAAATGGACAATTTTCTAGACAGATACCAGGTACCAAAGTTAAATCAGGATCAGATAAACCATCTAAACAGTCCCATAACTCCTAAAGAAATAGAATCAGTTATTAAAAGTCTCCCAACCAAAAAAAGCCCAGGACCAGAGGGGTTTAGTACAGAATTCAATCAGACCTTCATAGAAGACCTCATACCAATACTATCCAAACTATTCCACAAAATAGAAACAGAAAGAACACTACCCAATTCTATGAAGCCACAATTACGCTTATATCTAAACCACACAGATACCCAACAAAGAAAGAGAACTTCAGACCAATTTCACTTATGAATATTGATACAAAATATTCAATAAAATCCTCACAAACTGAATCCAAGAACACATCAAAATGATCATCCATCATGATCAAGTAGTCTTCATCCCAGGGATGCAGGGATGGTTCAATATATGCAAATCCATCAATGTAATCCATTATCTAAATAAACTCAAAGGAAAAAAAATGATCATCTCATTAGATGCTGAGAAAGCATTTGACAAAATTCAACATCCCTTCATGATAAAAGTCTTAGAAAAATCAGGAATTCAAGGCCCATACCTAAACATAGTAAAAGCCATATACAGCAAACCAGTTGCTAACATTAAACTAAATGGAGAGAAACTTGAAGCAATCCCACTAAAATCAGGGACTAGACAAGGCTGCCCACTCTCTCCCTACTTATTCAATATAGTTCTTGAAGTTCTAGCCAGAGCAATCAGACAACAAAAGGAGATCAAGGGGATACAGATTGGAAAGGAAGAAGTCAAAATATCACTATTTGCAGATGATATGGTAATATACTTAAGTGACCCCAAAAATTCCACCAGAGAACTACTAAACCTAATAAACACCTTCAGCAAGGTGGCTGGATATAAAATTAACTGAAACAAATCAGTAACTTTCCTCTACTCAAAAGATAAACAGACTGAGAAAAACATTAGGGAAAGGACACCCTCTACAATAGTCACAAAAAATATAAAGTACCTCTATGTGACCCTAACCAAGTAAGTGAAAGATCTGTATGACAAGAACTTCAAGTCTGTGAAGAAATTCAAGAAGATCTCAGAAGATGGAAAGATCTCCCATGCTCATGGATTGGCAGGATTAATAGAGTAAAAATGGCCATCTTGCCAAAAGCAATCTACAGATTCAATGCAATCCCCATCAAAATTCCAACTCAATTCTTCACAGAGTTAGAAAAAGCAATTTGCAAATTCATTTGGAATAACAAAAAACCCAGGATAGCGAAACTATCCTCTATAATAAAAGAACTTCTGGGGGAATCACCATCCCTGACCTCAAGCTGTATTACAGAGCAATAGTGATAAAAACTGCATGATATTGGTACAGAGACAGCCAGGTAGATCAATGGAACAGAATTGAAGACCCAGAAATGAACCCACACACCTATGGTCACTTGATCTTTGACAAAGGAGCTAAAACCATTAGTGGAAAAAAGACAACATTTTCAACAAATGGTGCTGGTTCAACTGGAGGTCAGCATGTAGAAGAATGCAAATAGACCCATTCTTAGTGCCCTGTAAAGCTGAAGTCCAAGTGGATCAAGGACATCCACATAAAATCAGACATACTGAAACTATTAGAAGAGAAAGTGGGGAAGAGCCTTGAACACATGAGTACAGGGGAAACTTTCCTGAACAGAACACCAATGGCTTATGCTCTAACATCAAGAATCAACAAATGGGACCTCATAAAGTTGCAAAGACACTGTCATTAGGACAAAACATCAATCAACAGATTGGAGAAAGGTCTTATCAATTCTACAACTGATAGAGGGTTAATATCCAAAATATACAAAGAACTCAAGAAGGTAGACTCCAGAGAAACAAATAGCCCTATTAAAAATGGGGTACAGAGCTAAACAAAGAATTCTCAATTGAGGAATATCAAATGGCTGAGAAGCACCTAAAGAAAGGTTCAACATTCTTAGTCATAAGGGAAATGCAAATCAAAACAACCCTGAGATTCCACCTCACAGCAGTCAGAATGGCTAAGATAAAAAAACTCAGGTGATAGCAGATGCTGGCGAGGATGTGGAGAAAGAGGAACACTCCTCCACTGTTGGTAGGATTGCAAACTGGATTACCTCTCTGGAAATCAGTCTGGAGGTTCCTCAGAAAATTGGACATTGCACTACCTGAGGACCCAGCTATACCACTTCTGGGCATATACCCAAAAGATGCTCCAACATATAACAAAGACACGTGCTCCACTATGTTCATAGCAGCCTTATTTATAATAGCCAGAAGCTGGAAAGAACCCAGATGTCTTTCAACAGAGGAATGGATACAGAAAAATGTGGTATATTTACACAATGGAATATTACTCAACTATTAAAACCAATGACTTTATGAAATTCTTAGGCAAATGGATGGAACTAGAAAATATCATCCTGAGTGAGGTAACGCAATCATAAAATAATATATAAGTTATATACTCACTGACAAGTGGATCTTAGTTGAAAAGCTCTCAGGGACTAAACCACCAACCAAAGAGCACACATGGACAGACCCATGGTTCCAGCTGCATATGTAGCAGAGGATGGCCTTATGGGGCATCAATGGGAGGAGCGGCCCTTGGTCTTGTCAAGGCTCGATACCCAAGTTGGGAAATGTCTGGGTGGGGAGGTGGGCAGGAGTGGGTGGGGAGGTGGGGGAGCACCGTCATAGACGCAGGGAGAGAAACTGGAGGGGAAACTGGGAAAGGGGATAACAGCTAAAATGCAAATATAAAAATATACAATAAAAATATATTATTTCAACAACCAAACCCGTTCCTTCTGGAGACTGAGGCAAAGTTCTACACCTCCCTTCTGTGGTGTTGTTGGCGATCATCTTGCCTTGCAGATGTCTCTACCTCCATTTCACAGTGCTGCTCAGGTCCCAGATTCCCCTCATCTCAGATGGACATGGGGTGTTCACTGGTCATGGTTTGCCTTACCCAGCAGGACTAATCTTAACTAAGTCTGCAAAGACACTGCTTTGCACCAGGTCACACCCAGGAGTCATGAGGCACCCAGGGGGATTGTCAGCAGTTAAAATTGTACCTACTTTAAAGCCCTGCAAAGTTAGGCCCTTCTCATGCATGAAACACCTCCAGGGTGGCCAAACTCTTTTATTAGGTTTAATGCTTTTGAATATGTGTTCATTGGGCCGGGTTGTGAGTGTGACAATCAAAGAACAACTTGCAGCAGTCAGTTTTCTCTTCCTGCCATGTGGGATCTAGGGAAACTCAGTAGCCCCTGGATCCATGGCACCGCCTCCATGGCCCTACAGCACAGCATCAAGCCCGGCTCGCTTAGGTGCCAGCTGAGTTAGGTATGGACGTGAGTCTCTCTGGTGCACTTCGAGGTAACCTTTACTCCATCTACCTGCCTCTAATACTAGAAAACAAGTTACGTGCTCCGAAATACAGCAGTGCATCAGGCACAGAGCAGATGCTCCATTCTAAGCTGGAGAGGAAGAGGCATGAAGCTGGCTAACAGTTGTGCCAGTCAGCATTCACTCACTGGGACAAAACACTGACGAATCATCTGGGAGGACAATTGGATTTTGGCTCACGGTTTTAGAGATTTCAGCCCACAGTCACTTTGCCCCATTGCTTTTGGGATGTGGTGAGAAGGAAATTATATGACAGAATTGCATGGCCGATTCTGTTCAGGGGAGTCCACTCACTTCACTAGAGCCTGGAAGCGAAAGAGGGGTAAGGAAGAACCAAGGTCCTGATACTTCCTCAATGATGTACCCCTGAGCTAACTTCCTTAGTGACGCTCCACTTCTTAAAGACTCCAACCCCTGCAGTAACATCACAGGCTGGTGACTACGTCTTTAGGAGATGTGAGAGATTCAAACCATAACCCTAGTCCAAAGTCAGTCTAGAATCAAGCAATATAACTTCTATTCAACTTCACGTCTTAAAGAGTAAACTATCTGTGGTATTAATGCACTGTCCCCTGGATAAAAGCCCCTAATGACCTCTAGCCCCAAACCTAGGTCCATGTCTTCTGGGTCTCATGGCAGAGGAAGTCTCACCAGCCTTTGAACTGCTCTCTGGAGCTCCACTGTGGCTTCTGGACTATTCTTGGTCATTCTCCCCTTTTCTTAAAGGTGACGGTGGCCTATCTTCCTCTGGTAAGACTCCAGAAGCCCACAGTCTGTCTTCCTTTCATGTCTTGTCTCTTTTAGTTTCTGACGAGAGGGCTGCCTAGATCCATGACTTCTGTCTTAAGTTATCTAGTCATAACACTGGCCCTGCCTATAGAGAGTAGTATATGGATGCTGGAATACTTTTAAATCCATTAAGTTCTGGTTCCTTTGCTTGACAGTTCCTTCTGCACCGTACCTCATAAGTGAGGCTTCCCTCCCACACTCTGAGTAAACATCTCAGTTAAGTATCCATCTCTCATGTGTTCTATTGTCTTCCCAACACTATACATAATTTTGTCACATTATCTGCAACAGGGTCACACTTTTTGCAGTATCCAATAATATGTTCTTCAATTCTATTTGAGACTTGTTAGAAGAAACATTCCATTTACAATAATGTGTACTCTGTACTAAAGAATTTTTATCTCTTCTCTTTAAAATGTATTTACTTAGAGACAGCGTCTTCTCCAGCTCAGGCTGGCCTAGAATTTACTATGTAAATCAGGATGATCTGAAGCTTCTTCCAGGTGCCAGGAGAGTAGGCAGGTGCTATCCCACCTGGCCCATGTGGTTGTGGGGCTCGAAGTCAGGGCTTCACACCTGCTACACAGGCATTCCTCTAACTGACCTCTATCCCAGGTCAACGTTCTCCCCTTTACAAAGCCCACAGTACTGATACTTCTATAAATATCTCCTTAAGACAATGCAGGCTTTTCCCATCAGATACCTCAAAACTGTTCTGGTTTCTGTTCATTACCCAACTCTATGGTTTCTACGTTTCCCAATGTTTGTTAACAGCAGTGACCCCCTTTTTGGCCCCCAAGTCTGAATCGGGGTACCTGGGCTGTGGCAGCAAATGGCCACAACTTTAGAGACTCACAAGAGAAACTTCCTCCTCACAGTTCCAGGGGCAGAGATGCAAATGTCACATGATAGCACAGCTGACTCCCTCTGGAGATTCTGAGGCAGAGCCCACTCCAGGCCCACATCTGAGGTTGCAAAGTCAGCATGAAGTCTCCCTCTGTCTTTGCATGGTGGTCTCCGATAAGTCTTTGCTTGTTAAGTCACCCTCCTTTTATAAAGGTATTAGGCATTAGACCCCATTTTACTTGGTTATATCTGCAAAGACATTACTGCAAAATTATAGTCTAAAGTTTAGTACCTAAATATATTTATTTTGGGGGCTCTAACTTTATGCAGTACAGAGTCATTACTTTCTCTAAAAGATGAAAATTTGAAAATTATACCAAGAAACTAAATAGGCAATCTAATTATATCAAACTGAGTTCTTATTAATTTAACTGAACTCAGAACTGTATTAATAACATTTTTATTCAACTGTCATAATGATGAAAGCTTATTTATGTCTAAATGCTCAACTCCTGAGCCATTTCTCTGGCCCATTGCTAGTCATTTTGTCCCAGCACCCATGAAAGATACTAGCAAGACCATGTTAATAGGAGCACAACTGTCAGTACCCAAATGTGGAAATAGGCAAACTACACCAAAATATTCAATTCAAATATTGAATGCGTTTTTTGCAGCCTTGGAAAAGGACAAAACATGATCCAAGATGGACGCACCTGATACTGGGTGGGTGTGGGGAACATGGAAGTCCTCCAGAGGGTGAAGATTGGCACACTGTAAGACTGTACTTAACGCACAGGACCACACACTTAACGAGTGGTGACACGGCCGCCTGTCTCTACCATTGTGAAAAGGAACGGGGCACCCTCTAGAGTGTGACAGTAGCAGGTGTTAGCTCTGAGCTGGGGTCAGCCTCACTGTGTGTCGTGCCCCTCATGTGTCCATTCTGAGTGGCATCTTTCCTGGACAGCACCGCCTTACCTCCTGGATCTCCTTCTCCAGGAGCTCCACCCGCTCTCGCAGGTGCCTTCTCTCTGTATCAATAGACAGCAGCTCTAGGCGGACTGAGCTGTTCTCCCCCTCCGCTTGCTGAGCTTTGATCTCCCAGTCCTCAGCACGGTTGTGAAGCATCTGGAATCTATCTAGCAAGTCTTTGTTTTCTTTTTCCTGTTTTAAGAACAATTACATTATTTCTATGGCAGTATCGTCAATGGAACAGCTATCTATATCACACATGCACAGCCCCACACACTCAGACACACACATGCACAGACACACACACATGCACACACATGCACATACATGCACACACCTGTATACAGACACACACACGTGCACACATACGTGCATATACACACAGACACACACATCCACGAGTGTACACACAGAGACACACACACGCACATACATGCACACACAGACACACACACCGCATACACGTGTACACACACACGTGCACACACACACTGGGAGCTACTTGAATTCAGGAAACATCAGCACATGTATAGATACTATGCTACTATGCTAAGATCCATGGAGAAATATAAAGTTAGTAGGAAGGACTTCTACTTTTAAATATCTAATATCCAACCTTAAATGTCCAACATTTAATGCTGGAGGCAGAATTAAAGACACAAAAGCTGGTCTCAAATGCCAGCTGAACAGTTTTTCACCTTCGCGGCCATTAGGCTCTCCCATCGTGACACCTCAGTGATATACTTGTGAACCCTGCTCTTCATCTCTTCTTTCTCTTGCACTGCTGCTTCCAGTTCCAGTGAGATCTCCTGTAAGTCAGCAGAGCAAAGAGAGCCAATGTCAGCCTGCAGTCATGTGCACACAGTGCCTTTGGAACTGAAGAAAAAAATGTGGGGAAGAAGAGCCTCTTACTGGGTTATTTTTCCATGGCTAGCCTGGTGTGTGTGTGTGTGTGTGTGTGTGTGTGTGTGTGTGTGTGTGTGTGTGTGCATTGAAAGCCTATGTATATAGGTGCACAAGCTGATGTGCAGACAGAATAGAGGATGCCAGTTATCGCTCTCTGCCATCCTCCCCCTATTCTCCTGAGACAGATCTTTCACTGAAAGTAAAGCTCCCCATTTCAGTGAGGCTGGCTGGCCAACTCTGAGGTCACAGGAAGCCATGCCAGCCCTTTTGCATGGGTGTTGGGGATTTGAACTCAGAACATCTCACTTTCATTTCACAGCAAGCACCCTTACTCACTGAGCCATCGCCCCAGCCCTGATCTAAACTTTTTTTTAGCAAACTTTGTGATAAAACTCCCATGACAGTTCTGACCTTGTATTTGAACTTAAATCAGGGCCAGTAGTTGGTATTAAAAAACTGATATAACTATAATATGGTTGATATTGACTAATACTGAAAGTAATTTTTATATTACATAAAAGAAATCATCAGTCTCCACAGCATAATCTTGTAATAAACCAGTATAGACAAAACCTTACAATATCTGCCCTTTAAAATATACCTTTGTTTGTTTACAGATCCATCTCTAAGACAATAGAAGGAAGCACAAATTACTAAAGCCTGTCACGGTCCTTCATATCTTTTAAGAAGAGGTGCCCTAAGAGTGAGTGATGCTGTGCCCTACCCAGTCCTGTGACAATACCGTCTATCCCAACAAAAACCATGCTTCCTAGTAGCAAACACTAAATGCTATCAGGCCTGATGACATACCTGCCATCCCCACACTTGAGAGGCGACAGAAGAAGACCAGAGTCAGAATCCCTTGGCTACACAGGGAGTTCAAGGGCTACATGTGACCCTGTGTCTAAACAAAGAAACAAGCAAACAAACAAACAAGCCAAGTCCTAGCAGGGAGGTTCAACTCCAGATGGAAAAGGAGACTGTAGCTGCGCTGACTAGACCGCTGCGCTGGCTGTTTTCTGAGAACTACCTTTGCTAACGCCAACAGACACCATTCCCCTCAAGGAGTTAGCCTGTTTGCATTCACTCCTGTTGCATTTTGGAAGAATGAATTTAGAAGTTTAATACTTAGCAAAACGTAATAAGTTCATGAAAAATCTCTGCCTGCTTTCATACCTGGTTTTCTCTCGCCATTGTGGCCAGGTCATCTTGTAACCTTCTATTTTCCTTATAAGAGATCTCTCTAGATTTCCCAACATCGTCAAGTTCCTTGTGAGTTGCATCAAGCTGGCGACGGAGGCTGTTTATCTCTCGGTCTCGATTAGTCAAAGTTTCTTGTAGTTGGCTGTGAAAGAGTGGTGGGGTAGCAATAAACTGTTATGGAAAACTCCAGGTCACTTGAAGTAAGACTGCAGTCTCAATATGTGTGCGAGTACAGGAGAGCCTAAGTGCTGCCTTTGGACATGGCTGAAAATACTCAGGTACTTTAGATTCCTATCAACCGTTATATACAAATAGAGCCACAAAATAAATATTATTATTATACAAGTTAAGCAAACGTAACATTTTCAGGTGTTAGAAAATACAATATAAAGCCACATTAAATATTTAGTGTTTACATTGCCTTTATTATATAAAACATAAAGGCACATAGAATAAATGATTAGTGACTTTTCTTTTTAGATAGCTTAAAATCTTTTTGGAGACCAGACACAAATTATGAAAAATTTAAGATAATCAATATAGGTTTAATTGAGGAGCAAATGTAAGAGCTGGCCATTAAAACTATCTAAGTTGAGCTATTGGGACTTGAACAGGTGACTATGTAAGCATGGAGAGCAAGTGGGTAAAGCAGGAAGGCAATGCCATCCAACAGCAGCAGGGAGCAAGTCAGAGCAGGACTGAGGAAGCAAGGCAGCCACAGGCAAAGCCGGAACTTCACAGGAAAGCAGTCCTGGCTCCAGGCTCTGCTAAGTAGGAAGGCCGCATTTGCTGGAGATTTCTCATGAACACCATTCATCGGTTACTCACTTCAGTGACGATTCACACTCCGAGACTGTGACCTTCAACTGGGTAATAGCTTTTTCCTGGAGAAATTACAGAAACAAAAGATTTTTTAGTCATTCATTCAGAATCATCTTCAGTTAAATTTGCATAATCAACTAAATTTAGGTAAGTGCAATTGCATAAATTACACATAAACGCAGCCTCTAAATAAACACAGTTCTATGCCCATCTATGTGTCTCATCTTGGCATCTCTAACCACTGAAGAGCTTTAGTGGCTTCCTCAAAGTGTGCTTTAATGAGACCAAATCACATTCTAGAAACAGACAAAATCCCAACATAAGGATTCCGATTACTAGGCTAGAAGGAAATCAAGGTGTGTCACAGACAGAGCCGTGGGTCTCAGGAGCTCGTCAAGGGCTGTAAGAACTGTGTATTTCGAGTGGAGAGTAACAGGCTCTCCTGCTGAGAGGCTGAGAACATGTGGCAGATACATACTTTACTAATGAGGCTGTCTTGCAGGCTGGCGATCTTTTCCGTCTTCTCATCCACAGTCTCCTGGAGAAAGTCCTTTTCTTTGTCCATCACGCCAATGGTCTTCTTCATCGCATGAGTTTCTTCGCTTTGCATTGTCATCCTGTGGCTCAGAGACTCTGTAGAGGGAGAAGAGTGTCTGTTAGGTGGAGGCAATTTAGCTTAGCAAAAGCAAAATCCCAAAAGGCTCACCTAGTTTCTGCTCCAGCGCTTTAATTTGTTCTTGGGCTGATTCGAGTTCACCTCTTTTTATGGAAAGTCGGTGCTGACAGTCATCAAGTGACCGCTGTAGCTGCTCACTCACTATCCTAATCAGTGGACAAAACCAAACGTCATTCTTTATCTCTTACGGAAATAGCTTTGTTAAATGAGCGGTCTTAAAATGGTTTGATTTCTTATTTAAGTTTCTTTTATTTCTTATTATAAAGCTCTCCCAGTCTAATCAATGGCTTCTATTATACAATGCTTTTCCTGTTGCCCACCATTCTCCAAAACGGATTCAACTTCCAAAAAACATTATGGTAGAAAAGTGAAATTAATTGTATATTTTCTTCCAGAAGATTTTTGGTAGTTTTAAAGTTCTCCTCAGTAATTCCCTAACATCAACCCCGTTTCCCCAAAATCTACTTTTGAGAGCAGAGTCAAAGCCTCGTCTTCATGACATTGCTGAGCTAAGTCCTCGCCATCTGGACCACGTGGGCTTGTAAGTTTGCTTCTTATGTTGGCTCTCTGAGTGGCAGTGACTGTAGGTCACAGTGCTGGGAGACGGGCATTTCCTACAGTGTGATGGATAACAATAAAGGCTGGTTTCAGGGAGCCAGGGGAAGGAGCCAGGGGACTCGTGGCCGCCTAAGTCATTCATGGGAAAGCCTGACTCTAGTGTCTGTTACTGTTGGAAGTAACTGCTCATTTTCAGAAGTAACATCCTGGAAGCTGTCTTGGTTCTCATAGCCACAGGCTTCTGGATGCTTCTCTCTCTGAGCAGGAAGCATTTACCATGTCTGGCTTAAAAGGCCATTCCTACCTCAGTTTGCTGTGAATAACTAACTTCCTTTTGGGTTTCCTTTGAGGATAAGACACTGAAGAAGATACTAGCGGGAACTTGACTTAGAAATGCTTAATAAGCAAGAGGTCTAGTTCCCAAAATGATGAGTAAAATGGGACATTTCTATAGAAGTAAGTTTTAAGGAATACTGGGGTATCCTGAAGACAAAACCCTAACAGAGTTCTCACAGCAGGGGGATGATGACACCGATGCAGGCAGGACAGTACAGCAGGACTGACTTCTTAGAACTGTACAGTGGAACAAACCAAGTCAGAAAGAGGCCAGATCCAGGCAGTTTTACTGGGGAAAAGCATCTGCAGTCCAGGTGGGTGCACCTGGAACCCAGAGCCATGGTGTGCAGAGATAGCTAAGGAGAAGGGACTGTGTACACGTTAGTTCATGTGTTCCTGGAGTAGTTCTGTTGCAACTATTTTCCAATTTACTTGTCCAGAATCTCAAAACTACCAGGGCAAAGGCCAAGGGGCCAGGAAAGGCTATCTCATATTGCCTTCTGCACAGAATGCAAGGAGACCAGTACCCTTTAAGGCAGTGGCTCTTAACCTTCCTATGCTCAACCCTTTAATACACCTTCTCATGTTGTGGGGACTCCCAACCATAAAAATCGTATTTGTTGCTACTATATAACTGTAATTTTACTACTGTTATGACTTGTAAATATCTGTGGTTTCTGATGGTCTTTAGGTGACCCATGTGAAAAGGTCATCTGACTCCCCCAAGTTGAGAATCACTGCTCTATGTGGACAGGAAAATGGAATGACCCACAGAGGACTTACTGAAGAGCAAATGGCTGGCATTGCTTAAATCTCTAGGCAGAGATCTCCTTTGCCTGGAACTTTACAATGGTGTGATACGCTGGTGGGAGTGCAGCTGACGAAGGCAACCAGGACAACATCTGGACTGACAGGAAGGAAGCCCTCAGGTGACCCTCACAAAGGCTTTACCTCTTCTATCCCAGTGTAGAGAGGAAAGGGCCAACAGAAAAGTCTGACTGCCCTGTTGCTGCCTAGAGGCTTCCTAGTGGGAGCTGAGAGGGAGGCTCATGGATGGGCTGCCATTTTACTCTCTCTAAATTGGAAGGAAACTTTGCAAATCACGTTGTCAGTAAAAATGAACCAGTTTCTTAGCTTTAAATGTTTTTTTGTTTTTTGTTTTTTTTTCGGAGCTGGGGACCGAACCCAGGGCCTTGTGCTTGCTAGGCAAACACTCTAGCACTGAGCTAAATCCCCAACCCCTTAGCTTTAAATGTTACAGAGGAAAAACATGCTTTCCTACCAGAAAAGAAAAAAAAAACAAAACAATAAAATTGAACATAATTCTGGCTCTCTGTTTAACAGACTATGCTGGGCTCAAATCATCTCTCAGCCTCAAAGTTCACAGTCACATTACAATGGCTATGCAAACTCTCATTTTGGGGGGGGGGTAAAATTATTTCCTTTTGTTACAGAATGTATCTAAAATATCTTAAAAACATCTCTTAAAGGTTCTTCCATAATGTTTCAAGCTCTAAAATAAAGTTCTGTCTAAGAGAGAAAAGTTTGGAAAGTTAATGGCCTGTCAGAGGAGAGCTTCTGATGGGCTTTCTTGGAGCTTCTCCTATGAGCCCCATGGTGCAGGCTCATTGCTATAAAGCCCAGGAATAACATCACATGGGTGCATTTCTCGAGGGACACTAGCTGCATATATCTGGACATATCTAATGTTTCCAGAAAAATACATAACATTTTAAGGATTTATTTCTGTTACATATGAGTGCACTATCTGAATGTACAGCTGCAGGCCAGAAGAGGGCATTGGATCCCATTACAGATGGCTGTGAGCCACCACATGGTTGCTGGGATTTGAACTCAGGACCTCTGGAAGAGCAGACAGTGCTCTTAACTTTCTAAGCTATCTCTCCAGCCCCTAACATTTTAAATATATCTGTATGGTTCTGATTATATCTAAACAAATCCCAATAAAACAACTGATATCTATTGGTATATCACAGCCATGGAGAGTTCATGGGTCATTTGCAGGAAGCTGCTATTGCATGCTGTCCAGCCTAGCTAACATGTAACGCTCTCAGTGTTAACTGAGGTACTGAACACTAGGGCTGTGCTACAGGATTCCAGATGCTAAATGGGGAAGGCCACTTACTTGAGCACAGAGATTTGAGGTCAAGTCTGGGCAACAGTAAAAACTCACAAAATGGTTACAGTGACTGCAAACACGGTGGCAGCCCCCAGGGGAACCACTGTTAGAGCCCGACAGCAGTGACAGAGATTATGATGCCTACCATGGGGGGACTGAGAAAAGGGAGGTGTCCAATGGGGCTGGAAAACAGCTTATCCTTGAGCACCAGTTAACAAACCATAGCTGATTGCTTATTTCTTTCTAGCTGTAAAGAATTTTTATGTTTAAGTGAGTGAGAAAATATTTCCATAGGAAAACATTTTCTGACATAAAAATGAAATGAAATCCAAATTTCAGTGTCCACAAATAAAGCTGTGGTGAACAGAGCCACCGTCCTCGCTAACACAGTGACTTCTGCATGTCAGAGCTGTGGTGAACAGAGCCACCACCCTCGCTAACACAGTGACTTCTGCATTTCAGAAGCCAGGTTAAAGGTGTGTGGTAACTGCACGGCCCACACAGTCTAAAACACTGAGTACTACCGGGAAGTTTGCTGACCCCTGGCTAGCATGAAGAGGTGTCCAGACCCAGCATCCCTGCACACAAACATTTTCTTCTTGTCCTGTGAAGGTTTGGGTTAGGCTGTAAACTGCTGGACCTCATTTAATGCTGTAGTTCAAGAGAAGAAAGTCATTACCATTCTCAAAATGGCTATTTCATACTGTCTTCCGATGCTACACCAAGAGACCAGACCAAAGACTCGCTACTTCTACAATTGTAGGTTCTGTCTGATCCTCTAAGGTCTGGGGGGAAGGCATGGAGATTTGATGGGAAAGTATATCTAATACAGGAGGGGAAAGAGAAGATGGCCCACGAGGGAGAAAGGAGCATGTACCTCATCTAAGGAGAACCAGCTTCATGTATGAAACACTGTGTCCTTAGAGTAACAAGAGCTCTTGGAACCACACTGAAAATAGCACGAGGCTGGGACAATGTCCTTCTGCTTCTGCAGAGGCCTGTGTTGTGGTTTGAAGTGACTTTAGTGCTGAATTTAGACCTGCAGCTCAAACTCACATTTTTACAAATGTTTACCAACAGAATATTGAAGATATACTGGCCTTGGAAATGAATCACCCCACCCCCAATCATTCCCTACACCCAAGGGGGGCAGGGTGGAGGGGAAGGGAGAGTGGGGAGGAGGAGGGGGAAGGAGAGAGGGGGACATAGCTGTGACAATATTTGTTTCAGAACAAAAACAGCAAAACAGTTACAGACCAGCCTATGGCATCCAAAAGAGGACACCAGCGGCTCTGTTTCCAGAGTCTTCTGTGAGGAAAAGGAAGTGGTGGTGTGGTGATGATCTGAAGGAACAGAAAAATGGCAGCTCTGGTCAGCTGGATACAGAAGCAAAAAGAGCAGGCTAGCAGTCCTACAGAGGGAATGCCGCACTGTATGTGCCTGGACTTTGGAGCTGAAGACGACCAGAGAGAAGCAGGCCTGTTTGCTCTCCTCCATAGAGTACTTGCAGACAGAGGGAGGCTGCCTGATAAAGAGGCTGTAAGGCCCCGAGGGAGAAAAGCTGAATACTGAGTCGCTAAGCTGCTGTTGTTAACCAAGAGCCTGAGTCTCTCTGTCAGCCTTGCTCTTCCCGGTTCCTTCTTCTATCACATGGTCGGGGTTTCTTCTACTGGAGGTTTGTGACTCTGGGCTTTTGTATATGGAGTCTGTGACTTTTATTCTCACCGTTTCTCTGTCCTTCTGAATTGTAGGTGAAACTCCTGAGCCTGCTCTTGACTTACCAAGTCAGTTTTCTACAGTAGGCAATCCAATGATCAATAACCCTTCAGCTGTAACTTACCAATCTTTTTTTAAAAAACCGTCACTGCCATCCTTCCTGATTGCAACATATTACTGCTCCATGACTCGGGTGTATGAAGACTTTGTTGACATTTAAAGATTTCTTCCTAGTTTTTATGGCAAATGTAATTTAGAGAAATAGATTTCCTCTGACTCTTCAGAGTAGAGTGACCTTCAGTTACCTCTTTTGCCCATGACAGCCATGCAAATGAGGGTGGAGGAGGGGGGACACCTGCTTTTAGTCCCTTCAGTTGTGTGTACTTGAAACTGACAAATGGCCCAACACCCCAACGTATACATTGTGCATTGGTGTGCTGCACTGCTGTTTAATCCCCACATCAGTCACCTTTTGATTTTATGAAGGAAACATTTCTTTTCCTTCTTTCTTTTTTACTGTGCTAATATATTTTATTTGCTTTGTATGCTGATACTTTCTTTTATCTTTATTTATTGGATATTTTTTATTTATTTACATTTCAAATGTGAAGGAAACATCTGAGTTGCCTTTTGCCCTCAAGGT
Source organism: Rattus norvegicus (assembly GCF_021556685.1). Taxonomy (NCBI): domain Eukaryota; kingdom Metazoa; phylum Chordata; class Mammalia; order Rodentia; family Muridae; genus Rattus; species Rattus norvegicus. The sequence continues at coordinate 31,942,307 of NC_141547.1, forward strand.
TCACAGCTCCTGTCTCAGTCCTGACCTGAGCGCTCCTCTGCCTCTCATCCGTCTCTAAGACTTCCATGCTCCATGTTCTAGCACAGGCTGCTTCCTACCCTTGGTTAATCTTCCTGTTTCCAATCAGAAAGGGTTAAATATAGAAGATACAACATTCGGGCTTTATATTATTTAGAAGAGGTGAGGAGAAGATGGAAACAGTTGCATGGCAGAAGTTCTAGGATCCGTGCAGGCCTTCCCTACAGAGCACAGCATCATGTTTACCTACTGAGGTTAAAGTAGACAGAGCAGAGAACTTTTTGGTGATCATGTCAACCTGTGAAAGATTCAAAACTATGGCTACCATAGTCACGCAGGAAATCAGAACACACAAAGGCCTCCCACATCCTTCCTAAGGGCTCCCAGGAGACTGTACCATGAGGCCACCTTGGGAAAACACTCTTCAAAGGCACAGAGCAAAACACCATTGATCCTTGGATACCCAGAAGAAGCACAGAGGTGAAATGAGGAAAGAAAGCTTTAAGAGACTTACCTGAGCGAGTTCATCTCTGTTTTCTGATGAGATGAGTCACCAGTCACATGGCTAAGTTTTTGAGCTTGGAGTTTTGATTTGCTCTCTAATGATTCTATTGTTTCTTTCATTATTAATATTTTAGATTGTAATTCATATTTTTCATTTTCAAGCTATAATTTAAATTAAAAAATTAATAAGCATTATATAATATCTTATTTTTCATAGCTACTCTTAATAATACTCTGGGAGGTAATTATGGAGCTATTAAAACAGCGACTGCCATCTGCACTCTTAGATTGATGTGTCAGAGTGGCCGTGTCCATTGCCCTTCCCCACTGTTACTACAATGAAAGAAAACATGTAAACAAAAATAAAAACAAAAAATCCATAACAGCAATGAGACAGGAAGTGAAACTACAAACAGGGTGAAAAATCTGAGGAGCTTCCTAAAACTCAACCAAACCCCACAAACCCTCCATGGTTCATTTCCAGGTTTTGGAATCAAAAGTTTCTCCCCAGACCTCCATTACCCCCCACCCCCTCCAGAAAACCTGCAGTAAATAGATAGGAATTAAACAAAAATGGGAGGTGAGGGGAAGGTAACCACAACACAGTCAAGATTTATGGAGAAACCAAATGAAAGTCTTCCCGACCGCATGAGTAAGACCTGACTTCATATAGATCGCCCTGCTTCTCTGCATGGGAGCCCAAGACTTGAAGTGTGTTAAGATTCCACTAAATTATAAAGCCTTGAGATGCTGTCCCTGCACGTATCCTCCAGGGCACCGAGCGTCTTGCTGTCCTTCACTGTAACACAGTGATGTCACTCCTAAGCCACGCACTGCCCGGCTTGCTTGCTTTGAACTTTATCGGAGCAGAATCACACTGTGTACTTTCTTCAGCAATTTGGTGCTTTGGTACAACCTGCATTCGTGCCAGCCATACCTCTGATACTAGTAACCGTCACTGTTCTGCTCCATAGAAACTGTATTGACCTCTACTGAGCAGATGTACTCATGTATGATTGGTACGTGACGATTGATGACCACGTATTGCTTCGAATAAATAGTGTAGGCTCTGTGGAACCTCTCATCTGTCACCACCACTCCAGTGAAACGCAACAGCAGATGCAGATAATACAGAAGCACAAACAAATGAGCCAGTCATTATTTTTACTAACTCAACTTACAGAGCAGGGAGTGCATCCGGTCTAGGAACTGCCCCCTGCTGACCTTTCACATAGACCAACTATCTAGAAATGGACTGCTGACAGCATGAACTTGCTATGACCATGCCTGCTGTGGTTCAAACATGCAATGTCCACAACAGACTGAGGTGTCGAAGGCTTGGTCACCACCGCTTGGGGAGTGGTAGACTCTTTACGAACAGGACCTAGCAGAAGCAAGGAGGTTGCTAGGGGATGGCCTGACAAGATGCATCATGGTCCCTGCCTCTTCTCACCCTTCTCTGCTTTCTGGATGCTGTGTGAGCAGCGCTAGTCCACCAGACCCTGTCCACTACAAAGTTCTGCTTTGCTTCAGAACCAAGCAATGCAGCAGCTATGGACTGAGCCCTTGAAATCATAAGCCCAAGTAAACACAGCAATGAAAGGTGACAAACACTGAAAGCCAGCAAAAGAGATATGAGCTATTGAGACTCCCTGGCCACGAAGCTCAGAAACCTTGGGACTGCTTGTGGGAGGGATCTGAAACCAAGGACGCTACATAATGCAGAGCTGGTTAGGGGATTCCAATCAGAAGAGACAACACCAGAGTGCCAACAGGAATGTGGACGGCTAAAGGCCAGGCTCATAGGTCTCACATGGGAACAAGGAGTCTGGAAAAGGACTAAAAGCCATGAGTGATACAAAACAAGTAAGCTTTGTCCATCCCCTGAGACTTGTGACTATGTCACAAACCTGAGATTAAAATGGCAGACTGATTGCCCTGGGGGAGGACATTTTAAGGCAGTCAAGCATGAATGCTGTGGCTTGGTTATTTCTGGCAGCCTTTAGCCAGGTTTATAGTGAGAAGTGGGAGTGAACACCAGAGCAGAGCGTTTGAAAAATGTGTTCAGCCAGAAAATAAATGAAAGTGAGGCCAACAAAGGAATGGCTGCTAAAGAAAACAGCCACTTTGTAACAGGCTAAGAAGCCGGAAGAGCTCAGCAAGGCTGTGCTCATCTCCATTTAAGGGCATGAGCAGGAGAACAAGGAGAAACCTCTGTGGAAGACTGGGCTTTGAATACGGAGGAGGTGCTTCCCTAGTCACGGCTTGGGAAATGTTCAGTCACCTAAGAACTCAGTGGCTGCAATAGTTATGGTCCAGGTAGGCCTGGCTACTGCTCAAGCTGGCTGCGGACACTGTGTGACCCTCTGGCTTCAGCCCTAAGTAGCTATCTCTAAATAATCTTAAAATGACTTCTGGTGATGGTCTATTTGAGGCAGGAGGCAGTTTCTTGTTCTTTATATCTTCATATGTGTAGTCATTCTCCAGGAAAGAATTACTAAATGATCCTTCACTCACTGGTCTAGGATTCTGTACATGTTAAGTTTCTTTTGTGAATTTGTTATACTTGGTTTCATCGGCCTTTATTAGTCCTGCCCTTATCATAATGGCCCTAAACCCAGTATCACGTCCCTTAAACTTCTATACTACTTTTGGCTCTTTGTTTCTGCATAAATTATGAAATTTCAGAGTAGTCAATGGTAGGAAATATACACTATCTAGTTAGTCTGGAATGGTTGCATCTGTATTGAACATATAGATTTTTTTCTTGTCATTATTTCCTAAACACAGTATAACAACTGTTTATACAACGTTCACATTGTATAAGGTCTTATGAAATCATACAAAGTCCTGTAAGAAACCTAAATATGATTTAAAGAATATGTGAGGATATATAGGTTATATTCAATATTATGCCATTTTTATACGTAAACGTGAAGTTCTTCAGACTTAGGTATCTGAAGAAGTCCTGGGAACAGATACTGAGGGCTAATTATAGAGAAAATGAGCAGTCAGTTTCCCGTTTTAGTCTGTATGTATAACATAATTACTTTTCTAAGATCAAACCACAATAATCACAGCTTGCCACTACTGAGGCCTGCAACGTTCCAGGACTCTCACGTGTGGCCCGTGTGTTGGTCACGGATCACACTTTCACAGAAACCCTGAGAGACAGAAATACTCCTCCAATGTAAAAAACAACAAGCTAAAAGAGTGGAGCTAAGAACCTGGCCCAGACAGGAAGCCGGATCTGAACGACGGGAAAGGCCTCAGCGCAGGCTCTCTCTTCCTTGCATACTAGCCTTCAAACACATACAGTGTCTAAAAACATAACAACTGGTGCCGTCACCCATACCCCCAAATCCTCTGATAGATTACCTGGTGATTAATATACGTCAAATGTTCAATAGTCTTCTCTAATTCTGATTTTCCAACAACATTCAGTTCTTGGATATTCTGAAAAAGAATTTTATAGAAAATGTTCATTTCGTAGATTCTATGGCTGTTATAGGAAGGTCAGACATTTTATAAAAGCATTCTTTCAGTTAGAAAGTTACATGCCCTATCTCCATGTGTCATGCAGAGATAAAAAGGGACTCATTTATAGAGACTTATGTGGACTGAGCCTGGTTAACACCACACCAAGTCACAGCTCACAATGCGTCCTCACAAGAGGAGATGTACGGACCCACACACACCTCCCATTACAGTGTTACAGTGCTGCTCCCTGACCTAGCGCTTCATGCTGGTTAGTGCTCGACTGCTGAGCCACAACTCAGATTAAGAAAAACAGGATACGAAGAAGAAAATGCATGGTCAGACACAGGCGACAGAAGAGAATGAGACTGGTATTAAGAACCAGCTGGTCAGGATATAAATGAAGGCTAGTTTTCTCGTTTATTACCTCACGTCAAGGAGACTTAATGCGGTGGTGACTGGGTTTTTCCAGTAAGGGTGCGTACTCATGCTATTCACTTTAACACTGTACTTGATATTTAGATTATGCATCTGGTTAAAGAGATGACTGCTCTGTTAATTAAATCACTTGAGCAGTGCTGACGTATGCTCTAAACAAAGCGCCAAGCAAGGGCAGAGCCACCAGTGAAGTCTCTGACGCCACAGCTTATATAAAGACAGACCTGAAACAAGGAACTAAGATAAAACCATGAAGGTAGAAGGGCAGGGGTTTCAGGGTGACCCTCCGTAACAAAGCATGTCTAAGTCAGCCTGAGCTACACGAGACCTCGTCTCAGAAACAAACAGCACTGGAGCGTGCTCTGCAGGCTGCTGAGGGCATCAAGGGCTGTGCCCAGCTGGGCACCCTGCATGCTGCAGCGTCCACCTAGGTAAGATGTGCGCACATAACAGCGGTGCGACTGCTATGGGGTAACTGCTTTCTGAGTAAACTGGAGGGCTAATCCACAGAAGAGACTGTCTGATACTATGAGCGTGATCAAGGCCCAAGACTGTTGAGAGCATAGTCTCTAGGGCAAACCTGCTAGTGTTCTAATGTTCTAAATGGCCATGATGTCAAAGTGCCTCCAAATACATATGTCTGTACCTGTAGACCTGGGCATCTCTCTTGACCTTGGGTAGAGAAACGTCTTCTTTGCAGTGGGCAGCAGTCAGTGGGTCGCAAACAGAGCCTTATACTGGGCACTGAGATCAACTCTCCCTCCCTAGCCTAGGATAAGGGACTATCATAGAAGGGGAGGCAGAAAGGATGTGGGACTGGAAAATGGGGAAGGCTGCTGTGACGGCATGGCCATCACACTCATGAACTCACCGGCTGCTGGGGTTAGGTGCATAAGACCCACAAAAGAGCAAGCCAGTCAAAATTCTTGCATAGATGGAGTAAATGATCTCTAGGCCACACTGTTTAAATGATCTCCAGGCCACACCGTTTACTGAGGAGATGCTGGCAACTGACAGATTGAAGAGGGAGAACCATTTTCTTTAAGGGTATGGCTGTTGACAGGACTCCTCTGCCCCAGTGGATGGTCCCACAAAAAGGAACTAGAACATGAAGGGAGCTGGGAGGGGTTGAGAGGAGTGCGTATCATATTTCATTGTATACATGCATGTAACTCTCAAGCACATAGGGAAATACATATAGATGATCAACTATTTCCCTAGACAAGGGGCTTTATTTCTAGATGTCAAAGGGAATCTAGCGCCTGGCGCTCCTTAACTGGCATTAAAGGACAAATGAGAGAAGAGCATTTGAAGAGGTGGAGAAGAGTTTCAGTAGTCGGCCGAAGGAAGACTGGTGGTGAGCAAAGGTCCCTTAAGCCAGAGACCTTGGGAAAAAGGAGTGGGAAATAGCAGAAGTAAGTGTAGGGAAAAGGTGACAGGCCGTGAAATAGGCCAGGGCTGATCTCTAAGTAACAAAAAGAGTCTAAACTCAGGCCCACAGGGGCCCACAGTAATAGAGCACGTGAGAGCATAGTGACCACATAGGAGGGGTCAGGAGAGACAGGAGGGAACAATTGGAAGGAAAGGAGCTCAAGGAGACTGGATCAGAGATGAGCGGGGGTAGGCAAGCATTTAAACTCATTATAACTCAGGGCTCTCATCTGCAAACAGGGAGGATCAGAGAAGGCTTTTATGAAGACCTACTGGGATGGCCCACCTCACACTTGGAACAGAACGCTCAGGGGTGGGGGGGTGGGGCGATACTGTTGTTCAGGAGGCAGCACTGGCAGGCCTTGGCTGACAGCTGCAACTCTCTCAGAGAGTTTAGTCATAATGGCTGCTTGAAAGCAGGGTGGCCACAGGAAACACTCCAGAAGGCTGAGGAGTCATATGACTAATTCTGGTTTTTAACGAGAAGGTCTCTTGGAAATTCACAAAAGCCTGCTTCCTGCAGCACAGACGGTTCTGATAATCTGAAGAATTTTCTGAGTTGCTAGAACTAATGCGATTTTAAAATTCTATTTTTACACTTCTGGTCATTACAACAGACAAGGAAAAGGGCGAGCAAGAAGCTGAGCTCAAGGCTGCCATTTGCACAGCTTTCTCTCTGGTAATTTTAACTCTTTTTTTTTTTTTAATTTCTAGAAGGAAACATTCCAAAAGACTTCAATTAAAAACATTCTTACACTGTCTTTAGATGTTAAACTTTAACTGAAAATTTGTAACATGAGATTATGCTTAAAAGGCTTGTTTTTCTTTGTAATTTTAGTGGCTACTTTTAAGGCACTGCTTTCAGAATACTAACTGGAGGTAACCATAGCTTCTACAATAAGATCACTCAAAACTTACCACGTGGATATTCTATGAAAAAATGCCTGGGTGTATTAACACACTCGGGAACAATTGTAAAAATTATAATCTACTCAAGGGAAATGAAAACATCACACAAATATTCATACAAGCACGACTCGTGGATGGACCTCAAGGATATCATGCGGAGAGACACCAAACGTAAAACACGTATGGGCTGGGGATTTAACTGTGAGGTAGGGTGATCGCCTTGTAAATGCAAGGCCCTCAATTCAATCCCTAGCACATAAAAGGAAAAAAACCCACACATATTTAATGATTCAGTTCATATGAACTGTCCAAAGAAGGCCAACCCACAGAGTAGAAACTGAATTAGTGATGGCTACAGCTAAGGAGGCCTGGGGGAGCTGAAGCCATTATAATGGATACAGGTTTTCTTACTGTTGGAAAGAGTTTTTCTAAAATTAAGGTGAAGATTATAAAATATGGAGAAAAAGAATAGCAAAGCCACTGTACTGTCCCTTCATTAAATAGGTAAACTGTATACAAGGTGAAAAATATCCATAAAGTCATTAAATAAAGAAGAAAAGGTGGCCTCACTTGAACTTAAACAATCCCGAGTTCAGGGTGTGGCTGTAAGGACCAATAAGGAATGTCTTGGGCTTTGGGGGCCAAATGTGTCTTCTCAACTCTGCCACCACGGTACAAAAACAGCTATGGACAACACTGGAATAGTGACTACCACCTCAAAAGGTAGTTCAGCCTGGGCTGGCATGTTTGTGCTGTGTGCTGGGGACAGGGCCATGCCATGCCGTGCCGTGCTGTGCTGGGCTATGCAGTAACCGCTGTTATAAATGGAGGCGGTGGGGGGAAGGGGTGGGTCTTCACTTTTGCCCAAATACTCAATTACATTTCATGGCTGTAAACCGTACTACTTACTTTCAACTTTTCTCTCAGAGCTTCCTTTTCTGCTGTAATTCTTCTTAAGTCAGATAATGCGCGTTCTTTCTCCTTTTCTATACAACTTACAAGATTGTTGGGGGCCAGTGAACCAGTGGACTCCTGTCTTAGTGCAGATAACTCTTCCTTTGCCTTAGAGAATTAAAAGATATAAAATACTTAGGATATATTCCATTTTTTAAAGGGGCTATGATAGGGATATATTAAATACATGCTACTTTTCTTTCTTGCCAAATCCCAACAAAATAAGAGTAACAGGATTATAATTAAATACTAAAGTCCCAGTGACAAGAAGATTGAGAGAGGCTGAGGTCACAACACACTGGAAATGAGAGAATTAACGAGGCAGCCTCAAGAAAGCTGAGTGCTAAATCTTCTGTGGGGAAACTCCAGAAGTGGATCCATTTAATTAATGCGCTTCCAAGTCCTAGCAAAGCTCACAGAAATAAAAACGGCTCTTTTAACTTACATGTCTTCCCTCCTGTCAAAATAGTAAGGGGCTTCATGGGAGGCGGGTGTGGGGCAAACCAGCCACAGACTCTAGGATCTGTTCCCCAACTCCCCTGACGCTAAGACAGGCTCCGCAATAGGGCCAGGCTGCCGGCCTCCCAGAGCAGATTTTGTCCGGGAGCTAAGCTTAGAGAATGTGTGCAGCACCGTCTCGCACTGACTGGCTATGCAATCAACATACTGCAACAGTAGGTGCCCATCCATTTTACTGTTTTATCTCTGGGATCCGCACAAGTGCAGCATATCTAAAGCCAGGGACAATTTTGGCTGATGCCAGCTTAAGTCTGTTCAGCTAATTTTAGAACAAAGAGACTATCTCTAAATGACCTGACACACTGATAAACTAGAAAGGAGGGGAACAAACATGACAGCAAAGGAGAGGGAACTATCTGCTTTGAGTACACCAAGCCAGTCAATCCTACCACTTATCATGTTAATTAGGAAGGAAAAAATCACGAGCCCTGGTGCGCTGAAAACTTGCAGGACCCGTGGTTCTGTTACAGTAACTGTTCCTAAAGGGCTGATGGGTTAATTAGAAGCAGTGTCTTACTTCCTTATACAGGACACTTAGTCTGTCCCTTTCTGCTGTCAGCAGTTTCACGTTGGACTGTATATCCTCCATGTATTTCTCAAATCTTTCTAGCATGCGCTGAAGCTCATCCCTTTCTCTTGTGATCAGATGAATGTCGGAATTGCAGTCACCCTGAAACAATACAGTACAAAGACGAACATTACCATTTGTTATAATTATGACTGTGTGGTTGTCACAATCATGCTGGTGACGAGGCTGACAGACAGAAGAACAGACACCTTCTTAATGTAAGTAAAGAACTCCTGACAGCGTCCAAGCGAGCAGATGAGAGCTTTGGCAGTAACGGTGCACACTCCCTAGCTCTCGGTTCTCGGGAAGGTCCACGGCTGCCCATGCCACCGGTGCAGACCTCGTCAGCTGTTCCACATTTGCTGCCCTTAGGTAGTCCTATTCCACACGGCACCTAAACTATCGCCTCTAGTGGGCAGCACCCAGAAACTGTTCACATGCAGGAAGTTGGTCCATGCTGGAATCTTTGGGCGCAGGGTATAGGACATTTTGTCAAGCTTCCACGTCATTCTGACACATGGTAAGTTTTCAGTCATTAGGTTATAACTCTCTGCCAAGGAGGGTCCAGAGGTATGTGTGTACCTGTCTTCCATGACTGACCATTAAGGTCAACTTCTCATGTACAATAGCCCCAGTTGCTCCAGATTCAACCCACGTAAGGGCTATCTGTGCCATGTCCAAGTTCAAGTGACTGGGAGGGATGGTCACCGACTCCAAGTGTTCTGATTGGTCCTAAACAGTCTTCATTGGCACTTAATATAAATGAGATCTTAAAGTTATTTAGCAGTCAGGGTGTGGCTCAATGGCAACATACACCTCAAATTTGAATGATGCCTCTAACGTGCTCACTAAATTGAACTCCTGTGAGAGACACAGGAGGTGCCCGTTGCTGTCATTTGTGTTCAGTACCTGGTATGGTGCCTGAATGTTTCCTGGCCGGTCTGCTTGAGTTGGGATTCTACACTTCTCTGTAAATATATCTCACATGCAGTACTTACCTTAGTATTACTATAATGTGTGCTAATTCCCTCCCTTTCTCCACTCTATTACTCTCAACACACTGACAAACAGCACGCACAGTGCTCCAGCACGACATCATGTCAAAACTCCTCTTCTTACTTCCAGGCGGGTTTCACTACATAGCCCTGGCTGCCTGCCTTTGCTTTGCAGGCAGGTGGGCCTTCAATTTGTGGCAATCCTCTCGCCTCTCCCACAGTACTGGGATTACAGATGTAAGTCACCACAGTGGGCAAGGAACCATCGCCATAATCTCTACAGTCCAGGTCTCATTCAGACAGCGTATATCCGCTGAGCTGAATCATCTACGCGGGTCAGAGATGTTTTAAGCTATCAAGCAAATAAAGGAAGAAACCATTTTCTAGGTGGGAACTAGACACTCTGCTAGAGGATCCTTATGTGATCATCTCATCCAATCTCTGTAAGAAGGTGCGGTTATTTTTCTGGGCCTGCCCATGAGGAATTAGGGCTGCAGGGAATCTGCTTCTCTGAGGTCTATCACATGCTGATGCAAGAAGCTGGGACGTGTGTCAGGTTTCCAATCCAAAGCCGTGTGCTTGTGCAGTTACGTGGGAGACGCTGCCAGCGAAGACAAGAGAAAGCATGAAGTCTTCACTCCCCATGAGGCTGTGATCACTAACAGTAAAAGTGTCCCTTTTATTATAATTCCAAGAAACTCTGCCTAACAGCCTACCACGAAGCAGGGAGCTGACAGCCACAGCAAGTACCAAATCCAGCTTGAAAGAGGCCTTTGTTGTTTGCCAACAAGTGCTTAAAACATCCACTTTTGTGTGGGCAGTGTGCTCCCCAGGTCTCCACGCTCACAGCGGTCCCACACTCATTCGAATCACGTGCTTAGCACAGCTGCCCACGACGCAGGGGAGTGCGAGAAGCAACTCCTAACTCTTCCTTCACCTCACCAACGCCTCGCCACTTCCCACTGTGAGCCAAGCAACTGAGTACATACTCGGTGTTGACAGGATCACCTGCTCAACACTGCACACCAAGTAGATTTTGTGATTCTTTTGCACAATAAAAATGAACGATCCAGTGACTTGTTCTCCTGAGAAATAAGGGCATAATTAAACATAAATGAGCTTGCACTGCCTTTCCCACCAACTCATCCCGCGTATAACACATAGCACAGTGTTGATACTGACCAACAAACTACAGCCATCGGCTGGTACGGTTAAAAGGCAAAGTCAGAGCAAAAGGCGTGCAACTATTAGACCATGGATGCACGGTCTCCATGGAGAAGGTAACAGATTCTGAGCTAATGGCCGTCCCGGCATCATTCCTTTTACCTGTTCTGTAGATAATGCCTGTCATAGAAACCTTTAGGACTTCTATAGCTCCAAAGCTTTAAGATAAAGGAGAAAGGACAATCTAAATACAGTTGGTAGTAGCAAGAGAGTGGTAACCATTAGGACTTAACTAGGAGCATGTGACTTTAATCTCTCAGGAATCAACTTTTAGTAACGCACACACTGGCAGATGCAGTTAGGAAGCACCATGCGGATGTAGAGAAAGAACTCAGTGTCAGAACACACACTGGACCCTGCTCTCGGTACCCTGCTTCAAAAACAGACAACAAACAAAACAAGACAAAAACCAAACCTATTTGCAAAAACCCAAAAGGAAACCATGTGACGGATGCACAGGTCACTTTTGTAAGATGGGTTCACTGTGCAGCCCGGGCTGACTCTGAACTTTGGACTTTTTGTGTACAGCCGTACATGTGCTTGGTTACCTCTTTTCGAATCTTCCAAATGAACAGTTTTAGCCAACTTGTTACAGTAGGGCTAACAACTAAGTGCCTTAGTTAACTGCACTTCTGGTGTATACCTCACACCAACGACAAAGGTTCTGTTGAAGACTTGCTCAGTTGAAAGCCATGATGCTCCCGACTCAGCCGACGAAGCGGGGAGGGACACCAAGGCTTGGTGTGTGCCGTGAGGGCAGAGCTATGCCGTGAGCAGAGGCAGAGCACAACTGTTCCAGAGCAGAAACTCCGGAAGGGCAGAAGCGTACAGTGATGGGAGTCTCTGGGTCCTAGTTTCTGAAAGCCGACATCCCTCTCAGGGCTTAGCTATTCAACCTAAATTTACAGGAATCAGAACGTTATCCTTTATTGTTTGGAGGTTTCCCTAGTAATACAAGTTTCCACACTGCAAGTTACAGGATAAAACAAAAGTCAAATTAGGACTTTTTAAAGAATGTGTTAATGTTTCATTTAATACAGCAACAAAGCAAAAAGGTCTCTCTCTCTGTCACACACACACACACACACACACACACACACACACACACACACACCCTTCTGATTACTCTTATAGAAGGTCTTACCTTTTCTGAGCATTTGATTATAGGAGGTTTCTCCCGAGCACAGTAAATAACAGAGCATGATCTTCGCTGGATGAGATGCTGCAGTTTCTCCAGCTCTTTCTTGTAATAATCGCGCTCGTCCTCTATGCCTTTCAGAAATGTGTCTAGACGGGAGGGCGACTTGTCTCGACGTTTTATCCCGTGTTCTAGCCTCATCCTCTCAACCTCCAGAGTCAGTTCTCTTTCTGCAGATTACAGTGTTAGCCTTAGTAACCCTGCATATACAATGTGGACTAGTCAGGTAAACTACAGTGTTAGCCTTGGTAACCCTGCATATATAATGTGGACTAGTCAGGTAAACTACAGTGTTAGCCTTGGTAACCCTGCATATATAATGTGGACTAGTCAGGTAAACTACAGTGTTAGCCTTGGTAACCCTGCATATACAATGTGGACTAGTCAGGTAAACTACAGTGTTAGCCTTGGTAACCCTGCATATACATGTGGACTAGTCAGGTAAACTACAGTGTTAGCCTTGGTAACGCTGAATATATAATGTGGACTAGTCAGGTAAACTACAGTGTTAGCCTTGGTAACCCTGCATATATAATGTGGACTAGTCAGGTAAACTACAGTGTTAGCCTTGGTAACCCTGCATATATAATGTGGACTAGTCAGGTAAACTACAGTGTTAGCCTTGGTAACCCTGCATATACATGTGGACTAGTCAGGTAAACTACAGTGTTAGCCTTGGTAACCCTGCATATACATGTGAACTAGTCAGGTAAACTACAGTGTTAGCCTTGGTAACCCTGCATATACAATGTGGACTAGTCAGGTAAACAAATAGCTGTTCTTGTGTCAACCACAAGGATCTGACAGACTGGGCAAATACTGAGAAGAGTGAGAAGAAAACACAAGAAAAACATGAACGTTAATTAATGTCCAACAAGTGACTGTCCCTCTCTGTTGGTGTTATCTCAGCCAGATACTATTTAGTACTATAAACAGAAACAATGCATTTCTGTGTGTGTGGGGGTGGGGGTCCCAGAGACCCTAAAGGAGCTCTGAGAGGAAGCCTGCCTGTCAGCAAGCTATGTCACTGACCTCGGATTTAACACACAAAAAACCCAAACCAACTCACAGTGTTCTTTCAATAAACACGATTACTAGTTTTTCCTGCTGTTATTTTTGAGGCAGATGTCGCTACACTGTGAAGACTCAAAGTCCAGGTTCGAATGGGCCCTGTCAAGTGCCTGGGGCTGTGAGACCACACCACTGTGTCCAATCCACCTGACAAGGTACTTTTCCATGATCTAGACTGAAGATAATACTAGCAACTTCAGAGTTCAGCCTCATGAAACAGACAGACACTGACTTAAGAGCTGAAGGGGAGGCTCCAAGGCCTGACACTATTACTGAGTCTAGCATGGCTGTCCCCTGAAAGACCCAACAAGCAGCTGAGTCGGATGCAGGTACTTACACCCAACCAATGGACAGACGCCAGAAAGCCTGTGATTGAATTAGGGAAAAGCTGGAGGACCCTGTAGAGGACCAGCAGTCTCAATTAACCTGGACCCCCAAGATTTCTCAGACCCTGGATCACCAACCAGGCAGCAAACACCAGCTGATATGAGGCCCCCACACATATACAGCAGAGGACTCCAGGTCTGGCCTCAGTGAGAGAAGATGCGCCTAACCTTCGAGAGGCTTGAGGCCCCAGGGAGTGGGGAGGTCTGGTGGGGTGGGGATGGGGACATCCTCTTGGAGAAGGGGTTGGGGATGTACTGTACTGTAAAAAAGGATTGAAAAATAAAGTTGTTCTATCTGATGTACTGCCATCTTCTCTTCATTTCTTCAGCAGATACACAGTCCACTAGATGCGACTAACAGTCCCAGACATTAGGAAAGCCATGACCTGACCATTCCATGCCAGGAAGAAATGGTCAGGGGGAGCAGAAGAAAGTAGGAAAGAGAGAAGGATGGGGCAACCGTGGTTAATGCAGGAGTAAAAGCTGCCAGGTAAGGAGCACTCGTTGCTCCGTGAGGGAGCACGTGGAAGGGCAGACCTGCTGCTGAAGGGAGGACAGGCCTCTTGGGATGGAACGAGGAACTCCAGAGTAGTGGGTGGTCAAACAGGGACACTGGGGGCAGATTTTAAGGCAATACAACAGTCCGTAAAGACTCTGAACTGAATGATTTTCTGCCATTTCATCTTGGTCTGTCTCAAAGGAGCATACATTTCCATCTCAAAGTACCGGGGAGGGGGTTCCCACTATGTCCACACTGCCCAGCATCGTCTGGGTTTCACAGTCAGTGTTCGACAAATGGTTGTTAACAGACGCACAAAAGCTCATCTACTAATAAACACAGCATCTTACCTGTGACTGCAAAACTCTGCAGTTTTTTGTTAAGTCTTTGCTTTTCTTGTTCAAGCTGATGAACAACCGTCTCCAGGTCTGACTTTAAAAGTAGTTCACCATTCAGTCTCTCCTTCTCCTTATTGCTTACATCTAATTCCTGCAAAATGTTCATTCTATAATTGAATATTCTAATAACTTTATTAACCATTGTAGCAATTACAGGTAAAATGGATATTTTTATAAGCATATATCTGTCTGTCTATATCTATCTATCTATCTATCTATCTATCTATCTATCTATCTATCTATCTATCTATCTGTCTGTCTATCTATACCAGTATATTCACATATGTGTGCACGTGTGTGTGCATGTGTGCATATACTTTTAGTGACAAATGTACTATACAAGGACCCACAGCTGTCACACTGTGCTGGGACTCAGACCACTGCCAGTCTTAGCCTTCATCAGAGAGGCTTCTTTCTCAGAGTAGATGGGAACTAACACTGAGACCCATAGTGGGCAGTGTGTGGAGAGTGAGCGACTTGAGTACTCGGTTCTGCATGGGATGTGTTTATCAAGCCCGCCCTCAAGGATCATGTGGTAGAGTGTAGGAGCCAAAGATGGTGGATGACTGCAAGCAACAGAGACTTCAGACACCACAGGACTGACACACTCGGGGACTGTGGCTGAGTGCACAGGGCTTGTACAGGTTCAAGGCAGACAGGGTGACAGCAGAGAAGCAAGAAGCTGTCTCCATTTTACACCTGCAGGGAAAGGGAACTCAGTTTTCTCCAATGGAGTGTGACTCTGTATATTAACCACACTCCAGGGCAGGCCCCAGGCCCAGAAGTTGGCCAACATGAAACGGACTCCATGGTTTTGTCTGTGCTTTTTGTTTTGGTTTAGTGTTTTGTTTTGTTTTTTGTCTTACTGGTTTTTTTTGTTTGTTTGTTTTTTGTTTTGACCTCTGCTTCTGTTTTGAGAGGAGAATGCATATGGAAATTGGGTAGATCTGGGAGGAACTGGTGGAGAAAAAGTATGATCAAAATACACTGCATGTAAAAAAACTTAAAAGAAAGTAAACAAATAAAGGAAAAAAAAACCAAATGCACCATGGAGCCCAGATGCTAACAGACGCTCCTCTGTGGAAAGTGGAACTCATTTGTTTAGTATTTACCCGACTTCTCTCTAAATGAATATGTACAACATGACTTACTCACGCCTATGCTTCCAGAGGCAGCAGAACAGACCAGGGACATAGTCACTGTCTCCGCCATGGCAAGGGCTTAGTGAACATTAGCGAACAACATCCCTGTTATCTCTGAAACACACACACTGCAGAAATACTAACAGGAAATATAAGAGACTCCTGGATGTGAGTGTCAGCTAGCATCACTGACGATCTCATGGGTCTGAGACAGCCCTGTCAATCATCCTCAGCTCTCACAATGTCAGGCATTAGTGAACAGCAGCAAACACACCCTGTGGCTCACAGAGGCCATGTTCCAAAGAACACCTCAGCAACACCTCCTTTGCCGTTACAGGACTCGAGAGTAAGCTCCTTCCGCAGGCTTAGTTGACACAGTTACTCAACGTCAGAGTCAAGACTTGCTGAGCTCAACTTATAAAGAAGCCACTATCACTGGGCAGTGGTGGCACATGTCTTTATTCCCAGCACTTGGGAGGCAGAGGCAGGTGGATCTCTGTGAATCCCAGACTAGCCTGGTCTACAAATGGAGTTCCAGGACAGCCAGGACTGTTACACAGAGAATCCCTGTCTCGGAAAGGAAGGAAGGAAGAAGAGAGGAAGGGAGGGAGGTGGGGGAGGAAGGGAGAGAGGGAGGAAGAGTGGGAGGGAGGGACAGTAGGATGGAGGGAGGGAGAGAGGAAGAAAGAAGCCAGTTATCATGTGCTGTCCATACTATGTGCACGAATAGTGAATGCATGCTACCGTAACACAGAAATGTAGGCATCCCAAATACAGCAGCTTAGACTACACATAACGAAGAATGCAAGTCATCTTTGTTGGTCTCTGTTTCTAATCTTGCAGAAACACTTCTGACATAGCAAGTTATCACACTGAAGAGAGCCCCCGACCCTCACCCCCCAAGTGACCATCAGTTTTAACTTGTAAGGCACCTGCTAATTCCACGCAGTCTCTGTATCAAGAGGTCTCTTGGCATGAAGCCTAGCTTTCTCACTAAAAAGGCATAGGGTCAAGCACTGTGACTATGAAAGTCACTTAAAGTACACCAAAGCAATTGCAAAGAGTACTTTTATAACAGTCAACAAATAAATAACTACCAGTTATGATGTTACTGTAGCAATCAGAGAAACTATAGCTAGAGGGATATAGAATTGATAGCAGGGCTCTCAAATTTTCAGTTCTACTTACAAACCTGCACTGTGAATGGTTAGAGAAACAGTATGGAATTGCATAATCACACTGTGGACCATGTATACTCAGCTATAGAAAGGAATGGAGTTCCCATCCATGCTGCACCCTCACAGAGCATGACAACACCCTCAATGAAAGAAGCCTGATGCAAAAGAACATAGGCTTCATCATTCATTTACACAAATGGTCAGGAGAACTCTAGACCCTGACGGTAGGTGAGCGGCTGTCAGGAACTAAGCAGAAGGGTGACTGCTCATGGGAATGAGATTTCTTTTCAGAATGATGAGTGTTCTGGGCTTGGTGGTGATGGTTGTACAGCTCTGTGACTGTGGTAAAACCACAAGGTCCACTAAAACGACTGAATATTGTGCATACACATTTTATCTCAATAGACCTATGAAACAAAGCATCGATTCAGCATTGAAAACACTGGCAACAGTGTGTCATCAACTTACCCATTGCAGTTTTGACATTTTTTCCTCAAGGTTCCGCATTTCAGAGAGGTTTCTTTTAATCTCTTTCTAGGAATAAAAAGCCTGTTAGGTAAGTATCTAAGACCCTAAGACTATCCGGCCACTATGGCATCCCAGATGAGAGCGCTGGTTTGCATTTTCCCGATCCATAAGGTCTGGGAC
This sequence comes from Rattus norvegicus, assembly GCF_021556685.1. NCBI lineage: Eukaryota > Metazoa > Chordata > Mammalia > Rodentia > Muridae > Rattus > Rattus norvegicus. The sequence continues at coordinate 31,959,864 of NC_141547.1, forward strand.
TTGAACCCAATACCCAGCCCCAATGAACAGAGAATAAGCTTGGATGAGGCACCTGTTTAATACTGTGGTTTAGTACTCAGTGCTTGTGAGAACTCACTTATCAAGAACCATCTCTCCCTTCTCGATCCTTGTGTTGGGAATGATGACAGTCAATTCCTAACCATGCTCTCCCTGCTCTCAGTCTGCTCTTACCAACCTCGATTGCTCACACTACAACCAAGACAGCAATACTGGGATCCCACAACCATCTATTGTTGCTTCAAGTTGACATCTGTGGGCCCTGTCAACAGGCCATGAAGCGCCACATTCAATACATTGCATGCGAAAACACAGAAGATACAGAAAGGAGTAGAGAGCGGAGAGTGGAAAGAACAGAGGTGCATTGCAATACACTAAAAGCAGAAAGGCAGAACCAAAACTACATGCGTTACACACCCCAACCCAGCAGCCCGGATCTGAAGATCAGAACCAAGGCCGCAGGCATGTGAGGCGAGCACTCTGCTAACGGGGTGACATCCTAATCCGCTTCTTCCAAAGTCTTCTCCCAAGACTGTTTGGCTGTCCCTTGAGAGTCCATAGAATTTTCTACTTTTGCAAAAACTGGCACTGCATTCTGATAGGACCTGAGCTGAATGCACAGACTGTATTACAACACGGGTCTCCTAAGCCACACTCACGGGAACACAGGACGCCTTTCCACGTACACATCCTTCAGTTGTCACTAGTGTTCTGTTGTATCTTAAGTTTCTACCTCACTGGTTAACTGCATTCTTCCTGATTTGGTTACAAATAGGATTTACTAATTTCATTGTTAGATTTTCTTTTTATACGTAGTATATACTTAGCATCTGGTGTGTGTGTGTGTGTGTGTGTGTGTGTGTGTGTGTGTGTGTGTTGTGTTAACATGCAATTTTTTTAACTTGTTTATTCTATTTCATTGTGTACAAATCTTTGGATTTTCCACAATTAAGATCATGTCACATATGATCAAAGAATTGTCACTCTTTTATTCTGTTTTATTGTTTGTGTCTAATTGCTGAGGATTTCCAGTACTGTGTTTTAGTTTAGTTTAATTTTATCAAGATACGGTTCACAAAGTATCTCAGGTTAGCCTAAAACACAGTCTTCCTGCTTCAGTCCCTGCAAATGCTGGGATTTCTAGGTGTGTGCCTCTGCTTCTGGCTCAGGACGATGCTAAACAGAAATAATGAACGTATCCTAGACTTACTCCTGATTCTAGAGTAAAGGATTTTAGTCTTTCAACACTGAGTGTGTTTGTTGTGGGCTTTTTATTAATAGCTGTATTATGTTGATATAGTGTCCTTCTCTTTCACTAGCTATGGAGTAACATCACTTAACACAAATGCAGTGATGCAGACAGTGGGCTTCACAATGGATCTATCTACTCTGGACAGGAAGAGTTCCCAAGCACGATACCAAGCTGGAGGGCACAACCAGTTCTGCTTTGAACTGTGGTACTGGAGAGAGAGCCCAGGTGCATAGACCCACTAGAAAGTGTTCTACCATTGGGCAGCATCTTCCCAGCTTTTAAAGACTGGCATCTCGTTACTTAATTTACACACAGTGCTCCTTAAAGATGACCTGCTCAAGACCCTGCCTGTGGTCTAGGTATGTGTGAGTTCTCTACTCTTACTCTCCCTTTCCTAACTGCTGTTAGCACTCTGCTTCAAAGAAATTTCATTTGTGGTTTAAAAGCACACTATTTCAAGATTTTAAAAAACCCTTTGAAGTGTCAGATACATAGATCATTTAAGGCCAGGCTGGAGCTGGCTGAAGGTTTTATTTTTCTCCCATTACATTTCATTGGGATATATTTAAAATACAAATTTACTTTAAAAATACTTACAAGGGTTGGGGGTTTGGCTCAGTGGTAGAGCGCTTGCCTAGCAAGCGCAAGGCCCTGGGTTCGGTCCCCAGCTCCAAAAAAAAAAAAAGAAAAGAAACCTGGCCTGGAAAAACAAAAATACTTACAAGTACTGTGAACTATCTGTCCCTTTGACCTAGCAATTACTAACAATGGTAATGATAATACCATGTGGAGGAATATTATGACACTTTGAACTTTAGAGTCAAAGACTTAAAAGAAAAAATTCAATTCATCCATGTTCTTTTATTCTAGGACAGTATGGTACACTGATCATAAAAAGGGCAGCAAGTATAAGGTGTTAAAATGGGGTACAATTTTGCAAGACTTTCAAGGAGAAAAGGTCATTTGGACTCACTGTTACATTTTAAATAACAGTAAACTTGCTTTAAGAGATTAACACTATAATCAGGAAATTTCACCCTATGCATCTTTTTAAGCAGATAGATGAAGAATGGTAGTTACCAACTATAAAATATACATGTAAAATGTTTTTAAATGCCTTTGGGGGTTGGAGAGATGTCTCAGATGATAAAGTGCAAACTGTGCTGGCTTAATGACCAGAGTTGGGATCCTGAGAAGCCCTGTGAAAGCTGGGCTGACGTGGCTGACTGGAGAGTCTGAGATAGGGTCCACAGGGCCAGCTCACACACTAGACAAGCTGAGTCAGTGAGCTCGGAGCTCGGGAACAGAACCAGCCCCAATAAATAAACAGTGACCGAGGAGGCAGATGGCCAGTGTCAGCTTCAGGTCTCCACACTTGCTCACAGGTAAGCATGTTCCCTAATGCATATAGGCAAGTCTACACATATGAATATAGACACACACATGCACACACATGATATGCACACATACACACATGCAAATATAATCTTTCAAGGATTCCTGAGTTAAATCTGACAAGAGGACAGACTTCAGAGATGAAAGGACAGGGGTGGAAACTATGGAGGAAAACAGGACAGAGTCTAGACATTTATTCTATGAACAAGCATGCTTCAGGAGAACTAAACCAACTGAAACAGAGGCAATGTTTTAGAGGGTGGAAATAATGCTAAGGAAATCTTGAATTACTGGGGATAGAGTAGAGTAGCCCTTAAGAGCACTGACTACTCTTCTAGAGGTTCTGAGCTCAATTCCCAGCAACCACTGGGTGACTCACAACCATGTATAATAAAGTTTGATGCCCTCTACTGGCCTGCAGGTATACATACATAAAATATAAATAAAATTAAAAAAAAAAAAAAATCCAGGCGTGGTGGTGCACACCTTTAATCCCAGAGGCAGAAGCTGGCAGATCTCTGGGTTCAGAGCAAGTTCCAGGACTGTCTCGAAAAAACAAATAAAAAACCCAAAACAAACAAAATCCCTTAGATTATGAAAGGCAGAAACAGACTCCCACTGAGCAAACCCCAAAGCCAGCCCAGCTCTCCCTAGCCCAGCTTTGTGCTGCGGTCACAGCCCAGGCCGGGCATCGGCATTGTCACCTTTGCCTCCCCGAGCTCCCTGTCTGCCGTCTCCAGCACTTGTTCCTTGTGCCTTTCCAGCTGCTGGGCCATCTGGTCGATTTCTGTTAGTTCCTGGCAGAGCTTTTCGTTTCTGTTGCTTAGGTTCACAACCTCAGTTGTCACTGTCGCCTTGGTCTCCATGAGCTCTTGGATACGCCTCTCCAGTTCCTTATTAGCTTGTTGAAGGAAGTCAACCTAAATGCAAGTTATAATCATTGTGATTAGGCACATGAATTGAAAAACTATCCAAAACTCTGACTCTTCAAACCAGAGGCTCTAAACACTATATTAAACGGCGCTGAAGCTAAATCTAGCTATTTTTGTATGTGCATCCCTAAATACTATTTTTTTTTTTTTTGCCAAAACTCACAATGTAACTTTAATAGAAATACACGTTCACTGGCGTTGGTTTTCAAATACAATGGAAAGGATAAGAACTTTGTGTGAACGGGTTCCCAACAGAGCTTTAAGAGTAAGACAGTACTGTCAGGATGAGATTAGCATGTGCTGTCCAGTACCATAGCTACTGGCATCTAGGTGTAGCTGCCAGACCTGAAGGATGGCCAGTCTAAGCTGAGACGCGAGATAAACGGAAAACACACGAAGGGTCACTGTCCTGGGGTTTTGTTTGTTTTATGATTTTAGAAAAGCAAATGTATTCTATGCTGAAATGAAACTTTGGATCTACGGGTAAATACATTATCTACAATTAATTCCCTCTGTCTGGATCCACATCCCCATTGGAGAGCAGTATTTGAGTGCTACTCTATATGCTTTGAGCACACTCTACCCAGCTACGCACAGGTGACACACTCCACCCAGCTACACACAGGTGACACACTCCACCCAGCTACGCACAGGTGACACAGAAGGCTTGTGCTTCCTTGCCCCTTGCTTTGATCTGAGAATGAAAAGGCAGAAGCGAGGACTGGGCTTGGGTTTTGCATACACAGCATTTTATTACAAAGCTACATGCTTAATGCATTAATAGATTACATATTAGGATATGATATATAATATGTATGTAAAATATGAAAGATATTTAGCATATATTATGGCCAGTACATATAATCTATGACATATAGAATATATATGTATACCTTAAAATCACCTTTTACACTATAAAAGTCATTAAGGTTTTAAAAATACAGAGCCATCAAGAATTCTCCAATACACAAAAATAAGTTTTGAAAATATATTTTAAAATATTGTTTGTGTTTTCTATTTTTATATATTTCATTGTTTTGGTCTTTTAAGATAGAGTCTCAGGTAACTTGTGGTAGTCTAGAATTTACTACAGGGCTGAGGCTGGCCATGACTGATCTTCCTGTCTCTCCCTCCCGAGCACAGTTACTATTCGCACACTTCCCTTATTCATAGCGTTTTGTTCTGTTTTGTTTTAAGGGGAAACTGAAGGCACTGCCGGGGTAACGGCCTTGTCACATTAGGCCTATCTTAGGTGCTGCCCTCTGATTTCTCTAAAGCTACCCTATTTCTACACACTCCGGCTCTATCAGAAACCCTCCAGAGGCAGGCATAGTGGCACACACCTTTAATTCCAGCACTCGGGAGGAAGAGACAGTCAGATCTCTGTGAGTTCAATGCCAGCCTCGTCTACAGAGAGGGTTTCAGGGAAGCCAAGGTTATACAGTGAGACCTTGTCTCGAAATAAACAAACTAACAAAAATTATCTTATAACTAATATTTCAGTGAACAAGCCTGTCACTTTACGAACCCACAGATACTATAAAAACCTAGTTTACACACTGTATGAAACAAGCCTAAGAGCCAGTACCTGGATATTTAACTGAGCAATAAGCTTCTCGTTGGTTTTATTTCTAGTCTCCAGAGACAGGATGTCAGGGGAACGGCCGCCATCCACAGCAACGGACAGTCGCTCTATTTCTCGTTCTCTTAGTTCGATCTGAGAACAGAAAGTTGTGCGCTCAGCTGATAAAGTCTGGTTACAAAGCAAATCTTTAACTCTATGCATCATTCAGACACCGCCATGCTCACATCCCGGCCGTGCTCACATCCCGGCCGTGCTCACATCCCGGCCGTGCTCACATCCCGGCCGTGCTCACAGCGGGCACCATTTATACTGGAATGCACATGCGTATAAGCACAGAGCAGGGCAATGTTAACAGTACCAACATAGCACGCCAGTATACAACTGAATCTAATTGAATGTTTAGTTTGTTTCTCTCCTTTAAAATTAGGCAATTGTTTATATGAAGAGCTATGTCTTGGCAGACTACACACACGTTCAGGTACTGGAGTAAGGCTGTGGTGCTCGGCAGGATGAATGAATAAGTGAACAAAAGGGAAAGACTGAAAACGGAGTTGCTATCTAACTCAGTACTTAAAAGGACACAAAAAATAGGGTGAATTAATTAGTATTTACATTTAATCAAAGGACCAGTATTAACCATATGCTAACACTAATTCACGTGAAAGAACTGGGGAAAAAAATGCATGAAGGCACACACGCTTTTTTTGTTTTCTTTTCTCCAAAAACAGAGGGGGGAAAACAATTCAGCTCAATAATTCTGGACACACAGTGGTCGGTGTAAGGACGAATGAGACAATGAACTCGGACTTTGAGGAACAGAGAGCTTAACAGGGAAAGCCAGCAAGCATCGGGACAGTGGCTGGCAAACAGGAAGAGTGAAGGCAATGCTGTGCTGACAGCATCAGCAGTTAAAGGGACACAGCAACCCACTCTGCATTCTGTGCCTGTCACACACCAAAGGCTGTGCTAAATATGTCCATACAGAATGTCCATACAAGGTTATAGCAATGCTGTAACAAGAGAAAGGATGCCCCAGGCAGGATGCACCAAAGCACAGAATCATGGGAAACATCTGAGGCAGCAGAAATGGCTCAGCATGACTGGACTGAATGTGCGAGGTTGAGCACTGAGCCAGAAGAATCCCTGCCCACTAAGCCTTAGGAGACCCTGAGTACAAATATTACTAACGGTACAAACAGGAAGCTGAAACAAGGAAACAGCCTGAGAAGGCGGTGTCAGGAGAGGTTGGGGACAGCAGAATACAGGGGTGCTAGTATGTGCTGGTATTGCTTTCCGTCCAGGGCTTTGAGCATGCTCAGTTAGTGCCACCGCTGAGCTGAACCCCTGGCTCAGAGAACTGGCTCTCGCAATCTGGAATAAGTTCTGAGAAAAGCAAACTCAAGCAAAAAGAATCAATAGCAGAGAGGACTCGACTAGGATGCAGAGACAGTCAATGGTGCTTTGAATCAGAAGGGCAGAGCACATCCTCTGCTCCCTTCACCTCAGAGAGATGGCGGTGTTTGGGTTTTTATTTGTATAAAGTTCTTGGGGGAAATCAGGTTACAAACTGAAAAAGAACAACAACATCCAATTTGTGCATTTTTGGTCAGTTTTTGCTATGTTGAGAGTCGAGCCCAGCACCTTCCCTTGCTTGCTACAGCTCAGGGTAAGTACCCGGTACTTCAGGGTAAGTACCCGGTACTTCAGGGTAAGTACCCGGTACTTCAGTGCAGTGGTCCTCACCCTTCCTAAGGCTCTGACTCTTTATAGTACAACTCCTCATGGGTGGTGGCCCAAGCCATCAAATCAGTGTGTTGCTACACCATAGATGTAATTCTGCTACTGTTATGAATTGTAGCACAAATATCTGATATGCAGGATATCTGATATGTGACCCCCAAGGGGTCACGACCTGTGGGTCAAGAAACACTGCTTTTACTGTCTTCACAAAAGTGTTTCTGGTTTTTTTTTTTTTTTTTTGTTTGATGATATTAAATTTCCTTTAAATTCTTTCTAATGCAAACAAATTTTCAAAGTACTTTGCAAACTAACGGTTATACTAACATATTAGGTACATATAGAATTATATGTACAGATTCTACAAAAAACAAAAATACAGCCATATACACAAGAAACATGTTAACAAGTTTAAACTCCAGTGAGCACAGTAAGAAACAAAGTATGCTGGTCAAACAAGTCATACAGTTTGCAGCCAAATGGATGGGACTAGAAAATGTCATCCGGAGTGAGGTAATCTAGATCCAAAAGGACATGTATGATATGTACTCACTGAAAGTGGATATTAGCCAAAAAGTTCAGATACCCATGACACAACTCCCAGAAGTAGGAAGCTTATCAAGAAGGAAGGCCCAAGTGAGGATGCGTCAGTCCCATTTAGAAGGGGAGATGGAGGGACCTGGATAGGAGAGGAGAGGAAGGGGAGAAGAAGGGGAGGCAGGATCAGGTGTGGGAGGAGACAGGAGAGAAGTCCGAGAGGTCAGGATGGATGGACATATGCAGTTGCACGGGTTGGGGGCGGGGGGACCTCTAGAGAGTCCCAGAGAACTGGAATGTGAGAGGCCCACATGCCCAGTAGTGAACTAGCTGAAATGCCCAATAGTGCGGTGACAGAACCTGAAGAGCCTACCTCCAGGAGACAGACAGGACCCCAGTGGAGGGATGGGGCCACCTCTACCTTCAAAATTTTTGACCGAGAATTTTTCCTTACTAAAAGAAATACAAGGTCAGAAATAGAGCAGAGACTGAAGAAAAGGCCACCAAGTGACCGTCCCAACTTGGGATCCATCCCATGTGCAGACACTAAACCCTGACACTATTACTGATGCCATGTTGTGCTTACAGACAGCAGCCCAGCATGGCTGTCCTCATGAGAAATGCTACCAGCAACTGACTGAGACAGATTCAGATACTGAGGATGGAGACCCTCATGAAAGAGTTAAGGGAAATGACTGAGGAGCTGAAGGGAATGGTAACCCCACAGGAAGACCAACAGTGACAACTAACCTGGATCCCTGGGAGCTCCCAGAGACTAAGCCACCAATCAAGAGCAGACATGGGCTGGTCGATGGCCCTGGGACATAAGTAGTAGTGGACTGCCCTGTCTGGTCTCAGTGTAGAGAGGATGTGCTTAATCGTGCAGAGACTTGATGCCCCAGGGAACAGGGATGGGGGCGTGGGGTAAGCTGGGGGGTGAGTGAGTGGGTGAGGGTGGGGGTGGGGGAGGAGCACTCTCTCAGAGGCAAAGGGGAGGGGGAAGTGGGTGAAGAATCCTTGGAGGGGGGACCAGGAAGTGGGCAACACTGCAACATTTGGAATGTAAATAAATGAATCAATAATAAAAAAAGACACCCACACGAAGACAAGAGTCCAGCTCACTGTAGCTATGATCTAATGTGGCACCTGTTGAGCTCTCACTTCTTGGACACCTGTGTCGCGCTGCAATACTTCCAGGAGCCCAGAAGAGCTCTCAAAAATTTATATTCCAAGTAAATATTAAATAAAATAATAATAATACAATTATTTCCTTTTTGTTTTAAAAAATGATTTATTTATATATTCTGTGTGTGCCCCTCATAAATGGAGGTCACAGGACAACTTTTTTTTTTTTTTTTTTTGGTTCTTTTTTTCTGAGCTGGGGACCGAACCCAGTGCCTTGCGCTTCCTAGGTAAGCGCTCTACCACTGAGCTAAATCCCCAGCCCCACAGGACAACTTTTATGGGTCAGTTCTCCCCCTCCACCATGTGGGTCCTGGAGATCGAACTCGGGGCATCAGGCCTGGCGGCAAGCACCTCTGCCCACTGAGCCATCTTGTTGGCCCTCCTAACAAATAGAAGTATAAAAGTATGTTGCCATTCTATAATAAATTATTCTCGAAATGAACATAGTTACATACTTCTAATTTTTATTTGAGGAAATTTTTTTATTTAGGGAGATACTTTAAATCAATGAAAGACTAAAACTAAAATTACGGCTCACCTCAGTGAGTAAGAAGGGAATGGACCAGGCACCGTAGAGCTACTCCACCTATTAACTCAACGAACAAGCTTTTTGGAAAGGAAAAAGGCTAGCTTGAAACTAGGAATGTGTAACATCAAATAAAGGCTACTCTAGTCACGCTCCATCAGAGCGCACACATCTCAGCCCAGAGCCACAAAGGAGACATGAAGACAGCCCCACCTGCCTGCTGTAGTCCTGCACTCCTTTCTCCATCTGCGCTAGTTTCTCTTGCAGCTGGTGCACTTCCTCCTGCAGCTCCTGAATCCTGAAACACGGAGGACCAATGTCAGCCAGTGTAACAGGGACTTTGGTTACGAGACAAGACACCACATGGACCATCAACGCGATGCTGCTGTAGGAGGGACCCAGGGCTGTGCTCAAGGGACAGTGCCTCGGCGTGAATGCATCACCTGGAGAGCTAATGCCACAGGAGCAGAAGTCAACACTGAGTGACGTGAAGCCCACATGCATCACGCAGTAGAACAGCTCACTGCCTCACTGGGTCCTCGGAACAACTCTGAGGTACAGCTACCATTTTTAGGTTCAGGAAACGGAAAATCCGGTTCAAAATTCACAACATCACTAAATGAAATAAGGGTGTTTTCTGACCCTAACCAACCCTGTGTTGCCTAATAAACTACTTTATACTTCTGGAGAAAAAAGAACTGAGAAAACCGCAGTGTTCTAAGTGACTCCAGCAAAGCCTACTTTTCCTAAAACCTCTAAGTTCTAACAGAATCAAGACTTTGTCCAAATAATCTGAATTCTACATGGCTCCTGTCAGCTTGGTACGGCATAACCCCCTTTGGGTGGGAAAGTCTGAAGCACATGTACTTTGAAGAGAAACTGAGCAGGCACTACAGTAAGGAGGTAGCAGAGAGCTCATCCCAACCCTTACCGAAGCCAACAGTGACTACTACTCTAAGAATAAGAGCACGCATGAAGGCTTGCAGCACCAATGCAGAAGAGACGGCGTGCAAACAATGTGTGTGCACACCAAAGCATACAATAAAACAGCCCACCGTTTCACAGGCTGATGGCACTTCTACAGTGTAAACAGTTCTCTAAATAATAACACCAGGCGGTCTGATTGGACCTTGAACAGATGAGCAGACCACAAAAGGTCAAGGTAGCCATATAGATACTAGGAGAGACTAAATGACTCAACCAATGCTCTTTTGGATATTACGACTGCTTGAAAAGCTCCTGTGTTCTCTATATGAACCACAAAGTCCTTATGAACTGTCTCCCTGTGCCCCACAGTGTGGATGCCTCACCCAGGATCACTGGAACTTGCTCTCACCCCTTAACCATCCATAACTGTCTTAGCGACATCTGGACTGCATGCGTTTCCAGCCTGCAGCAGCAGCTTCCTCAGATGACCTCAGGGCACTTGCTCAGGGCCTTGCCCCGGAGGTCTGATAAGCATTTAATGAAACGGAATCCATTGCTAAGTCTGATTTATATTTCAGGCAAGATGAATACAGGGCCATCGAACTCATGAGATAAGAATCGCAGATGATGTTAGGAATCTATTCATGCCCAGCTGGCATTTTGCTATATCTGAAGCAGTAGAGACTAGTGAAAGACAACCTACTCAGAGGTGAAACTGAATGTCACAGTGACTCTACTGAAATGGGTTCTTAACAGTGGTAAGTTATTTTACAGCAACTATGGGCAGAAACCTCAGATGCATGACTTATTTGAAATCAGAGTTTTTAAAGAAGTAAAAAAAAAAAAACATTACAATTCATTCTGAAAATATCTATTGAGCGCTGATGCAAAGTTCTGGGCTAGACATGGGGACACGACAATTGACAAGCCCAAACCTTCCCACTGTATACCTTATAGTACAGCAGTGATCACGGGTTCAATCAAGCCAACAAAGATGGGGATGAGGATGATGATGGTGATGATGACGACGACGACTGTTAGGGATTGAACTTGGGTCCTCGGGCATGCTAAGCATACCTCTCCCAAACCTCTCCCACTCCCAGCCTGAGGAAAGGAAGTACATCACACACCTATTGTCAGCCACTTGCAGGAGGTCCGCGATGTACGGGTCTTCTGGTTGAGGAACTGGGTAGGAGCTGACTTCCGAGGGTGGGGCTGGCTCATCGATTTGCATCCGCTGGCGCCTAAACGCAATGTTTCTTTTCCTGCCCCCTACGAAAGCAGAGACAGATGGATGGCTAAGGGCAAACAGAACACTTTCCTAGGTACTAAACAGCACAAGCCAACCTGTTATAAAGTGGGCCCATCTGTACATATCCACGCTCATCTGTAACTGAACAAGGTATTTCTGAAACATCTGATGAGACGAGGTTATAAAATAAGGTTTCCGTGCCTGCAGGCTAGGCATATGCACACAGGTTTAAACTGTCCCTCAGCTAGATTAGATTTTGGAGGATTAAAAGCTGAGTGTGCCTTGCAGTGGTCAGTGTCGTGTACGAACATATCACGGTCAGACAAGGAGCACTGACAGCAAGATGCACGTGCTTCTCAAGCACCGTGAAAAGAACAGGTAACTAGGGGCTGGGAGATTGCGCCGACGTTCAGTCCCTGGTGTTCAGTCCCTGGCAACCACGTGTTGGTACCATGCCTATAATCCCAGCACCAGAGAGGAAAGACAAGATTCCTGGACTTGCTAGGCAGCCTGTGTAGCCTGGTAGGCAAGCTCAAGACTCAGTGAGAAGCCTTGTCTCCAAACAATCTGGAAAGCGACAGAAGACGACACTGGAAGTTGACGTCTAGCTTACATGTGTGCATGCACATATAAGAGGAGGTCACCTCTGATGCTATAATCTGAGTTAGAGCGCATATTCCACAGTTCTCTCTGTAGGTACAGGAACTGCTAAGTGGATAGACGGCCTTGGAGTGGAGTAAAGCTCTGAGCCTGTTTACTTTCTCAGAAGCTACACCTTCTAAATGAATAGACCTCGTGAGAACTAAGTAGAGTCCTCAGCTCTGTATTCGCGACCACTTTAACCAAGTGCGTTAGGAAGGAAACCAGAGTTACCAGGAGTCTGTACTACCGCACGCAGATTCTTTTCTTGAAGCTGCTGGATTTTTTCGTCCTTAGCTTTGCTCTCTTTCTCCAGGAGTCTGACCTTGTGGACATACTGGTTATTCAGAAACTTCAGATCAGCTGTCTCTCGTGAGGATTTCTTCAGTGTGATTTTCAAGTCTGAAAGGGACGAAGACGAAAACAGTTCTAAGGCTCAAGCCATCCATGCAAGCTTGAAAGGCGCCTCCTGAGCCTTCCGGAGGCTCTGTAGGAAGCCAAGTGACTGCCGCCACTGACAAATCTGCTCTAACTTGCTAAGCACAGAAGAGAGACTTGAGGGTTCGTGTTGCTGTTGCTATTGTATACACCCAATGCGTACCACAGCTTTGGTCCGCTAAGTTGGGTTTAAGCTAAAGAATTCTGAATATAAAATTTACCGTAAGATAACCAAATAATTACCCTTTACCTTTGAAGTCTACGACCTGATCCACACACTGCTTAGCGACTGATAAATGGCTCTCATGTCTTTATTACTGGGTTTTTGTTTTTTTTTTTTCAGTAAGAGAAACCATCTTCCGTTCTGCCCTCTAATAGTCCCTATACTAACTCCTAATCAAAAGGCATAATCCACAGATAGTGAACCGTATCATAGCCAGGGGACGCTCATTTATTACAGGACACTGTATTTAGGGAGCCATTAGTAGGACTGGCCTTTTTCATATCAAGTATTTCAAAGGGATGTTCGCCTTTTCCACTTATAAAACAAAGAGGGCAAGAAGCCTTCATTTTAAAAACATCGTCATCAAAGTTGTATGTACCTTTAATGTGCTTGTCTGAGTATTCTCTCAGCTTCATTAACTCCAGATACAATTCATTATTCTCCTTATTCAGTCTTGTGTTTTCAAGTTTATAAGGTTCCAGAACAAAATCGAAATTGGCACTGTCCTTTTCTGCTTTTACCGAGGACAGCCTGCATTGCCGCAGGCTTTCTGTTGTGTGAACCAAATCACTAAAGGTGAGGGAGGAAACATAAAGGCAGGGAAATGTCCATGACTCTTTTAGTAACTTAAAGTACATTTCTAAAAAGGTCTAATATAATGTTAATATTAAATAATACAAAACTTATAAGAAGAATGAACAGTAGGGTTCTTTCAAGGTATCAATGCATCGTCAAGTTTCTCAAAACAGGCCTAACTATAAATTATAAAATACAAACACATCGAATTGTTGTTTGGTTGATTTGTCCTTCAGTTCTGAAAGTAATTACATTGATAATTTTACCTTTGGCTTAAAAATCCCTCAACAAAATGGGTTACCATGTCCAGCTGCTGTTCATTCTCCCCTCTTCCTCCTCCTCTAGGACAGTGGAGCCTGTGAAACTGGCTTTTCATCGAGTAAATACGGACTGACTGTGTGCTATATGCTACCTCCAGGAAGACACAAACCAGAACCACTCTCTCACCTCTCAGAATACAGATCAGTAAAAACACTCACTCACTCACTAGATGTTTTGTGAGAAGAAAAGACACAGGGATGCGGTTACTAATGAAGAGCTTATATTCCTCAGACAGTCGTCAGAGAGACCTCATGGGACGTGATAAACCAAACATCTGTGTGCTGACCAGATGAGCTATTTATAGTAGTGCTAAGTGAACATGGTGGTCTTATATAGTCTGCAGTGCGAGGAGGACTAAACCAAGATGTCAGTGCTGATGCACGGTGATTGTAAAATGTAACGGCTATGGCTGTCCTACTCAGCACAGAGAGTGAGAAGGTGAGGCACAAGGGCAGGAGCAGACAGGGAGAGCACTCTACAAGCAGAGGGAGTAGTATGCAAGCCAGCAAGGCTGAGAGTACACATCAGTTTACAGAGTGTCACCTGACTCAACACGTAGGAGACAAGGTAGGAACCTAAGGGATCAGGTCATGAGCGGTCTGGGGTGCAAATCAAAGACCACACGTTATCTTTATCCATTCCCGGCTTTCTGCCAGCATCATTGTAGTCCTACTAATCAGCCTTCTTAAACACCCCACTCTGATCTCAAAGAGCCTTTCAGTTACAGTAAGATGTGACAGTAATAACAGAGCGCCTTTCTAGACTAGCAGAAACTAAAGACCCGCTCGGCAGACACGAAATTTAAGGGGAAGGTTGTGTGGAAGTATAGCTCAATGGTAGAGGCTTGCCCAGCTCACTTGGGCCTGTTTAGTCCTCACCACTGCAAAAGGATAACAACAAAAGACAAGCCAGAGAGGGGAGGGAGCACCTCTGCCCTCTATTAGAGCCTCAGAGTGCATTCCATTCAGGGAAACTCTCAGAAATAGTGATGTGAAGGCACACTGGGTATAGTGATTCCTGGCACCCTGCACCACAAAGGCACTCTTTTAAGGACCAGGCTTAGGACTGAAGAGAGAAGAGGCAAGCTTCAGATGATTCAAGGACTTGTCCAAAACCCACTTGCTGCTTTACCATGAAAAGAAGGTCAGCCACAAGGTCAGGTGAGCGGACTAAGGGTTACACACACGAATAACTATATTTTCATCTTTACCTGAAAAGTTTTTCTACCAAAGGCAGACTGTCCACTGACAGGGTCTGGCGGTAGCCCAGCTGGTCTAACCTTTTCCTAATGTTAATATACTTTCTCTCTGCAGCTGTAGTCATCTTGCTTCCAAAACCAGTTTCAGTCAGACTCCAAACTTAAAGCCCTGAAAGAGAGGATTACCATAAGCTGTTAAACATAACTTTAATACCAAAGAATCACTTGGTTTCTTTTCAGGTAGTCAGTGTTCTATAATATTAAAACTGATTTAAATCCAACACATATGATCTGCTACATCACAACACGTGTTTCTTCACAAACCCGAATGTTTTACTTTTGTTAAAATAATGAAAATTCTAGAAGGAAACAAAGATTTCCCAGAGGCAGGCAGAGGATCCTTGAAGGAAACTCCACTTTCTTCCAGAACTGTGGATGGTAGCCAAACATCCTGTCATGCTAAGCAAGTGCCCTACAGGGGGCCATGCCCATGACCCACAGGGAGTCCCCTAGTGGCAGTAAACAAATAAACACAGACCATGATAAGTAGGACCTCATAAAAGCAGAAGAGAGGGGTTGGGGATTTAGCTCGGTGGTAGAGCACTTGCCTAGCAAGCGCAAGGCCCTGGGTTCGGTCCCCAGCTCCGGAAAAAAAAAAAAAAAAAGAAGCAGAAGAGTTCAACTCATCGAACAGGCTATTAAGGAAAATGTAAGGGCATGGCTGCATGTGGCTTAACAGTCACTCTCTTTTACTATGTGAAGCTCTGGATTTGACCTCTGTGACATCAGGAAAGAGGGATGTGTGTGGGATATCAAAGAAAATATTCACAAGATCTAAGAAAATATTTACATACAAAATAGAAAATAAACTCTTGGAGCTTAATAACGCAACAATCTAATAAGAAAATCAGGGCTAGATCTGCGATGGAGGCACATGACTCTGATCTCAGCCTTTAGGAGGCAAACACAGGGAGTCTGCCCTCAATTATCCCCCTCCCCCCGCCCAAATTGTATTAAACTAAATTTTAGTTGTACAAAAATTTGAAAAGATATCTTGCAAAAGATCTCCCAAGAGAAATCTATGAAAAGGTGCTTAAAATTATTTGCCTTAACATGCATGCTCCTGGTGTCAAGCCCCAAGGGCAGACAATGCCCAAAGGCAGTGAAGGCTCCCAGCAAATGAAATCCATGGTAGAACAAGTCGGACAGTTTCTTAGAAAGTGAAACACAGTCCTAGCGGGGAACACCATAATTCTATTCCTACATCTTTAGGAAAGAAAACGGACACAGAGATCCAAGGGAGACCATGAATGTGTGAACGGCAGCTTTAGTCATGACTGAGAAGACATGGAAAGGGGTGAACAAGCCATCACACCCTATGCCTCGTAGCACGACTCAGAGAAGAGGCAAGAAGCTGTCAATACCTTCTGACAACATGGATGACTCTCAAAGGACTATTCAGGCAAAAGAAGCCACACACATATTCTGTGTGACTACATTCAGGAAAAGCTCGGGAAACAGGTAAAAATTAAACTGTGGAGATGGCTAATAACAGCTTCATAGGGAGCGGGAGAGTGACTGGAAAGGATAAAGCTTTCTTTCCAGAGTGATAGAAGTATTGATTTGGGGTCAGTTATCCAGGCACAGATATTTAGAAAGTTTTTAAATGCACACTCAAGGTCTGTGCAATTCACCATGTAAATTTCATTCCTGTATCGGTTCTTTTTATTATTTTGAGACAAAGTTCTTATAATGTCCTGACTGGTCTAGAACTCACTTTGTAGACCAGGTGGCCTCAACCTTTTCTTCTGTCTGTACCTTTGAGTGCCAGGGCTACAGGTGTGTACCACCATACCCAATTTTACTTCTTCTTTTTTTTTTTTAAGCAGCACAGATATAAATACCTCTGTATACATTTTTATGCTTGTCTACCTTTTTTGTTTACAGTGTTCAGGATTAAACGCTGAGTCTACGGCATACTGAGCTATACCTCCAGCTACTCTACTTGTCTTTTAAACACCTATGACTATCAATCTGCTCCAAAATTGGGTTATGCAAAGATCATTTCTTTAGAAACATGCTCCTTTCTAACCTTTGCAAATAATTGTAGCCATAGAACTCATATTTCTAGGTCAAATAAAAATTATGTTCTTCACCACTAGTAAAAATATAAGTACACATAAATGAATACATGCAAAACTTGAAGCCCCAAACATCTGGTGTGGGATGAAGTCCCAGTGGCACCGCTTCTATTTAAAGCATAAAGCAAAGAGGGTTGTCCCAAGAAAATAACCTCCCCAACCACAGGACTACTTCTAAAGCAGTGCCTCTTCTTGACTATTCCCGTTAACAAATCTAGGATCTTCTCTGAGAGGCTTCCCCCAGGGCTTTCTAGGTCCTTCCACAAAAGGGTCTTGACTGATGCGTATTTTACAGAAACTCTTGTGGTCACAGGGAAAACACCTGACAAGATAGATTAGCTGGGCAAACTCCAAGAAATATATATATCCTCTTTGACAGCTGTCAACTCCAGGTACCATGAAAACCATCTCCCTCCAGCCTTCATGAAGACAGAATGAGAATATGAATCAAAACACCATGGGCCACAATAAGTCTTCCCAGGGGGGTAAAAAAAATGTACATATTAGGGTTTCTCTATAATCCACGACAACTTTTAAATCACAACAACCGAAATGGGTAGGTTCCGCATTTACAACTAGCTGTCTGTCTACTAAATCCCGGGGCATTGTTGTCTCAAAGCGGGCACCTCTTACTTTCACGGAAATATCCAACGAGCGGATGCAGAAGGGCTTAAAAAACAGAGTGCGGGCCACGCAAAGCGCGAGGGCTGGGCGGCCAAGCATTCCTACCCTGGCTCAGCCTGGAAGGTGGAACCGCTGTTCTCCCCAGGTCGGCCCCGGCCGCACAGACGGACGGTCGGACCGACGGACGGTGGGACGGTCCCCGCGCCGCTCTCCCCCACTTCCTCCCGGCAGCGCCCGGGCCTCCCTCCCTCGGGGGTGGGGGTGGAGACAGCCCCCGAGGTCCCGCGACCGGGCCAGCCCTCCGCGGCCTCCCCGGGCGCGCCTCACCGTTGCTGCCGCAGCCGCCCCGTCCCGAGGCGCATCGCCCTCGGGACCCACCGTCCTCGCTGTCTCCTCCCGCTGCGGCCAATGGCTCGGACACGAACGCAGTTTGAAAATGGCGCGGAGAGACGGTCGCGGCCCACAAGGAGGGAGCGCCGCGGTTGCCCCGGTAACGGACCGGAGCTACCCACAGTGGCGGCGCGCGCGCCCGGCGGAGATGGCGGCTCTCGGCCTCGGTGCCCGGAAACGTAACGGCTGGCCGATGCGGGGCTACGGCTCCCCCTGGCGGGAAGCCCGAACCTCTGCGGTGCCCGAGGACCTTGACGACTAGCTGCTGGTGGTAACAATTGGCTATGCCCCAGTCTTAGGCCCCTTTCACTCTCACGGGTGAATTCCTACTGATCGCCCAGTATTTCCCCTGGACATCACAGCTTCTCCTAGCTACTACCTGATAACAGTTATTGCCAGTACCCGTATAAACCCCCAGAATAGAATCTGATCATTAAAACAGGTTTATGTAGCTCCCTGCTGCATCCAGTTGTGGGCTCCTTGAATCAAACATCATTTTACTTAACTGTTATTTCTCAAGTATCTATCACAGTATTTGTAAATGCTAAGTTGAAATACATTGCTTACCATAGCCTACTCATGGATAGAAAGACTCCCTTAAAGCCTTTCTAGATGGTTAAGAGCTGAGGTTTTTGTTTGTTTGTTTGTTTGTTTTTGTTGATTGTTTTTGCTTATATTCCTTACCATACCGGCTTTTCCTCTGAAAATGTACTTTGTCATTGCATAGCATGGAAATGTTTGATGGGATGTGAATCGCTTTGTGCCGATTCATTCTTTGCTTTTACACCTCTGTTTTGTGTGCTTGCTTTGTCCGTTTTTAAATGGAATTTTTAAGGAGCTAATGAATGCTGTAAAGATATTTTATACCATCTTGCATGTATACAAGTAAGCATATTTTTATGTAAAGACAAATATTTTTTAAAGATATTTAGAAAAAGAAGTAGCCATAGATACCAGAAATTGGCTGTGCAGAAATTATGGTAAGAAATTATCTTAGCCTAAACACATACCGATTAATAAGAACAAAACTCAATGAAGAAATGCAAGGGGGTAAATGAGATTGAAAGCCACAGTTGACCTTTGTTCCAAGTGGCATTGATAACCCAGGGTCAGGCTCACTGCTGACCTCCGAGGCCTGAGGTCAGGGATCCTGACACATAAAACTTGAAAGATGAGAATGCAAAATGCTGCTGCTTCCTACCCAAGTCCTAGAGGCTTAAGCGAATTGCATGGCTGTGGAGGCAGAAAGGAAAAGAAAAGTCCTCATGACAAAAAGTGACCCTGATGTCTGGGCTTTGTAGACTTAATATCAGCACAAACAGGAGTCCCTGAAGTACTATGAGATTTACCCAGGCGCTGGCGAGGTCCTAACTGAAGGGAGGAAGAAAGCCAGAAGTAAAAGGAAAAGTTACTTTCACTAAAAACTAAGGCTGTGGTTTATATCTGGTCTGGAATGTGGTCCCTAGAGGTGAAAGAACCCCATATTGGGGAGACTCTCGCTCCAGTCTCGGGATGGCGTGCCCCAGGAAACACGAGTAGCCGATCTTGATGTAACAACAAGAGGCAGCTTTATTAACGAGATCTCCGGCTGACATGTATCTCACGCAGGAGATAGAAGAACCAACCACGAGCCTCTACAGGCAGGGGTTTATATAGGGAAAGCCAGGGGATTTCTCGAGGTTACACATAATTGGCTGATTCAAATGGTGCACGGTTACTTTTGGCGCGGAGTTGCATCAGCAAAGAATATGTGCAATCTAGCATCTCAGCAATGTGGGTAGGGTGGCTTATCTTACTCAGCAGGGGAATGACTCATCTTTAGAGAGTGAAGGAAGGGGAGGGGGTGGCTCCAGATGGCCAGTGTCCTTGGGGGCTGATAGCCGGGCCGGTGAGCCCTATCTCAAATTCTCTGAGGCATGCCTGGACTTTGTTTGTGACTAACTTTTTGAAATTTTTAACTCTTCAGAGGCTCACATACTTGAATAGCATGATCTCCAGTTAGTGGAACTGTCTGGGAAGGATTAGGAGGTGTGGCTTTGGAAAAAGTGTACCACTGGGGATGGCTAACATGTCAAAGGCTAACTTTATGTTTAAAAGTTTAAAACTGTGCTTGAGAGAACTAGAAAGCAAAAAAAAAAAAAAAAAAAAAAAAAAAGGACTTCCAAATGTAAAGGTCTTTTAAGGGTTTTTAAAATTGCCTGGGTTTGCACAACTTTAACAAAACTATTGTTTCTGCTTCATAAACAAAAGCTTGCTTTACATGAGATGTCCTGCTTGCACACAGAACATAACTTGTGCTCTTTGCCTTAACTGAGGTGGCTGGAGGCTGCGCTTCATTCAGGAGTTCCCTATCCTGGGTGTAGAGCTGGTGCCAGTATATGAAAAAAAATCTTCTTTTTCATTAAAACTTATTAGTGGTCATACTGGTGAATCTCTGAACTGCCTTAAGCCCATAGCAGAAGCAGGTTTTGAGGTTTCAAAAACCCATGCCATTCCAAGTTAGCTCTCTTTTTGGAGCTTGTGGATCAAGATGTGAGCTCTCAGCTACTGATTCAGTTCCATACCTGCCTGCCTGCCAGCTTCCTGCCTGCCTCCTGCCTGCCTCCTGCCTGCCTGCCTATCTCCTGCCTGTCTCCTGCCTGTGTCTTGCCTGCCTGCCTGTCTCCTGCCTGCCTGTCTCCTGCCTGCCTGTCTCCTGCCTGCCTGCCTGCCTGCCTGTCTCCTGCCTGCCTGCCTGCCTCCTGCCTGCCTGCCTGCCTGTCTCCTGCCTGCCTGCCTGCCTGCCTGCCTGCCTGCCTGCCTGCCTGCCTGTCTCTTGCCTGCCTCCTGCCTGTCTCCTATCTGTCTCCTGCCTCCTCCTGCCTGCCTCCTGCCTGTCTCCTGCCTGCCTGCCTGCCTGCCTGCCTGCCTGCCTGCCTGCCTGCCTCCTGCCTGCCTGCCTGCCTCCTGCCTGCCTGCCTGCCTGCCTCCTGCCTGCCTGCCTGCCTCCTGCCTGCCTGTCTCCTGCCTGTCTCCTGCCTGTCTCCTGTCTGTCTCCTGCCTGCCTGCCTGCCTGCCTGCCTGTCTCCTGCCTGCCTCCTGCCTGTCTCCTGCCTGCCTGCCTCCTGCCTGCCTGCCTGCCTGCCTGTCTCTTGCCTGTCTCCTGCCTGTCTCCTGTCTGTCTCCTGCCTGCCTCCTGCCTGCCTCCTGCTTGCCCACCTGCTGAAATTATCCCTGACAGGATGGTCATGAACTGTAACTCTCTCAAGTTGTCTTGGTCATGGTGTCTTCGTACTGTGATAGAAAGGAAACTAAGTCAAATGTCCTCCAAACACCTGTGTGCTATGGCTTGGTCTTCAGCCATGACACTTTGGGAAGCAGCAGATCTTTTAAGAAATAGTTTAGTGGAAGGAAGCTAGGTCACTTAGGGTCTGCCATTGTGGGGCGGGGGAAGAGATATTGGGATTTCTGCCTCTGGCCAGACTTTTCTGTGAAGGAGGAATTATGAAGGACTGCTTACCCTGTCTTAGGAAAGCTTGGCAGTCACTCCCTGTGTCTCACTTAGTTTGGACAACATACCGTCAGCAGTTTCTTGCCTAGGGGCTCTCTTGCAAACTCCATATGGAGGTTCTTCAATGGTCACCATCATCTTTGAAGTAGAATGGGGGTGCTGCCAGGAGCAGACCCATCTCATTGTCAAAAATGCCTTTTGTTAATAAAACATCCTTACATGGATGTGGGGCTGCTGCGTTCTCTCCGGGCCGCACCAGGAGGGGGTTGGACATTCATGGCAAATGGTCATTCATTGTGAATGGCAACCCATCTTCTCGTTCTGCCAGCGGGCCCCTTGTCTCTCCTCCCCATCCTTGCTGGGGGTGGTGTGTGGAAGTCAGGGGTGTGGCAGTCTGGCCAGAGCACTGACCCCTGCACACTTCTCATTGTGGTTTGCGGGTTCCCTGTGGAAGCGTCAGGCGCTCTTGTCCTCACGAAGTTCACTGTTTTCACTGGACCCTCTTCCCCGTGCCTTGGGAGGGTGGCTTCTTGTGCACCATCTCGCTGTGAGTCTTCTATGTCCTAGTGCCGGTTCTGTGCGAAGAGGCCTGGTAAAGGGAGAGGGGGTGTTGAGGAGAAAAAAACAGTTAAAAGGCTCTGGCATTTGTTGTCTGAGAAAAGGATGGTATTGAAGACCCCTCCTTTGTTGGGTGAGTGCCCACCCCATGCCTCTGCTTGGTGCCTTCAACCGTAGAAAAAAAGAAAAAGAAAAAAAAATCCTTAAATGTGATTTCTGTGGATCTCTGGTATTTTCGAAGACCATCTATTGTAAGTCTGATTTGTTTCTAGCTATTTACCATCTGTTCAACTTTGAAAATATCTAGCTGTAACTAACTAGTTGGTATATTTAACATAACCATGAGTTTGTCAGACTACTTACATTTTTAATCATCCAAAATAGTTTTCAATAGCAGCTTTCAAGGTCTAGAATATCACATTACATAGGTACAATGCCTTACACAAGAGTTGTAATATATTCAAAATGTTTTATAGCAAAATATAATTCTAAATCTGTATCAACATACAAAGTCCACACTACTGTAAAAAGATGTCTTGTTGGTGTTCTTTGGTCTAAAAGTAGGTTCCATGATCTACCATTTATCCTATTATCTCTGTTTCCTTTTTTTCTTTCTAATCATTCTCTCCCCCTTTCCCCTTGACATAAGAAAGAAAGAAGGATGAAGGAAGGAAAAGGAAAACAGAAAATACCCGAGTCTAACCTACTTATTTCTCTCCTTGATCAAGACCATTAACAACTTGGGACAACTTAAAATGACAACAAACACCCATCATCCACTGAATGACCAAAAGTGATCCACCCTGCCTCTGGGGAATGGGGTGTTGTTCCTGCTGTCTGGGACCATTGTTTACCTTTATTGCGGAGGGGCACTAAGAAAATTGGGATATTGGTTAGTCTTAAGAAAGCTAGTTGTTAGATTTGCTGTCCAGTCTCTGTGTGTTGAACAAGTTCAGGGCCTAACTGAATCCTGGCTGGAGCAGCCTGTGATGCAGAATGGTCTACCTAGCTGTTGTGAAACTGTCCTGGATGCAGATTTTTGAGGAAACAGTATTGAGGCAGTCTGAGGTAGGATCAAGCAGGATGCTGGAATAAATATGTCTCTCAGCATTTGATTCATCCCCGAGGATGAATCTTGTTAGGGCCATTTTTTTCTTCATTGCTGTCTGTAAACATATAAACTTTCACAATATGCATTTCTGCATTAATATATGTATAGAATGTGAAGTTTGCAGAGCTCAGTTAGAGATGATTCTGTGCTCTCTGTCCCAGCAGGGAGGGTATCTCTGTCTTTCTTCATGTAAGTTTGTTTGGGTTATATGGCCAAACTGTAACACAAATGTTTATCTATGCACAGGTATGAAAGGATGGCAGGATAAGTCCTGAGGGTTTTGTACCCACCAGGATTTATCAGCTATGTGATAGGCTGAAGTTCTGGCTGGAGACAGTTTCCTGTCTTAGCTGTCTCAGAGCTGTTTCCATGTTGGGAAATCAGCAATAGAAGTTATGTGTTTTGTTCTTCTTGATTTCTCTCATGTTGGCAGTCAGGATCTTCAGCGCCCCCTCAACCCCAGTCAAATCTGATTGTTATCAAATTGGAAGGAATCCAGAGCTTTTCTTCTGTACAACCAAAGATAAAATCTCTCCCCCAAAGTAACACATTTCCTTCCATTCTGAGGTTAAGACCTCCTTGAAATAAATAGGTCGGTTTAGTTTATCCCATAACCCAGTGCATCTCAGCATCTGCATTATCTGTCACCCTTCTAAATAAGGGACAGATTTCCTCTCCCCCAAAATGTCATGGTAGTTGCCATAGGAATATATCCATGGCAACAGAACTCTGCTTTGCACTGCTGATCACCTTTAGTCAAGTGGCTCTCCCCTAAGCTGTGTGGTTTGTTCTGAGCACTCATGAGAAAGTGAAGCATTTCCCTTATGAGCTTGAGGACCCTTCAGAATACCACTCTAATCCTCAGTGTTTAACTCACAGGCTCTAAAGCTATTATTTATCTGACTATATCCTCTGGAGTAGAGACGCTCCAGTCTCTTAGTGTTCTTATTAAAATGATCTGAGCTGAAGATCGGGATATCTTTTTTTCCTTTGATACATCTGTACAGTGTTTTCCATGCATATAAAGACAGAGTAATGTTAGACTGGCCATGTTCCAGTCTCCCATGAAGAGCAATGGTCCTCTTTCTGTGTCTCATAGGCTGTCTACAGTTGTTTCCATCATCCCTGACACCAGAGCTCTGAGTGTGGCAGCACTTTTCATGGCCCAGTTGTGCATGACCCAAAGGCCTAGGGTGCTGAGCTGAGTAGTCATAGTCAAACATCACCTTAAGACAGTGGCTCTAGGTTTGCTATCTCTCGCCTGTGAACATTAGAGGTATGGACTCTCAAGGGCATACACAAAGCAGAAACAAGCTTTATTAAGAATTACAGAAATGTGTGGAAATCTACAACTTCAGGAGGTAGGAGTTGGGGGACCCTCTAGAATGTACCAGAGGCCTGAGAGGTGAGAGAATTTCACCTTAGATAAAACGTACAACAGTGGGGAAGGGGGAAATTTCTACCTTCAGTAGAAAGACAGGGCATCAAGTGGAGGGATGGGGTTGCCATCCTACAGTCAAAAACTCTGACCCAGAATTATTCCTCCCTAAAAGAGCTGCAGGGACAAAAAAAAAATGGAGAAAAGACTGAGGAAAAGGAGGTCCAGTGACCAGCCTCACTTGGGATCCATCTCAAGGGGAGGCTCCAAGGCCTGACACTACTACTGATGCTATGATGTGCTTACAGATGGGAGCTTAGCATGGCTGCCCTCCTAGAGGTCTGACAAGCAGCTGAGACAAAGCAGATATTTACACCCAACCAATGGTCTGAAGTGAGGGACCCCTGTGGTTCAATTAGGAAAAAGCCAGAAGAAGCTGAGGAAGAGGGCGACCCCATAGGAAGACCAGCAGTCTCAATAAACCTGGGCCCCTGAGATCTCTCAGACATTGAGCTATCAACCAGGCAGTGTACATGAGCTGATATGAGGTCCCTGACAAATATACAGCAGAGGGCTGCCTGATTTGGCCTCAGTGAGAGAAGAAGCACCTAACCCTTGAGAGACCTGAGGCCCCAGGGAGTGGGGAGGCCTGTCAAAGTATGGGGGGACATCCTCTGTAGATGGGGAAGAACGGGATGAGGAACCGTCAGAGGGCAGTCCCTGTGTTTCCTCACATGAGTGTTTTATTCCCCCTTCTTTTCTTTTAATCTTTATTAACTTGAGCATTTCTTATTTACATTTCAATTCTTATTCCCCTTCCCGGTTTCCTGGCCAACATCCCCCTAACCCCTCCTCCTCCTCTGCTATATGGGGTTCCCCTCCCCATCCTTCCCCCATTACCGCCCTCCCCCCAACAATCACGTTCACTGGGGGTTCAGTCTTAGCAGGACCCAGGCCTTCCCCTTCCACTGGTGCTCTTACTAGAATATTCATTGCTACCTATGAGGTCAGAGTCCAGGGTCAGTCCATTATAGTCTTTGGGGAGTGGCTTAGTCCCTGGAAGCTCTGGTTGCTTGGCATTGTTGTACATATGGGGTCTCGAGCCCCTTCAAGCTCTTCCAGTTCTTTCTCTGATTCCTTCAATGGGGGTCCCATTCTCAGATCAGTGGTTTGCTGCTGGCATTCGCCTCTGTATTTGCTGTATTCTGGCTGTGTCTCTCAGGAGAGATCTACATCCGGTTCCTGTCGGCCTGCACTTCTCTGCTTCATCCACCTTGTCTAATTGGGTGGCTGTATTTGTATGGGCCACATGTGGGGCAGGCTCTGAATGGGTGTTACTTCAGTCTCTGTTTTAAACTTTGCCTCCCTATTCCCTGCCAAGGGTATTCTTGTTCCCCTTTTAAAGAAGGAGTGAAGCATTCGCATTGTGGTCATCCTTCTTGAATTTCATGTGTTCTGCGCATCTAGGGCAATTCAAGCATTTCGGCTAATATCCATTTATCAATGAGTGCATACCATGTGTGTTTTTCTGTGATTGGGTTACCTCACTCAGGATGATATTTTCCAGTTCCATCCATTTGCCTATGAATTTCATAAAGTCACTGTTTTTGATAGCTGAGTAATATTCCATTGTGTAAATGTTCCACATTTTCTGTATCCATTCCTCTGTTGAAGGGCATCTAGGTTCTTTCCAGCTTCTGGCTATTATAAATAAGGCTGCGATGAACATAGTGGAGCACGTGTCTTTGTTATATGTTGGGGCATCTTTTGGGTATATGCCCAAAAGAGGTATAGCTGGGTCCTCAGGTAGTTCAATGTCCAATTTTCTGAGGAACCTCCAGACTGATTTCCAGAATGGTTGTACCAGTCTGCAATCCCACCAACAATGGAGGAGTGTTCCTCTTTCTCCACATCCTCACCAGCATTTGCTGTCACCTGAGTTTTTGATCTTAGCCATTCTCACTGGTGTGAGGTGAAATCTCAGGGTTGTTTTGATTTGCATTTCCCTTATGACTAAAGATGTTGAACATTTCTTTAGGTGTTTCTCAGCCATTTGGCATTCCTCAGCTGTGAATTCTTTGTTTAGCTCTGAACCCCATTTTTAATAGGGTTATTTGTTTCCCTGCGGTCTAACTTCTTGAGTTCTTTGTATATTTTGGATATAAGGCCTCTATCTGTTGTAGGATTGGTAAAGATCTTTTCCCAATCTGTTGGTTGCCATTTTGTCCTAACCACAGTGTCCTTTGCCTTACAGAAGCTTTGCAGTTTTATGAGATCCCATTTGTCGATTCTTGATCTTAGAGCATAAGCCATTGGTGTTTTGTTCAGGAAATTTTCTCCAGTGCCCATGTGTTCGAGATGCTTCCCCACTTTTTCTTGAGTGTATTTGGTTTGATGTGGAGGTCCTTGATCTACTTGGACCTAAGCTTTGTACAGGGTGATAAGCATGGATCGATCTGCATTCTTCTACATGCTGACCTCCAGTTGAACCAGCACCATTTGCTGAACATGCTACCTTTTTTCCATTGGATGGTTTTGGCTCCTTTGTCAAAAATCAAGTGCCCATAGGTGTGTGGGTTCATTTCTGGGTCTTCAATTCTATTCCACTGGTCTATCTGTCTGTCTCTGTACCAATACCATGCAGTTTTTTATCACTATTGCTCTGTAATACTGCTTGAGTTCAGGGATAGTGATTCCGCCTGAAGTCCTTTTATTGTTCAGGATAGTTTTAGCTATCCTGGGTTTTTTGTTATTCCAGATGAATTTGCAAATTGTTCTGTCTAACTCTTTGAAGAATTGGATTGGTATTTTGATGGGGATTGCATTGAATCTGTAGATCGCTTTTGGTAAAATGGTCATTTTTACTATATTAATCCTGCCAATCCATGAGCATGGGAGATCTTTCTGATATCTTCTTCAATTTCTTTCTTCAGAGGCTTGAAGTTCTTATCATACAGATCTTTTACTTGCCTGGTTAAAGTCACACCGAGGTATTTTATATTATTTAGGACTATTATGAAGGGTGTCGTTTCCCTAATTTCTTTCTCGGCTTGTTTCTCTTTTGTGTAGAGGAAGGCTACTGATTTATTTGAGTTAATTTTATACCCAGCCACTTTGCTGAAGGTGTTTATCAGGTTTAGTGGTTCTCTGGTGGAACATTTGGGATCGCTTAAATATACTATCATATCATCTGCAAATAGTGATATTTTGACTTCTTCTTTTCCGATCTGTATCCCCTTGATCTCCTTTTGTTGTCTGATTGCTCGGGCTAGAACTTCAAGAACTATATTGAATAAGTAGGGAGAGAGTGGGCAGCCTTGTCTAGTCCCTGATTTTAGTGGGATTGCTTCAAGTTTCTCTCCATTTAGTTTAATGTTAGCAACTGGTTTGCTGTATATGGCTTTTACTATGTTTAGGTATGGGCCTTGAATTCCTATTCTTTCCAGGACTTTTATCATGAAGGGGTGTTGAATTTTGTCAAATGCTTTCTCAGCATCTAATGAAATGATCATGTGGTTTTGATATTTCAGTTTGTTTATATAATGGATCACATTGATGGTTTTCCGTATATTAAACCATCCCTGCATGCCTGGGATGAAGCCTACTTGATCATGGTGGATGATTGATGTGCTCTTGGATTCGGTTTGCCAGAATTTTATTCAGTATTTTTGCGTCGATATTCATAAGGGAAATTGGTCTGAAGTTCTCTTTCTTTGTTGTGTCTTTGTGTGGTTTAGGTATAAGAGTAATTGTGGCTTCATAGAATTCTGTAGCGCTCCATCTGTTTCAATTTTGTGGAATAGTTTGGATAGTATTGGTATGAAGTCTGATAGAATTCTGCACTGAACCCGTCTGGACCTGGGCTCTTTTTGGTTGGGAGACCTTTAATGACTGCTTCTATTTCGTTAGGAGTTATGGGGTTGTTTAAACGGTTTATCTGTTCCTGATTTAACTTCGGTACCTGGTATCTGTCTAGGAAATTGTCCATTTCCTGCAGATTTTCAAGTTTTGTTGAATATAGGCTTTTGTAGTAGGATCTGATGATTTCTTGAATTTCCTCTGATTCTGTAGTTATGTCTCCCTTTTCATTTCTGAT
This sequence comes from Rattus norvegicus, assembly GCF_021556685.1. Lineage (NCBI taxonomy): Eukaryota > Metazoa > Chordata > Mammalia > Rodentia > Muridae > Rattus > Rattus norvegicus. The sequence continues at coordinate 31,988,393 of NC_141547.1, forward strand.
TTTGTTAATTTGGACACACTCTCTGTGTCCTCTCGTTAATCTGGCTAAGGGTTTATCTATCTTGTTGACTTTCTGAAAGAACCAACTTTTGGTTCTGTTGATTCTTTGTATGGTCCTTTATTCCCCCTTCTAAGAAGGACTGAAGCATCCACATTTTGGTCTTTCTTCTTCTCGAGTTTCATATGGTCTTCATATGAGCCTTACTGATACAGATGAGGATGCTTGCAGCTAACCATTGGACTGAGCACGGAGACCCCATTGGGGGAGCTAAAAAAAGGAGTGAAGGAGCTGAAGGGGTTTGCAACCCCATAGGAAGAACAACAATATCAACCAACCAGACCCCCCAGAACTCCCAGGGACTAAACCACCAACCAAAGAATACACATGGAGGGACCCATGGCTCCAGCTGCATATGTAGCAGAGGATGGCATTGTCTGGCATCAATAGGAGGAGAGGACCTGGTCCTCCCTCCCTCCCTCCCTTCCTCCCTCCCTTCCTCCCTCCCCCCCTGTCTCCATTCCTCTTTTTCTTATCACAGGTTGCAAGACTCTATGTATATTTTGGTCGAAATGTGTTTGTCTACATCTCACAAAGGCCTAGTTGTTGGTTAAGTAACAAAAACTCGTCTTGCCCAACACACAACACACACCTTACAAAATAGGCCGCAGCCACAAACCTTAACTTGAGTAGTTCATGGCACCATCAGGGACTCTTGTCATTCTCTTTCCTCAATGAGGGAACTTTATTTTTGGACCCTCTGTCTCATAGTCAGAAAGAGGTCATCACAAGAAGCAGGTTTGCATGCAAGGCAACCCAAAATGAGGAGTGAGAGGAAGAGACAGATCGCCTAACAAAAATAAAAATAAAAATCCATACAGACACACATGTTATAAATCTCTCTTCTCAGCACTCTCTGGTGGGATTCTCTTTATTGGACAGAACAACATGGAATCTATGTCTAAAGCACTTATTGGTAAAGAAGCTAGCATCTCTTAAGGTTTACTACAGACAATTAGCTGTTTATAAGCAAGTATGACAAAATATTATAATCATTTAGCATGTTTGAGAAAGTTCCCTTCATCTCAGATCAAGGGAGAGGAATTTGAGGAAAATCACTCAATAGATATTCCTTGAGTGGAGGGAAGTCTTAGCTGAGGATGCTCTTTCGGGGCTTGTCAGAATAAAATGTGGTTTGTTTTTTTCCTTAACCAGACCTGCATGTGCAATGGCAGCTGATTTTGGTGAGGGAGCTTCAGGGTCACCCAGGAACAGTAGGCATGGCCCCCCAACTGTTCGGAGCTGTTTCTAGGAGTGTCTACCTAGGGTCTATTCTACTAGTCTTTCCCAACCATTCTGCAAGCCCCTTGCAATCTGGTCAAAAGACTTGTTCTAAAAGGTCTTGAGTATCTGGTGTCTGTGGCTGGATCCCTATCAGAAAGGATCTGGGAAGGTCTCCAGGGGAGATGAGGTGTCTTGTGTTTAGGGAAGTGGAGACATCAGAGACACCACCTTGCTCTGCACAGCAGAGTGTCTCCCCTAGGATTCTGACCCTGGATTTGAAGACCACTGTAAGAGATTGACTGGACCTTCAGCTGAGATACATCGCTGGCACGGTGTGTAGCCTTGCGGAGAAAGGCTTGTATGTGTCTTGCTGTTCAAGATTAGGCATCTGGTGAGCAGGGGAGTTTGGCTTGTCCTGATAATTAGTCATGTGTTCAGTCTTTGTGGAGAGTAGCGCTAGGACCCAGTAAGTACCCACTGTGGTATGACAGGAGGGACAACTCAGCTCTTTGTAGAGCAATCAATATAACTTTCCACACAGCAGAAGAAATTGGGTACAGAACCAAATGTGAGGCTAAGGGTTAAGGAATCATTTAAAAACAGGAGACCCTGAGAGGCGGCAGAGAAATCATGGTTCTAGGATGATGCCCTTGGGAGAAGCGTGCCATTTTGATTTCACCAGTACCCAGTCTCATTGGTACTCTCTCCTCTTTTTTCTTTAGAATGCTAATCATTATTTGTTTTTATAAGCTCCATGTATAAATACCAAGGAAGGTATCCTAAAAACATTTTAGTACCACTTCACGGTTACTTTCTTTTTTCCCCCCACATTAAATGTCAGAGCCTGTGGACTTCCTCTTCAAAGTGAGGAGTGTGGGGATGGACTGCGGTTTGGCTGCAGCACTTGAAGAGCCTTGTGGAAGGGGCTCTCCCTGAGTGCTGCAGCACTGACAGGTCAACACTGATGTCAAAGTAGTGGCACGGTGATCAGTACTGGCTGAGTTTCTGCTTGTCAGGGCCTAGACAGGAACCAACCTAAGAATTGCTAGCCCCTAGAAAACCTTTAAAGGAAAGCAAATATCAGGTATGCCAACTCCTAAAGAAGCCAAATAAAACTTCCGGCCTAAACTCCTCTTGACATTGCAGACACAGTGTTATTGTGCCCTGGGTAAAGGTTATCCTTGTATTACTCAAATGCTGATTTCTGTGTCCCCATATCTGGTTGCAATCCTTATCCTAAGAATCTCCAGTGTCAATGTTGTGAACAACACTGATCCCTAATTATTCTGATTGGTTAGTAAAGCTAGCTGATCAGCCAGTTACTGAGCAAAGGAGAGAATAGGGATGGGCTTCCTTCCAGCCAAAGGGAAGGGAGAGAGAGGGAGGAAGTGGGGATTAGCCAAGGGGAGAGAGTCCAGGAAATATCTTGAGAAAATAACTGGGGCCCGTAGAGCCAGATCAGTACTAAAGTGCAAGTACCACTGTGATTTTGACTGGGAGGTAGCCAGATTATTTTATAGAGTAACACTGCTCAGTTGTTGTGCCCTTAAAGCTTGTTAAATATAGTAGTCCAGTTTCAATTATCTGGGAGCTAGTTGGGTTAAGAGGAAAACTTATAAAGGCCACTAACAACAAGTATTAAATCATGTATCAACAAGAAACAGGGGCTAGAGAGATGACTCAGTGGTTAAGAGCACTGACTGCTCTCCCAGTGGTCCTGAGTGCAATTCCCAGCAACCACATGGTGATTCACAACCATCTATAATGGGATCTGATGCCCTCTTCTGGTGTGTCAAAAGACAGCAACAGTGTACATATATATATATATATATATATATATATATAATATTTTAAAAAACAAAGAAATAAAGTGGATCAACTGTTTAAAAAAACAAAAACAAGGAACAAAAGGACTGGCCATGCTTCACGGAACCTAAAAGGGATCTTTGTACCTTGTCTTTGTGTCCTATCCCATGTTTCTTCTTGTCGGAAAAAATTTGAAGGTCAGGTTACAATTTCAGGTTGTACTTACTTTTTGTAAGGTAGTTTAGGGGAGACTTTTAAGAATATTTCTTCATTTAAAAACAAAGTCAAATCACTCAGCTAAGATTACCCAGCAGAGAAGTGTGAGTTTAGGTAAGATAGACAAATGGATTGATGGATGCTGTAAGTAGGGAAGGGATCTATATGCACGTTATGGAAAAGCCAGTGCCCTCTGGGGTCTCACACAAGGAAAAGGCAAGGCTGGCAGACTGTGCTCTGGTGATCAGGCTCTCCTCACGACCAGAGCTGCCACAGCTCTGACTAGATCCCCATCCCTCCACCTCCTAAAAAGGAAGAGGGCAAGGGTAAAGGTCTTGGCATGCCCGAGGGGCCTCCACTTCCTTTTCTGAGTGGGCTATCTGCTCTAGGACCCTCTATTCTCTTGCATTTCAGGGAGTCAGACAGTGCGCAAACACAGGAAGGGAGAGGTGGGTTGCTATGCTGGCTCCGGCTGCCCATTAGAACCACCCAGGGAACGTGTGAAGCAGCCCATCTTCAGACACTGTTTTGTTGGTTGGGCTCTGGTTCACGGTCGGCAGGTTTAATATTTGTCCACGATTTTAATATGTAGCAGGTTGAAAGCCAATGGCTTGTGCCAGTCGGGCTGTTATACTTGTAGGGCCAGTCTCTATCAGGCAAAGCAGAAGTCTGTTAGTGAGGACTGGGCACGCCCAGTCTTAGCAGAGAAATTTACAGAGGTATATATAGACAGCCCTTCTCCTGCAGAGCTGAATCGTACAGGGCACATGACTCACTTGGGATGCTCCTCCATGAATTTAATTCATTCTCCAGGTTTTCATCAAACTTAAACTGCACTGGTTGCACAAAAGGGTAAGAACTATGTGCCCATTTCCTCTTCCTTGAGGGTCAGTGGCTTTCTAAGAATTCCTAGCCCGTAGTTCTCAGCCTTCCTCATGCTGTGACCCAGATACAGTTCCTCAACCATAAGACTGTCTTGTTGCTATTCATCACTGTAATTTTGCTACCGTTATGAATCGTAATGCCAATTATTTTTTAGAGATAGATGTTTGCCAAAGGGGTTGCAAACCCCAGGTTGAGAACCTCTGTGTCTCACTGTCCACAATGCTCAGATCACACCTAAGAGTGCTGGATTTTCAGCAGGGCAGGCTTGGCCTCCAGCCGACTGGAACCTTGGTGTGGGTAGTGGTGGTGTCTGACATCACAGGCAGTGGAAGCTGTGTCTGTGTCCGATGCTGCAGGCATGGCTAAGGCAACTCTTCCCGCCTTCCGTGAACTAGCCTGTTTCCTTCTACTTTCTAACTCAGAACTCAATAAGGAATGAACTGCTATAGACAATGAGTCAGTGGGGCAGCCTTGACCCTTGCTGCCAAGCTGATCACAGAGACAAGTAAACCAAGCAAAAGTCCCAAATCAGCAATCCTCCTGCCTTAGCCTCATAAGTGCTGGGATGACTGGTATGTACTGCCACATGACTTTTTAATCGTCTATGCCTCTGCCTTATTTTACCAGAAATTTTCAATTAACCTCTGCTTTTCCACTTGTAACTCTAAGCTACAATGGCTTAATGTGTTTTAAAGTTTCATATTAAAAAATCCCGGCACATACATGTGTCCATGGTGATGCCCTTTTCCCATGACCGTGTTTCCAGCACTTCTCTACATTTCCTTTCTGCTATCACTGCTCCATGGGGTGAACACGGCTGTACTCAGCCATTCCTCTGCTGATGGACATTCAGGTTGTTTCAGTATGGTCCTAAATATGAAGTATTTTTGATGCTGTTATATCTTTTTCTTAATATTCTCTTTCTTATTGTTAAAATTCTAAGTGATCTGTGGTAGAGGCCTCACAATTAGTTCTGGTATACAGATTCTGTAAGAATTTGCTTTTATATGTAAGATATATAATACCTAAGAATATTATCAAATATCAACTTTTAATAATGTCCTTTATTTAATATACAGAGCTACATCATCCTTAAAATCCAGGCTGGTAACTGATTACCCCATCAGCTCCCTTGCCCATATGCACACTGGTGAGACACGGGGACAAACAGTTCTGTACAGTGTTCACAGTTCCATGATTTGTGAGCCACTGGCGCATGTGAGTGCTGACAGCTCCCACCATCCCCTCAGCACAGTCACTGCAACACAAGCAGGGGGCAGTCAAGGATGTCCTGCCCTGTCACTGCAAAGTGCTGAAGGCTTCTCATGATGAGAGAAAAGCTTACGTACACCACCTGCAGGCCAAAGAAACCCGAGCTGCAGCCGCTTCCTGCAGTTATCTGACATTAGTAACAGAGGCTGGAGTCTGGCTGCTCGAAGCACGTGCTTTACTTTCTACGTAGTGTTTGGTGGGCTGAAGGGCATGCTCACTTCTTTCTCTCTGTCATAAAGCTTAGTGGGACTGTGCGATGCTGGAGCAGTAATCCAGAATGTCCTGAATGGTGAATTCCATCGTAACTCCAGATCCAGGGTAACAGCGCGCTATCAACCCCTCGAAGTGCTTGTACTGGCGTATAAATTCATCTTGCATGGAGTGCCACACCACCTATTGCAAAACAGAAAGTGAAGGTCAGAGCCCTGTGAGGGACGACTCCGTAATCGCACACGGAGCACAGGTTATGAGACAGATCTGAGGATCTGAATGCATGGCAGTAGGAACGTCACTCTGATGCCAATGCCCTCAGCCCTTGTACTTGGGACCTCTGCCTATGCCACTGGTCCTGTCTGTAAACAAGGTGTGGATGCAACAGTCTTCCCTCCTGAGTTAGCCAAGAGGCTGATGATCCAGTATAGGTTTAGGAAGGCCAGGTCTCGCACGAGCAAACGCCCATTATGCTTTAGCTGTTATTACATAAACTCTAACATCCACAACAGATGCACAATTATATGTGGAAGCAGGACCACCGTTCAGGAAGTACAATGCTAACATTTAAGTTCCATTTTAGTCATGGTTCAGGTTTTTCATCTAGAATCAATGGCACAGAGCATTGCTTGATACTGTGGAGGGAGCCATGATGATCCAGGGTTTCCCTCCACCTGCAACTGTGTGATAACATACCTAGCCATGGGGCAGACGTGTAAAGAATTTCAAGACAGAATTCCAGACATGGTGATGTCAGGGCTTAAAGTCATTGAGCTTTACCCTGTATCAGCACAGTGCAATTTAAGTCTCCCAAGGACCTGGGGAGGGTGGAATTATGGCCGCGTCCCAGAATGTACTCTCCTAGGGGTTTCTACTGAACCTCCTCCATCCTCATTGCTGTCAACTTAAGACCTGGCACTATCGCCCACACTTTCTACTTTCCTCACTTAGCTTCTTCCACTGAGCATCATGCCTGCCACTCGTGAGCAAGGGCTTGCCTTGAGAAGTGAGCACAAATGCAGCCCCGTGGGTGGGCGCTTCCACGAGGCTGAAATCACACATTCTCCATCTCTGGGCTCCCAGCAAAGTTTATAAAGAACACAGCCTCACTCTGTCAAACCTGGCCCCACTGCACAAGAGCTAGGCCTGCTGCCATGTTAGCCCACCTCTCTAGTCTCACTCCCTTATCCAGGAAATGAACAACAGTGGTGCCCACGGGAGGCTTCAGTTTGAAGCTCAGAACTCAAGAACTTGGCCCAGATTGCGCAGCTGAATGTGATTCAGGATTCCAGATCCATTTCTACCCCCACCCCGCTCAGAGCCATGGCTCCATGATAAGCAACACTGAGCTCACTCAAACAGTGAGTCAGAAACTCAGCCACCAAAGCAGCCATGCCTCACCGTGGGGAACACAAACATCGAAGAGGAAATGACTACACGCACATAACGAACCCTGCTTACAGTTCACCACCCTGTCTGTGCTCTACACAATTTCATTTGTCTTTAGTTTACTTTTGTTTGGCTTCTTTGAGGCAGGGTCTATGTAGCCCGGGTTATCCGGTAAGCTCACTATGTAGCCTAGGATGACCTCGATCCTGTGCCTCACCTCTCAAGTGCAGGGGAAGGCGTGCACCACGCGGCTATGGGGATTCTCTCAGGCACTAAAACTAGAGCGTGTGTGGGGCGGGCTGTGCAGAGAAGCAGCAGCCTTCAAAGCCAGGCGGTCCTGAGAACGGCCTACCTGAAGTAAGTTCTCCTCTTCACACAAGTGCTTGTCAACCTTCTTGTAGAGGTTATCCAGACCCTTCTTCACTTCCTTGCCGGGATACTCCTTAATGACCTTGCGGAGCTCTTGCTTGTTGAATGCTAGCTGGTAGCTCACCTCCTCCTCCCGAATGCCCTGGGCTACTCGAGCTTCAACCCCTTCAAAGAAATGCTTCAAGGGAATGGAGAGGAGTGATGGGTAAGAGCTACTTTATTATCACCCGAACTCCTGAGAAAGTTTCAATGCATGTAAGCCCACAAATGTTAAAACAGTCACGTATCTCCACGCTACAAGTGAGAACTGCTGGGGACATTTGGATTGCCTTCTGTTTCTCTAACGTGAGCATAGAGAACTATAATCTCACATGCTCCATTTGCTATTTCATGTTAAAGACTCAGGGTTTCTCTCCATCTCTTTCAGCCTCCTGCATTTGGGATTACAAACACAAACATTTATACCCAGCAAAACTATCATTTCTTAATTTTATAATTTTATAATTTATACAGGGGAATGACTCAAGTCAGGAATGAATGAACACACACACACACACACACACACACACACACACACACACACACACACACACACTCACCCACCCACCCCACTACTGGTAGGTGTGGAGGCCAGAGGTTGACATTAGGATACCTTCCTCAGTTGTTTCTTTGCCTTATTTACAGAAGTGAGATCTCTCACTGAGCCTGGGACCCCCTGCTAGGGCTATATTTATTGCCAGCAAGCCCTTGGGATCTGAACTAGGGTTGGGGCGTGCTTTTCTGGGGGCATTAGAAACTCAGCAAGCATCTTACCCTCAAATCATTTCCCATCCTCTTTTACCTTGACAAATCTTTTTGAAATCTTCCCCTAAACTACATAAAAGTTGGCCATTTATGAGGAAAAAAATGGGAAGAACTCAGTCAAGGTTCACCCTCAAGTTTCTGTGTTTGTAAAATGGAATAATAGTATCTTCGTTCCTATCATTGTTCAATTGTATATTATTTATTTGAGACAGAGTTCTCCTAAGTTGCCCACACAGGCACTGAATGTAAGTTATAATCCTCTTGTTTCTGCTTTCTAGGCAATGGGGATTAGAGAGTGTGGACTGCAAATTTACAAATGAAAAGAAACCACAGATCCAGACGCCTATTAATGTCTGGATGCTGGCAGCTTCCTCAAGCACCTCCTTCAAGCCTCATTCCCGTGTCAGTACCCAGAAAACGTATTCTGATATAAACTGATGCAGGGTTCAAAACCAGGAAAACATGGAATAAAAATATATTTACATTTAGTTTTTCAAGGGGCTGTCCTAAAGAGTAAATGACGTAAGACTGAAGGTGATCAGTGTACTTCTGCTTGGCTTCTTTTTTCTCAGCTTCAAGACATGAGATTTTCAGACGAGAAAGCGTTGCAAAAATATGGTGAAAGTTCTCCATCATGACCACATCCCTCGGGGTCTTCTGGCTTTCATTTGCTACTTTCTCCACTGAAACCGATGCAGAAAAGAAAGAAAAACCTCTCTGAGGTGAGTTAAATAGTTCAGGACTAAACACCGTATTTTAATATCACAAGGTCCTCCAAGCCTCCTGAAACAGTGGGTCATCCCCAAACAATACCATGCACACGTGGAAATTCAGTGTGGAGCAAAGGTGACTTCCAGTCAGTGGGGAAACTGTGAATTATACCTCTATGTCAGGACAAATGATTCACACGGGAAGGTTCTAAAATGCTCAAGTACGTAAGTAAAAAGCATCAACAGGATCGTAACCATCAAGAAAAATATAGCTAATTACAAATCAGGTTTTGGGATAGCATGACCTTCTAAAGAATGACTCAAACACAGGAGTTGAAGAAAAGGATGACACAAAACCTGGAAACTCTTACAAGAACACCACGAACAGAATCACAAAGTGCAGTGAACTGAGTGAGAACATCTTGGGCATGTTGGCCAGAAGGGGATAAAAAGACAGAATGGCAGGAATGGCCAGCACTGCAGAATATACAGAGCAATTCAACTTTCACCAAATGCTCACAGCACTAAACTGGTATAAGCTCTCTGCACTAGCACCATAACTTAGCAAAGCCTCGATATATACATAAACCAATTGTATTTCTGGCTGGAAACAAACTAACCCATTCTAATGGCATATTCAGTAAGTAAATAGTGATGTACAGAAACCACAAGGTCATTAAAATGATTAACAGACACTGTGATGGTTAGTATTGTCAGCCTGACAGAATATAGAAAAATGTGGGAAATGGGCCTTGGAGCATGGCTGTGAGTGGTTGATTACATTAACTGAGGTGAGCAGAACTGCCCACTCTAGGTGGTACCATTCCCTGGTCAGGGGATCTATATAAGCATAGAGAAGGGAAACTGAACACTAACAGGCACACATTCATTGCTACCTTCTTCTGACTACAGACGTAATGTAACAGCTGTATCCAGCTTCTTATGACCTCCCTTCCCTGCCATGACAGTACCTTGAACTGTGAGCTAAAATTAAATCTTTCTCAAGTTCCTTTTTTATCAGACTATTTTATCAAAGCAACAGGAAAAAATTAACCTAGGATAGATATCTATATCAACCGACAAGGAAAGATTAAGGATTATAGAGTCAAGTAGTTCTAGTGCATGGAAAATTAAACTAAACAACTTCAATTACAAAACCATACACATAAAGTATGTATGAGACAGCGAGAGGGGCATGGACAAATATATAAATAGAAACATTGTTACAAATAATCTTTCCCTCTTAACGTAAAAAGGCCTGTTTTCTTGTTTTCTGTTATTGTAATATTAGCATTTTATTTTTAGAACCAGATAAAATAAAACTATTTTTATTAGGCATATGTATGCGTCTATGATATGGTAGTCTATAGGTATGTGTAGTACCTACCTAAGCCAGAAGAGGGCATCAGATCCTGAGTTAGAGTTACAGGCAGTTGTGAGCCACTTTGGTGGGTTCTGGAACCTGAACTTGCAGGGCAGCACAGGCTCTGGACCTGTGGAGCAATCTTGCCACGCCTCCAGCTAAACTAGTTAACCCTTTAACACCAAGCACCCAATTAAAAGATTTATCTACCTTTCTCTAGGCTTGCCTTCACACTCACACACACACACACACACACACACACACACACACACACACACACACACACAGAGTTTGGTGCAATATGGCATGATTTAACTTTCTGTTGATTTTTGCTATGAAATCAAATCATTAAGTGTAAGTAATCAGACAGTTTTAAGCAGCGTGTCTCTGCACCAATACTGTGCAGGTTTTATCACTATTGCTCTGTAGTACAGCTTGAGGCCAGGGATGGTGATTCCCCCAGTTCTTTTATTGTTCCGGATTATTGTGGCAATCTGGGGCTTTTTGTTTTTCCATATGAAGTTGAGAATTGTTCTTTCAAGGCCTATAAAAAACTGTGTTGAAATTTTGATGGGGAGTGTATTGAATCTGTAGACTGTTTTGGTAAGATGGCCATTTCTACTTTTCACTATGTTAATTCTACCTATCCATGAGCACGGGAGAGCTTTCCATCTTCTGAGATCTTATTCAATTTCTTTCTTCAGGGACTTGAAGTTCTTATCATACAGATCTTTCACTTGCTTGGTTAGAGTCACACCAAGGTATTTTATATTATTTGTGGCTATTGTAAAGGGTGTTGTTTCCCTAATTTTTTTCTCAGCCTGTGTATCATTTGTATAAAGGAGGGCTACTAATTTCTTTTGAGTTAATTTTGTATCCAGCCATTTTGCTGAAGATGTTTATCAGCTGTTGGAGGTCTCTGGTAGAATTTCTGGGGTCACTGATGTATACTATTATATCATCCACAAATAGTGACACTTTGACTTCTTCCTTTCCATTTTGTATCCCCTTGATCTCCTTTCAGAATGTTCCTGAGTGGACTCTCACATAGGCCTGCCCACAGTACTAAAGCACCCTGTGGAACCTAACTGATTAAAACCCTGAGGCTGAAGGGGACTGACCTCCAGGGCATGGTGGCACCCCTGCCCGCCCACCCCCTTCAGAAGACCCTCACTAAATGCTTCTGTACCCCAGGAAGGCCTGCAATTCTACACAGCAGTAAGACCCTGGCAGGCCAGGTCAGTAGGAGGTGCTTGCTTTTCACACTTGAGAGATGCTCAACTCCTCTTACGCATGTCATCTGCCATAACAACACACAGAGACCACGGTTAAGAAAGCACTGCGGACAGCACACGCTGAATAACTCAAAGCTTTAGACATAAACATGATATCTGAAAATAACTGCAGAGGGAAACCCTTCCATGTCAACAAAGAGGAGGAAACAAACAAAAACCTCACAAGCCCCCCAAAAACCCAGAATCATGAACTCTGGAAGTATTTTGAATAGAGGTTTTTAGAAGGCATCAGTGGCTCCTCAGTGACCCTGAAGTACCATGGAATTAGTTTGCTTTAAACAGTTCTGATGGCAGGAGGTACTCTTGTTTAGAAAATTCCACAGGGAACATTTACAAGGTTAATTCCTATATTTAAAAAAAGTGGTGTAGGTACCCATCACAATAGTCCCAAATAATATAAAATACCTCAGTGTGACTTTAACCAAGCAAGTGAAAGATCTGTATGATCTTCAAGTCTCTGAAGAAAGAAACTGAGGAAGATCTCAGAAGATGGAAAGATCTCCCATGCTCATGAATTGGCAGGATTAATATAGTAAAGATGGCAATTTTACCAAAATTGATCTACAGATTCAATGCAATCCCCATCAAAATTCCTACTCAATTCTTTATAGAGATAGAAAGAGCAATTTGCAAATTCATTTGGAATAACAAAAAACCCAGGATAGCGAAAACTATCCTCAATAATAAAAGGACTTCAGGGGGAATCACTATCCCTGAATTCAAGCAGTATTACAGAGCAATAGTGATAAAAACTGCATGGTATTGGTACAGAGACAGACAGATAGACCAGTGGAATAGAATTGAAGACCCAGAAATGAACCCACACACCTATGGTCACTTGATCTTTGACAAAGGAGCTAAAACCATTCACTGGAAAAAAGACAACATTTTCAGCAAATGGTGCTGGTTCAACTGGAGGTCAACATGTAGAAGAATGCAGATCGATCCATACTTATCACCCTGTACAAAGCTTAAGTCCAAGTGGATCAAGGACCTCCACATAAAGTCAAATACACTAAAACTATTAGAAGAGAAAGTGGGGAAGAGCCTTGAACACATGAACACAGGGGAAATTTTCCTGAACAAAACACCAATGGCTCATGCTCTAAGATCAAGAATCGACAAATGGGATCTCATAAAACTGCAAAGCTTCTGTAAGGCAAAGGACACTGTGGTTAGGACAAAACGGCAACCAACAGATTGGGAAAACATCTCTACCAATCTTACATCTGATAGAGGGCTAATATCCAAAATATACAAAGAACTCAAAAAGTTAGATTCCAGAGAACCAAATAACCCTATTAAAAAATGGGGTTCAGAGCTAAACAAAACATTCTCAGCTGAGGAATATCGAATGGCCAAAAAGCACCTAAAGAAATGTTCAACATCCTTAGTCATCAGGGAACTGCAAATCAAAACAACCCACCTCACAGCAGTCAGAATGGCTAAGATAAAAAAGTCAGGTGATAGCAGATGCTGACGAGGATGTGGAGAAAGAGGAAGACTGTTGGTGGGATTGCAAACTGGTACAACCACTCTGGAAATCAGTCTGGAGGTTCCTCAGAAAATTGGACATTGCACTACCTGAGGACCCAGCTATTCCAAAAGATGCTCCAACATACAACAAAAACACATGCTCCACCATGTTCATAGCAGCCTTATTTATAATAGCCAAAAGCTGGAAAGAACCTAGATGCCCTTCAACAGAGGAATGGATACAGAAAATGTGGTACATCTACACAATGGAATATTACTCAGCTATCAAAAACAATAACTTCATGAAATTCATAGGCAAATGGATGGAACTAGAAATTATCATCCTGTGTGAGGTTACTCAAGCACAGAAAAACACACTTGGTATGCACTCATTGATAAGTGGATATTAGCCAAAAAGCTCGAATTACCCAAGATGCAATCCACAGATTACAGAAAGCTCAAGACCAAAATGCGGATGCTCCCACTCCTTCTTAAAAGGGGGAAAATATTCATAGTAGTGGATATGGAAGCAAAGTTTAGAGCAGCGACTTAAGGAATGGCCATTCAGAGCCTGACCCACATGTAGCCCATATATATACAGCCACCAAAGATAAGATTGATGAAGCTAGAAAATGCATGCTGAAAGGGACCGGATATAGACCTCTCCTGAGAGACACATCCAGAGCACGTCCAATACAGAGGTCAATGCTAGCAGCAAACCACTGAACTGAGAACAGGACCCCCTTGGGGGGGAGGGGAATTAGAGGAAGGATTGAAAGAGTTGAAGGAGCTTGCAGTCCCATAAGAACAACAATGCCAACCAACCGGAGCTTCCAGGGACTAAGCCACTACCCAAAGACTATACATGGACTGACCCAGGGCTCCAACTGCTTATGTAGCAGAGAATAGCCTTATTGGGGCACCAGTGGTGGAAGAGAAAGCCCTTGGTCCTTCCAAGGTTGGACCCTTAGTGCAGGGGAATATGGGGGGGCAATAAGGGGGATGTATACGGGGAATACCTGCTTGGGGGAGGGGGAGTAGAAGGGATAGGGGGCTTATGGACAGGAAACCAGGAAGGGGAATAACGTTTGAAATGTAAGTAAAGAAATATCTAATAAAAAATGTAAAGAAATGGGGTAGGTAAGCCAGCAAGACAGTATGGCAGCCTTCATGTTGAATTCAATTCACAGAAATGTATAACAGTGGATACAACAGAGCAGAGAAAATGAACTGCTTTACTCTTTGTGGACATTAAACTTTCTAAGTCAAGGGAATGGCCAAAATGCTGCGTCTTTTCTATATTTCAAGGTAAAATAAAAAATGGCTTCTAGGGTTGGGAATTTAGCTCAGTGGTAGAGCGCTTGCTAGGGCCCTGGGTTCGGTCCCCAGCTCCGAAAAAAAAAAAAAAAAAAAAAAAGAAAAAGAAAAAAAAATGGCTTCTATAAGATAGTTTGTTTGTTGGAGTTGGGGACGTCACTGAAAGTTACATGAAGATCATACTTTGCCCTAAAATTCATTGCAGTCCACTTGATATAAAAACCAAATCAAAGTTTAGTATATTTTAATAAGTGAACACTAAATACATCAGGTAAAGACATCATATAGACTATTCCGACAGAATTGTACTGTGTATTATGAAATATGAGAACTCAAATATTTAATAGGTATCTTTGTCATGTAATCACTCATACATAAAACCAAACTGGTATTACTGACAATTTACTTAAAAAATTAAGCCTTATTTTTATTTTTTCTTTTGACTTGTTTACTGAGTTTCAAAGGGCACATCAGAATTTTATAGTTGATGCTAATGTGAAAATAAACATCCCTATTTTGCAGTGTCATGAACATACAATACTTGGACATGCTGTGTAATAGTGTAACATCAGTATATCTGACCATAAAGGCAGATAATTGAAAACATTGTAAAATTAAGCCCTTCAATTCTTGTTAAATGTGAAGTATTTGTATCTTGTAACTAAAGACATCCTTAAATTAGGAAAAAATAAAAGAGATGCTCAATTTCACATAGCCCAAAGGGATGCAACGTTGGGGGTGGTCCTGTTGCTGCTATGTATTCGAGTGCTAAATACTGGCCCCCAAGATCTGGTTGCAGACCCTCAATTATACAAAGGGATGCTATGTAAACCTTGCTCCCAAATTTAAAGCTATTGGTTAAATAAAAATAGATACAGCCAATTACTGGGGAGAATGGAAAGAGGTGTAGTTTCAGTTACTGGGCTGGGAGGAGGAGACAGGAGGAGGAGGAAGAAGGATAAAGAAAGATGGAGAGAACGAGGGGTTTCCATTAGACTTGGTGGACCAGGAGCACATGTCCTAGTGGATGCTCCTGAGGACAGACTGATGGAGCGGACAGACTGATGGAGCAGAAATAACCCCAGCAAGACTCCAGCAGCAAGTACTCAGGGAGCAAGCTGGGAATCAACAGGCTAGCGTTAGAAAAATAAAGCGGACTATTTCCCCAGGAATTGTGCTAAAGCTAATCAAAGGCATCCGTAGGATTCTGCCTTGATTACTGGGGGGCTGGATAGGTTATTGTTAATAACTGATAGAGTTTATTAAGATCCATTTGCATTTCAGACTACTGAAAACAGTGCAGTGGGCATGTCTACCCAGCTCCAGTTACCCAGAAACAATGGAAACTGGCACAGCATTCCTAGAACAAAACCATGGAAACTCACCATTAATGAACACGCCTCTGATTAATTTGGTGTATGCTTTGTCCAGATCGCCACGGCGTTCAGCACTTTTGAAAATTGACTCCGCCAGTCCAGCAAATTCTTCAAATTCAGCAACAAATGGAAGAATTCCTACTTTACTTTTCTTTGAGATCTTTACTTCTTCCATTTGCCTTATCTGGTTACTCTACAATTAGGCAGAAAGCAAGGGGAGAAAAAAAGCCAAGCAACTTAGAAACCACAGATGACCAAATGCACACGTCAGTGCCTGCCCAGGGATTACAGATGCTGGCTCAGAACTACAACTGGTGAGGAAAACCAGTCCTCTGGAATAGAAATACTCTGCTGTATTTTATTTAGAAAATAAAAGGAAAAGAATTAAATTTATTAAAAAATGATGCAATCAGGATTTTGAACTTCAAGTCTGTGTTCCAACAATTATAATTCTATCATTCGTGAGAGACAGGGACAAGGCAGGTGTCCAGTAAGGCTAGAGCAGAACCAAGGCCTGGGCACGGAGGATGTCCCTAGGTTATTCTGTTTGGTGGCCAGCCGTGTGCCTAAGCTGGGAAAGTGTAACCATTTCCAATTCCTACTCGTGTAAAACTTTAAACAACAAATTTTCCATGGGGGGAGGGACGGGAGCATGGTGGGTGTGTAACAAGACCAGACCAGAGGAGGGACACTGATTTCTATTAACAGAGTTGCATTTCGTTATTCTAAGACTCTAGCTATCGGGGTCTGGAAAGATCTACGGATTCAAGTACAATTCTATGTACTTCTCACATAAGTATTACATAGTCAAATCACTTCAATTCCTACCTAAAAATTCAGTTTTGAGGTTTGGGGGAAAAGCTGAAGATCTACATGCTGAATGGACCAGAGGGTCAGATGGTAATTTCTAGACTGCAGGTGTTGGAGTAACAAGCTCTGTGAGCTCAGTAGTGACTTGGGCTTCTCCTTCCCAAAGCTCCACCTCATCCGCATAGCCAAGGGTGCAGTGTTAGGGCAGACTGAGAAGGCAGGAGGACTGCAGTGTTGCCACCAGGCCTGTGGGTCTGTCCAGCAGCCTGGGCACCCTCTAACTCTGCCTCTTCAACACCATCCCCCAGGCGGGAGTGATGTGAGAAGAGATGGACTGTGCAAATTCTGTGAATTATACAGGCTAACAGCACTGAACGCTTCCTCTCAGCCAGGCAGTGTGCTGGTAGAAATGACAATCCTTTACGGCTTTCACCTGGGTCACTCACTCTGCCATCCCAACCTTTCTTAGCTCTTCCTTCTCCTTCAAATGTCTTCCTGTAGTAAGAAGCTCCTGGTTAACAATGCTTCCGGAGAATGGTGTGGTGTCTGTGTGACTGGAGGAGCCGACAGCCTTATACACGCCAGGCAAGCCGTGCAGTACTGAACAGACTCCCAATCCAGAGGCATTTTGTTCTTTCTTTTCCTTTCCTTTTTTTCTTTCTTTCTTTCTTTAAAAAGATATTATTTTATGTATGTGAGTACACCATAGCTATCTTCAGACACACCAGAAGAGGGCATCAGATCCCATTACAGATGGCTGTGAGCCACCGTGTGGTTGCTGGGAATTGAACTCAGGACCTCTGGAAGAGCAGTCAGTGCTCTTAACCACTGAGCCATCTCTCCAGCCCTGAGTGCTATTTTCTTAAGTGTTAAAAAATGCATAGGTTTTAATTGCCCTTAATATTTTATCTGCCATTATACTATGAATATTTAAGATATAGGCTATATATGAGAAACATTCAAATGATAAAAATTCAAAAATGCATTAATAAAGTGAATGTATTAAAGAACCGGGCTTACCCCAATTCATTCCTGCAAATTGCCAAAGTCTAACAGGAACAACAAAGCTACTTATGCTGCTTCTTGTGAGAGAGACCCGATGGGTGAAGACGTTATTAGCAACGTGTCTCTCTGTGTAGCTCTGGCTGTCCTGACCTGAACTCAAGGGATCTGCCTGCCTCAGCCTTGGAGTGCTGGGACTAAAGCCACAGCAACTGATTCTTAAAAAAAGAAGCACGATTATTAAACCTTGTAAACTATTAAATAAAATTATAATAAAGTCATCAATTAAATTAAATCAATTTTACTAGAATATATGAAAATAGGAATAAATCCAAATGCCTTTCAACAGCTTCATTAAATCACACCCTGCGTCATGAGGAGCCCAGAGGGTCACTCAGGCAGCAGCTGTCGCCAGACTCTGCATCTTCTCTGTTCCAGTGGGCGATGCTCTCAGGTTCACAGCTCTGCAAGTCACGCACAGCAAACCCCAGATTAAATGAATTAGCCACACTGCAGGACTTGTTCTTGGGTTGATTTTTACAACTTACAATGCATTTGTCAAAGTTCCTCTTCACAGTCACCAAAACGTTTCCTAATGTAGTGCTTAGGAAAGAGGCTGGGTCCACGTTCTGCGCCGTCCACACGTGGTGGCTCATCTTGACAAGCATGTACAGGGAGTTAAAGCTATCAACTTTGTCTCCTAATGCAATGAGGTTGTTCAGCTCTGGTTCAATGCAACGGAATATTTTGATCATCATTTGGCGAATCATATCTTTCCTGTTCAGGAAGTATGAAAAAACATATAGTTAGTATAAACTTTGGCTGAATTCACCTTTAACTGTGACTGTAATGTACTATATAAAAACACAGCTAAACATTGGCACTACAAGTAAAAGTATCAAACTATAATGAATCATTCTTTAGCAGTTTTGAATATAAAACTGGCCGACCAAAGTTAAGTTTTATCATTCTGATTAGCTTTGCTTCAATTTCCAAAGCTGGGCACTAAACTATGCTTTTCTATTGCTAAGAAGTCCACACTACAGTTTGAAGGTTACTTTCTCGCAGCAAACACTAGCACTGACAAATCCACCTATGATTACCAGACAGAGGAGTTCACAAGCCCTTAGCACATGTGCCCATTGTCAACCCAACAGGACCTAGAATTACCCAGGAGACAAGCATTCATTTATAACTGTGAAAGATTACCTATGCTACACTGCTTCTGGACATGCGCGGGGTGGGGGGGGAACATTGTCTTGACTTTGTTATTTGATGTAGGAAAATCTTCCTACTATGGGTGGCACCATTCCCTGGGCTGGATTCTGGACTGTATAAAAAGGAAAAAGAGAGCTAAACACAGGCATTCATTGCTCTGCTCTTCCTGACAAGGGATGGCACATGACCACAGGCTTCAAGTTCCTGCTGCCTTGATTTCTCCACCTGAACTGCAGGCCAAGATCAACTCTGTGCTTCTATCAGTGTTTCCCTCACCACACCAACAGAAGGATAACCAGGATCGCACACAGGTCTGTGTGGGGACCAGCAGGTAACCAGAAATTAATGAGAAGCACTTCCTTATGTCTCAAAGTTTATGTTTTCCAGACATGCAGAGTAATAAATACATACTCAGAGGACACAGGCAGCAGGGAGCCAGAACTCTGTGGCCGTGATAATGAGCCTCCATCCAGGTCTTCTGCTTCAGCCTGAAAAATACTCACACATAAGACCAACACAGTGACAAGTTTATATATCAAAAGGCTACTTTTAAAAACACCTACAAGAAAATATATTCTAGAAAATAGTAATATTTTATTACTATTAAAGTAACTTAATATTGTATGTTTAAGAAAATTTCATGAAATACATTGTTCTTAGATTTTAACAGTTTGTTAACTATGTGTGCAGGGAAGTGACACAGTGCATGTGTGGAGGGCAGAAGACTGTGATGGAGTCTGTTCTTTTTTTTTTTTTTTGGTTCTTTTTTTCGGAGCTGGGGACCGAACCCAGGGCCTTGTGCTTCCTAGGTAAGCGCTCTACCACTGAGCTAAATCCCCAGCCCCGAGTCTGTTCTTATATACTTCACTCTTCTGTAGGTTCCAGGAATAAAACTCAGGTCCACAGGTTTGCTCAGCAATGACCCATCTTATTCAGCCTGCTTTTAGACCCCTGCACCCCAACCCTGAGAAGTACTATAAGGTAAAAAGTTGTAGTTGTATATGTGTACACTATGGCTGTGAAGAGGAAGAGAAAGTGCATGAGGCCAGATGCACGCGTGCACGCGTACACACACACGCGCGCACACACACACACACACAGAGGAAAACATCCAACAACTTTAGAATGAGAATTCAGCTCTGAAAATGCTGTCGGGTTAGAAGCCGGTTCAGTAGTTAGAAGCACTGGCTGCTCTTCCAAAGGACCCAGGTTGGATTCCCACATCCCTATGACAGCTCATCAAAGCCACCTGCAACTCCAGTTCCTAAGCATACTACGCCCTCTTCTGGCTTCCTCTACATGCAGGACACACACATACATGCAGGCAAAATAATACACAATACCTACAATAAATATAAGTATCTAAACGCTGTCATGAATCCTTTCTGAAGCTGTGTGAGAAGTTTACGGCACTCCTACCCCGCAGCGGAGTTTCTCATGCCTTAGGGCGCAGCTCCCTGTGTGGTTTGATTCTTCAAAACTGGCTCCAGTCCTCTCATCCATTCTCATGTCCACAGGCAGTGCATCTGCACCACACTAATAGCGACTGGGGACGGGCAGCACCCACAGTGTCCAGACTCCAAGCTAAGGCCCCTGACCCTCTGTGTCATTATCTCTTAGGTCAGAGCTTTTCTTTGAGAACAGCAAAATATTAAAATTTTTAGGACTTTTGGTGTTTTAGGTCTTATACTCTGTGTCCTAGGCCAGCCTGGAACTCATGCAGTCTTCCTACTAAGCTTCCCAAGTGCTCGGATTATAGACAAGCTACCACACCCCAATTAAAATGGCTTTTTGAATGAAGTTCTCTACAGAATAAATGCAGACATTTCCTGTCTTATTAATTTAGAGGTTGTCAGCTTAAGAATTCTGGAATCCTAGAAATCTGAAACCAACTACCTTCCTGCTTTCTGTATTTTGTGAATAACAAATACTTTAAAGATTGACTTATTGGATAGCCTTCCCTTTCCTGTTTGGATATCAAAACTGTGAGTGCAGAATACAAAAGTAACTAGGCTAACTATATTAGACTATAAATACTGTCCAGTTAAATGTAAGCCATACCATTGACGCAGACAGGTTTTGATGTTGCTGTAGTTTGAAAAATTTACTTATGAAGTCCTGCTCTGCCAGACACAGCGGCTCCAGCTCGCTCAGCACCTGCTCAAAGATCTGCAGAAAGCAAACCACTGACGGTCACAGCACGGCCCGGAGCTCTGAGCTCCTGACAACACTGCACGTTTATTCACTCCGGATCATCTCCCAGTCTAGGATCCCCCAGTGTGCCACAGACAACGCTCCCAAGACTGACAGAGTAATTCAATATTGGAGTGAAACACACTGAAAAGAAAACTCACAGTTCCTCAGTTCAGATCTGGGAGGAGGAAGACACACTTTGAAAATTACCTGTACCATGGCAGCCGACAGTGAGGCCATTTCTTCAAACTCTGGATTCTGTCATTCTTCAAACAACTTAGGTGTGACTTTATTTACACATCATATTTCTAACAAGTAAATGCCAATGACTCTTTTATGTTACTGAATTGATAAATCAAATTTTAGTTGCCCTTTGGACTGGGATTTTTCAGATCCAACCCAGAATTGGAAGGACAAGGCCTGCATCTCTGAAAACACTTCAGGCGATCACAGTGTTAATGTTAAGAACTGCCTGTTATTTTACCTTATCAAATTTGGTTCTGTCGGCCACATCGAGGTCAGAAGCGGACATGTTCCCCATGTCCAGCAGGGAGGATGACTGGGACCTGCGACTGCCCGAGCTCTGAACACTGAGTTTATTCAGACTAGAAGTTGATCCAGTGAGTTTCCCAGAGCTTCCATGGAGACCTAAGAAACAACAGAACTTTGAAGGTTGTGTCTCATGAAGAAAAGACCTATAATCTGCCTCGGGGCTACCTTCTAGAGTATTGTCCTCCAGGACTCAGATTCTACTACATCTTCTACAGAGTCCTTGCTGTTCCTTAACACCAGGTCCTGCTGCAGAGAACACTGTAAGGAAAGCTGCATGCAGCTATGGACCAGGATGGAAAGGACCTTACTGACTGGATCCTGCCCTGAAGGTAAAGCTATGGTGCTCTCTAAGCCAAAGCAGATGGGGCACCGATGAGGGTCACTGAGGACTGTGCTAACACTGCAGCTGACCCGACCTTGTGACATTCCTAAGAAAACCCAAAGCTGAGTAGTAACTGTCTGTCTTAAACAGCAGTTCATTAAGGTGACCCACACTATCACTTCTTGACAAATTTCCCATCAAAGTCCATCATTTATTATTAAATTTAATATGTTCCTGAGTCTAGAAACCCACACTAAGGAACTAATGGCTCCTTCTTAGAAGAACATATAATGTTTGGACTCAGAATGTAGACAGTAAGACACTTGGAAAGCCCGTAGTTCTTGACTCAGTTAATTTACACCATTTAGTAATGGCAGAAAGGGAAAATAGTTATAACAGGGGCAATTCCAGCTTTGGCCTCAGTATACAAACCACTACCAGATCCCTTTAATGTGCGTGTGTGTGTGTGTGTGTGTGTGTGTGTGTGTGTGTGTGTGTGCGCGCGCGCGTGTGGGTGTGGGCAGAAGCCAGAGGTATGGGATCCCCTGGAGCTGGAGTTACAGGGGTTGTGAGCCTCCCGACCCGAGTGCTCTCAGCTGCTGA
The DNA here is from genome assembly GCF_021556685.1 of Rattus norvegicus. Lineage (NCBI taxonomy): Eukaryota > Metazoa > Chordata > Mammalia > Rodentia > Muridae > Rattus > Rattus norvegicus. The sequence continues at coordinate 32,010,862 of NC_141547.1, forward strand.
GCCCTCCCTCCAGTAACAGTTAGACTCTTCTAAACATAACCTGTAACAGAAGTGCGGTGTTAAGGTTTTCCATACATTTCTGACAACAAAGCTTTCACTCCTCACTGTGTAACTGTAACCACGTCACTTATTTCTTGGATGTACAGACAACCACCATGCTGGGTTTCTTTTTCCAATACCTGGCGATTCGGTGCAATGAACGTATCTGCTGTTAATGTTTCTCAAGACAAACAGCTAGCATCTAGACAGTAACACCATGCACTGAGAGCCTCCCAGCATGGTACGCATACTCACTCTCTGTCTCCTGTTTGACAGCACTTTCTTTTCGAGGCAGTGTAGCTGTGATGGATTAGGTTGCAAGCATCAAAGACAAAGACAAGTTAATAAACGCAATTTGCACAAACCATGCACAACAGGCAGTTAAAGCTCTAGTTTAAAAGACACATGCAAAGAACCATGAGAACTGACTAACAGGAAGTGCAAACACGTGTGTAGTTACTCAGTGACTATTGAGAAAGTATGAGAAGTTTTACAGACCTTAAATGTGGGACTTCTACTCATATTTTTCCAAGTAAAATATCAGGGTTTAAGTCCTCTCCCCCAACCTTTTAAATGTATGGGATTATTGTTTTAGTTTAGGAAGTTGGTACACTTATGTTTAAAAGAATGAGTTCATAAGGTTTTGTTTCCTGAGAAAAATGAAGTTCAAGTAATTTAATACAGTACGGAATGAAGGGGTAGCTTTGACACAGCAATTGTACTCTGAAAGCCCCGGAAGGACATCTTCAGCACACTAATCTTTTACTCTATCTGTTCAAGATTATGTCAGTGGGGCTTTAAGACAGTTTTATAATTAAAGTCAAATGTCACGCTGATTTCTTGGTGAGTAGCCTATGAACAGAAGGCTGAAAAGTGGGAAAACAGCAATCAGGAGCTCTGTGGAAGACTGAGGCTGAGGGACAAAGGAGTAGGGAAGTCTGAACTCTATTATGGTCATTGGCATTTTTTTTACTCTCAAACTCTGTTCTACATAATATCTATATGTCAACTTCAGAGCTTATGCTGCGAAATATTCTGAGCTCAAACTCAGAAGTTAAGGTGAACAGTAAGAAATAAATCACATAATATGATTAAAGAATAAACTATAACCTAAGACTGTCTTGAAAACAGAGACTGATGTGTCAGCTGGCAACAGCATCGCCAGACACACCCTGAGCTGGTGACTCCAGTGCTGTTCTAATCCCACCTTCCACCCTGGAAGCTCAAGGGGACGTGAAACCAGAAGCCCCGGACAGTAGTGCAGCAAACCCCACAGTGCAGCTGATATCCACTGAGGCAAGCACCCCTGCCCCGGCCCTCACCTGCGCAACGCAGTCTATTTCAGAGGATTTGGGTTTTTTAAGCGGACAGTCACGACTAGTTACCAGTACTGCTTCTTAGATCATGACTAGTTACCAGTACTGCCTCTTAGATCACGACTAGTTACCAGTACTGCCTCTTAGATCACGACCAGTTACCAGTACTGCCTCTTAGATCACGACTAGTTACCAGTACTGCCTCTTAGATCACGACTGGTTACCAGTACTGCCTCTTAGATCACGACTAGTTACCAGTACTGCCTCTTAGTTATAATGTCTAGACTCTTTCTGAGCAGCAGATTCTCCTGTAAAGTCCTGGGTATCTTTAAGTCATCACAGTAGGTGACAAACACATAGCAGCAGTGGGTAGGACCTGTGCCCCAGTACAGAACTGTGCTCATTTGTATAGTGGAAATTATTACTCTTCCACCAAGCCTTTAATCCAGTCTTGCATTCAACTACTTTGGAATCAAAAGCCTACTTAGCTAGAGTGAGAAACAAGGGTAAGATGATTTTAGACATTTCATTAAAGATTTTACAATATTAGCAGGAACACTGTAATTATGTAACTATATATATATATAAAAAGCCCTGTATCTTTTGCAGATAACTCAGCTGGTTTACTATAGTTAAGATATATATGCTAAACCAAGGCTAGACCCAAGTATAAGTACTACTTTGCTGCCCTAGTGACACATCTGTCTTTAAGGTATCCATTTTAAGTGAGGAAGTGAAAAAAAACCAGTAAAAGTAGTAACTGTAAAAGTAATCACTCAACTTCCTTGGCCTCCATCACACTGAGTACATTTGGAGAAGAGAGCAGAAGACTCCATCAAAGTGCCAATCCCAGGAGGAAAATCCTATGCCTCTGACTGTATCGAGATAAAACTATTAATCAAAGAAGGGAATAACTTATATAGAGATCCTATCACAAAGAAGAGATCGCCTCCTGGCATCTTTAACCTGTTTTGACTTTCTTGAAGTAAGTGATGTTAAAGATAAAATCAAGTTTTCAAAGAGCAAGAGCCGCCCCCTTCTCATAATGTCCATTACATCACGTAAGACCTGTGATGCAGGATTTCCAGAGCAAGTTCAAAGCAGAAGCTTGGTTTAGAACCATTAACTCCGAGTCATTGAAAAGCTAACTTTCCCAATGCGGGGCTTTCAGTTTTAATTATAATTACTATTAAAATTCTGGATCATTGAAAAAGAACTCTTGGGGAAAATCTCCATCCTACTGAATTCAGAATTTCTGAAGTTGTGTGTTTAACCTGAATGTAAATTTAAAATGTTAATGAGTCAATCTCAAGAGATGAATAAACCACTGTTACTCTCTGTAGTTTTCCTTCTCTTGTATAACAAAATAATTGTAATTTTCTATAATGAATTATCATAAATTACTCTTATCCATCAATATTTAATAGATATATTGAAAATTTATCATTTTGTTAAGACATTGGTTTAAAATTATAAAATGCATTCTAAATCTATATTATGTAAATTAAAACATTTTTACAAGGTAATTTAAGAATTCAGGGTAGGAAAAGAGAAGGCTTAAGCTCTAGGATAACATGATGATATTATAAAGATACTATTGTGTTTGTATTTCATTTGTCTTATGTGTATCCGGCTTGTTTTCACATACAGAAGGGCTTCCCCAGCATTAATGGCACACTAACAAGTGATGACAGATATACTTCATGGAAACATCAAACATGTAACTGCAGTGTCTTATGCTCTTTGCCCCCAAAGGCACAGCATGTCCACAGTGAACACCAACAAGGATATAGACATACTGCTGTGTAAGGACAGTTAGCCTTTAGGATGAGTTAGCATTTCTGTTTTCAAAAGCCTGCTGTCCAAGACAGTGTTTTACAAAGGGTAGCTTATTAACAGACAAACCCAAACCATTTCTATTTCCAGATCACAATAATTAATACAGTGGGTCCCAAATTAGGACATCTAAGGACAGCGATGTTCAACGATGCTGTCTACTTCCTGTAGATGCTTAGGGCACAGGCTCCTTTCAACAGTCAATGCTAAACTCAGTGTTCTAAAGGGAGTCCGCAGACACACCAGGGAGTGCACGATGTAGCCCTTAAAGGCCAGGTTTGGATTTGACGAGGCACAGAACTCCATCCAAAGAGAACTCCAGAGATGGGTACATGCAAGAGCAGAGCGTGGCCTCAGCTTTCCTTTCGTAGCTTGGTACTTTCACTGGCTCTTCTCTCAACACTGTTCTTGTCCCTTTTAATATCAGGGAAAAGAAGCAATAGGCCCCAAATATATTGCTTTAAAAAAATAAGATACAGTTACAAGGGAGATTCTGGTGACATTTTTATATACCCTTGGCAAAACAGAGAGAAAAAAAAAACACTTTTCTAAAATTCAAAGCAGCCAGTGAGAAGTAGGAAGCCAGGAATGACCTAGTTCTTTCTCTGTAGAGAGCAATGACTTGTCTCCACCTGCAGCAGTCTTCTGGATCAGAACCCCAGTCAGCAGTCTCCGGTCTGACCCTGGTCTAACCCTCTCTAGCAGCTCCACTGTCATATTCACCTCTGATGTCCCCATCCACAGTGACCTCACATCACAGCGTGTGTCCAGATGCTGCTGGACGCTCACACTACATAACCTTGGCTTGGAAAGAACATGTGGGCCGATGCCTGCCTTCTAGCTATGTGTTTCCTCCCAGTGTTCTAAAAACCTCAGAGCCACACCTCAGTAAGGAAGACCTGGGCCTCAGAGCCACACCTCAGTAAGGGAGACCCTGGGCCTCAGAGCCACACTCCCAACGGGAGACCTGGGCCTCAGAGCCACACTCCCAACGGAGACCCTGGGCCTCAGAGCCACACTCCCAACGGGAGACCTGGGCCTCAGAGCCACACTCCCAACAGAGACCCTGGGCCTCAGAGCCACACTCCCAACGGAGACCCTGGGCCTCAGAGCCACACTCCCAACGGAGACCCTGGGCCTCAGAGCCACACTCCCAACGGGAGACCTGGGCCTCAGAGCCACACTCCCAACGGGAGACCTGGGCCTCAGAGCCACACTCCCAACGGAGACCCTGGGCCTCAGAGCCACACTCTCAGCGGGAGACCCTGGGCCCAGGGCCAGGCTTACCGAACTTCTTGCTTTCTTTAGTGGTGCCAGTCATCTTCATCTTTGCAACTTCAAAGAAATCTTTGATTTCTCTTTCATATAGTCGGGATAAATAATCCATGTAATTCTTAAAATAAATGGAACAAGCCATTATCAGTAAACTAACTTAACAATTTTCTTTATAATCTTCCCCTTAAATCCTTCATGCTTGTAAAAACCTCCATGTATTTTAGAGAATATAAAAGTTAGACTATTTTCTCTTTGAAAAGAAGCAGAGAAAAACAGATCACACATACATAGGTGGCACATCTTTACAATTTACAGAAACATCAAGTCAAGCAATCGCACTTATGTGTGACCCTGGTACATTCTAACTATGGTTCCCGCCACAGTTGCTAGGCTACATGAACCAGAGTGGCAGCATAGTGTCCTATGTGGGGTGCAGCATAATCATTAACCGACTTCCCTAACGAAGGACCCTGAAGTCGTGTCTGTGTTTGGTATGACGGTATTGCGGATTTCAGGTCCTTTGGGAATTTCCCATGGGCGGATTACCGGGTGGAAGAGTCCAGGCATCTTGATGAGGCTCGAGGCCACGGGCATCATTATGCCTCTGCCTTCACACCACCAGGCTGCCCAGCAGTGCCAGTGATGATGCAGGAGACCTTCTGATTTCACTGAACCTGTGTCAGCTTCATGTGCAATCCCAAAGGTCAGAGTTTTCTAAATAATTTTTCTTAAAGCAGACTTGATTTATTAAGCCTTAGATGAAAACATGTATTATTTAGCACAAAGACTTTTTAAGTCACACCTGTCTATTCTTCATGAAATTCTCTGCCCCAGTAAGAACTCTGCAGTTAAGGATCATGTGTCTTTCCAGGTCCCAAGTTACACAGTATATAAATTTAAAGAAACTGACAGCAGTATAATTATTCCCAGTCATTTTCTTTTTTAAACTTAGGGCAGAATCTTAGCTTCAAGATTCTTTATCTCTGGTAAATCTATCATTTTATAGAGCAGGCTCTATGAACTATTGTTAACAATAGCTGGATCAAACATACTTTAGAGCCGTCCCCTCTGCATCGTGTAGAGCGCGTCTGTGAGAAGAGGTACTCAACTGAGCAGTCATTTCCTGTGGTCCTTGTATACATTCAGAAGCACATAAAATTAAAATACACACAAAATGGATTTCCTTTAACAGACTTGGAGTCTGCATTGTGTATAAATGCTGCTGTCCCAGGCAGCCTTTCAATCATGCTGCATGCTGATGCAAGATGTCTTCCCGCGATCTCTTATGCTTTTTTATCTCTTTATACAACCATGCACATTCCTCAATGTGGAGCTAGTAATACAGCTCCTTCACAGAGTTGATTCTGCTTATCCATGCGTGTGGGGGCGTTTCCCATCATGAAAGTATGAAGCCTTATGCATGGACAGGGCCCTTCCTAGTCTGGGTTGGCCCGATTTTAGTGTATGTGCTGCTGACCTTGGCATGGGAACAGAAACCGAGATACGCTTGAGAATCTTCAAGGCCGACGGGCTCAGTTGCTACTGCAGGGGAAACTCACACTTTGCCACCTCCTACTATAGTCACAGCCCAGAAACACAGATAGATAGATAGATGCTGAGCCTGAGAGATGGGTCTGAGCAGGCGGATGGGATAACCAAAGCCCCTGTCTTCCGAGGGCCCAAATTATGAAAACAAAATAAGGACTGTGGAGATCCTGCCTCAGTCCAGTTGGGAGAGATGGTGCAAGTACAAGCCTATCCCCCGAGACCCTGGAATAGGCCTTTCCTCCTCATTCCAACGAGTGGGAGCTGTACACACCAGCCAAGTGCTTACAGAAACAAGGCTTTGCCTGTGTTTATTAGGGTTCTCTTTGTTCTTAGGTCATTTTCCCCTTTCCTTTTTAAACAAAACTTCTGACTTTTTACAATATTTTAGCAACTATGTTGACCACATAAGGAGTATGTGCGTGTGAGAGTACACGAGTACATCAAAGATCAAAACAAAGGCTATGTAACATCCACGGGAAATATGTCACGTTCATTTAAAAAGTTCATTAGTAGTGCCATTCAAAATTACCCTCTCTAACCAAAATAACCAACCAACAAACAAAGAACAAAACAAAACAACGACTGAGAGCAGAGAGTAGGTCATCAGGAGGCTGGGGCTCGCCTACTTTCCTTTGGCTCACACTCATGAATACTGCATAGTACATAAAGACCCGATGATAATATCTGAGAACACAACTAGGCAAAAAGCTTATTGATTACTTATTTGAATGGTCACTAGGGACAGACCACTTGTTGGCATGAAACTCTAAAGATGACATACTTAATTATTTAAAATATTAATGTCCTAAAACTTCAAAAAGGAAAGACTTTGAGTACTATAAATATTTTTACTTAACATACCTTCAAATCAGAATTCTGTTGAATGAAATAAAACAGAATAGCCCAGCAGAAGAACTGCATTAACACTCAATAGCCTCGTTCTGAGGAACAAAACCAGTCGTACCCACACTACCATGCCAGATTGGATGCACACAGACACTTCAGGGAATACAAACTCGTTCTGAAGAACACTTTAATTTTCTGTGTGCACTCACAGCCTGTGGGGGTGGAGAAGAAGTTGAGAGTGTGAAAGCGGGAAGAAGTCAACAGACAACTGGTCAGAGTTGGTTTTCTCCTACCCTATGGATCTTAGGGACTAAACTCAGGCTGCTGGGACTGGCACCAGTCACCTTTACTAGATGAACTGTCTCACCAGCCCTTGAAAGACATTTTAAATTATGGTTTGAAAATACATTTTAGCTTACCAGATTTATCGTCCCTTTGTAAGAAATCTCAGTTTGATGGTAAGAACCTGTTGCTGAGACAACACTCACAAATCTCACTGACGTGGACAAGTCAAGCTGGCGCTTATAGAACCTTCCCGAGGGACTAGCATTCCTGGTGCTCAAAGGCACTCTGCATCCTTCCAGAGGACAAAGGCAAACACCAACTCAGCCACACTCCCTGCACTTCAACAACAGTGACTTGCCTGCTGACATATCAGTTTAATAGTGACACAAATGTTGTGAGAGTAAGTGACAATTTCTACTTGGATTTCAGGCCCACTCACAAGGTGAAAGCCATGCCTCACACTCTTCTGGTAGCCAAGCCGAGACCCTACGCCATGGGCTTCAGGGAAAACAAAACATGACCATTGTACAGAGGAACAGCAGTGAAGCAGCTCCTGACCACCCTGTCTGGCTCAACACTGAGGCCTCCTCTTACAGCAGAGCAGAGCTAAGCCAGAGCCCCTAATTGAACAGTGACCACAGAGGAACAGACCCTGGGACACTCAGTTCTACATGGGATGTCTTCATCAAGCCCCACCTCTCGGGGTAAGGGGACCATGGAGAAAAGGAGGAGGAAAGACTGTTGTGACCAGAGATGATGGGTCAGAGCAAGAAAGCAAAACCTTCCAGACACAGCAGGAGCTCACAGCTAACAGGAACTCAGCGACTGTGGCAGCATGGACAGGGTCTGCACAGGTCTGAGGCTGATGGATCCCAGCAGGGTAAAGGGTACAAGAGCTCCTAACCCAGAAGCTACCTCCAAATGGACATCCACTTGCAAAGGACAATTCCCCAATTGCGTCTCAGTGAGTATCTTAACTAAACTTAAGGGTAGGCTAACATCACATGAACTCAGGGGTGTCTGTGTAGACCTTTTGCCTCCTACTGCTTGGTAAGAGCATGTTTTGTCCTACTGGACTTTTGTTTGTGTATTACGGTTTCCAATGTTCTGTTCTTATGGGTTTTGTTTGTGTGTGTGCATATGTGCATATAGGTTTGTTTCTTTTGGTTTTCTTTTTTTTAAAATTCTAAGTTGTGCTTTGTTCTTCCCTTTTGTTTTCTACAGAGAAAAAGAAGTGGAGTTGGAGGGGTGGAGAGTTGGGGAGGATCTAGAAGGAGTTGGGAAAAGGAAATATATTGTATGAAAACCAATTTTTTTAATTAACAAAAGAGAAAGGTTGAGTTGCAGACCAAGTTTTAAATGGTCACCAGCAAGTCAAAATACTTTTTTTTTATTTTTAAAACGAAAAAGATGAGCTGGCACTTACGTCCAGATAATGGAAACAAGAAGTGTAAGCAGACTCAATTTCACCATCAAACCCAAACTCATCTTCTCCAACAAACCCACCCAGTGGTACTCACTGCAAAAGAACCTAAAACTGTGATAACAGAAACCAAAGAGGAAGGAGTCGGATGAGAGTGTGATGGTGTGTGATGGTGTGTGATGGTGTGTGTGTGTGTGTGTGTGTGTGTGTGTGTGTAGGGGGTGTCAGATTAGAGTGTGATGGTGTGTGCCTGTGTGTGTGTGTGTGTGTGTGTGTGTGTGTGTGTGTAGGGGGGTGTTGGATGAGAGTGTGATGGTGTGTGTGGGGTGTTGGATGAGAGTGTGATGGTGTGTGTGTGGGGGGTGTCGGATGAGAGTGTGATGGTGTGTGTGTGGGGTGTCGGATGAGAGTGTGATGGTGTGTGTGTGGGGTGTCGGATGAGAGTGTGATGGTGTGTGTGTGGGGTGTCGGATGAGAGTGTGATGGTGTGTGGGGTGTTGGATGAGAGTGTGATGGTGTGTGGGGGGTGTTGGATGAGAGTGTGATGGTGTGTGTGTGGGGTGTCGGATGAGAGTGTGATGGTGTGTGGGGTGTTGGATGAGAGTGTGATGGTGTGTGTGGGGTGTTGGATGAGAGTGTGATGGTGTGTGTGTGGGGGGTGTCGGATGAGAGTGTGATGGTGTGTGTGTGGGGTGTCGGATGAGAGTGTGATGGTGTGTGGGGTGTCGGATGAGAGTGTGATGGTGTGTGTGGGGTGTTGGATGAGAGCGTGATGGTGTGTGGGGTGTCGGATGAGAGTGTGATGGTGTGTGTGTAGGGTGTTGGATGAGAGTGTGATGGTGTGTGTGTGGGGGTGTTGGATGAGAGCGTGATGGTGTGTGGGGTGTTGGATGAGAGTGCGATGGTGTGTGTGTGGGATGTCGGATGAGAGTGTGATGGTGTGTGTAGGGTGTTGGATGAGAGTGTGATGGTGTGTATGGGATGTTGGATGAGAGTGTGATGGTGTGTGGGGGGGGTGTCGGATGAGAGTGTGATGGTGTGTGTGGGATGTCAGATGAGAGTGTGATGGTGTGTGTGAGGGGTGTCGGAGGAGAGTGTGATGGTGTGTGTGTAGGGTGTTGGATGAGAGTGCGATGGTGTGTGTGTGTAGGGTGTTGGATGAGAGTGTGATGGTGTGTGTGGGATGTTGGATGAGAGTGTGATGGTGTGTGTGTGGGGTGTCGGATGAGAGTGTGATGGTGTGTGGGGGGTGTTGGATGAGAGCGTGATGGTGTGTGGGGTGTTGGATGAGAGTGCGATGGTGTGTGTGTAGGGTGTTGGATGAGAGTGTGATGGTGTGTGTGAGGGGTGTCGGATGAGAGTGTGATGGTGTGTGTGTGGGATGTCGGATGAGAGTGTGATGGTGTGTGTGGGGGGGGTTGGGTGAGAGTGTGATGGTGTAGGGTGTCGGATGAGAGTGTGATGGTGTGTGTGGGGGATGTCGGATGAGAGTGTGATGGTGTGTGTAGGGTGTCGGATGAGAGTGTGATGGTGTGTGGGGGGTGTCGGATGAGAGTGTGATGGTGTGTGTAGGGTGTCGGATGAGAGTGTGATGGTGTGTGTAGGGTGTCGGATGAGAGTGTGATGGTGTGTGTGTGGGGTGTCGGATGAGAGTGTGATGGTGTGTGTAGGGTGTCGGATGAGAGTGTGATGGTGTGTGTAGGGTGTCGGATGAGAGTGTGATGGTGTGTGGGGGGTGTCGGATGAGAGTGTGATGGTGTGTGTAGGGTGTCGGATGAGAGTGTGATGGTGTGTGTAGGGTGTCGGATGAGAGTGTGATGGTGTGTGTGTAGGGTGTCGGATGAGAGTGTGATGGTGTGTGTGGGGTGTCAGATGAGACTGTGACAGTGAGGGAGGGGTGTCGGATGACAGCGTGAAGGGGTTGGTTTGCTAGTATCATAACAGGTAGATCACAATTCTTTCTCTGCCTTTCTAATGACACTGATATCCAGGTTCTGAAGATGATACATACATGCCAGAGACTACCGGCTTTAGGTAACTAGTTTGCTGATGGATTATTTAAGCCTAAGGTGGATCCATCATTCTATTCCTTAACACACACTGTTCGTCCCTCTCCAATGTCACACAGTAAGACCACTCCCTCTGATGCTTAAAATCTGCTGGCCCACACAGGCTCCATCCCCAGGTCACAACTGCTGCCACCACAGTGGGCACTGGGCATGCACTGTGGCAGAACCACTGTTCACTCCTCTCTGACCTCTATAATCAGTGCCCAACACCGCCCCGCCTTCTGTCTCTGACCACTGTACTGAAAAGCCAACCCTTCTCCAAACGCAGGCATCTCCCGAATTCTCTCCAGAAGCTCGCAGTGCTGCTTTCTTACACAGTTAACGTCTTTTTGTCTTTCTGCTAGGATATGCACTCTGACAGGGCAAGTGCTTGCATGTTTCTCTCACTGAGAAATCTCCAACACTCAACAATGTTAGCACAGATACTGAATATGCTGAGTCAATGATTCAGATGCCCGGACTGTAGTCACGAGTACATGACACTGTTCTAGTGACCAATCCTGCCGAGTTCAGTTTCATCCCAGTTCTTCTGACTTTGGAGCTGCTCCTCTACTTGATATTCCCACCACCACCTGTTCTTTAGACCAAACAAACAAAAACCCCAACAGGTGAGAAATTCTGAGGAGGTAAAGAATTCCCTTACATATGTTTATACTTCCAAATGTCTATAAAAAAGATCACCCAGAAGAGGTGAAGGGGATGGTTCGGTGGGTAAAAGCGCTTTGCTATGTGTGTAAGCGTAAGAACCCAGCATCCAGGCAAAGATCTGGGTTGGTGAGATGGCTCAACAGTGCAGAGCACGCTCTGCTCTTCCACAGGAGCTGGGCTTGGTTCTCAGCACACGCCAAGTAGCTCACAACCACTTGCAACTACAACTCCACGAGGATGCACCATTTCTGACCTCTGTAGGCCCTGGCACTCATGCTGGCATATTCAGACACATACATGGAACTAAAAAGAAATCTACAATAAAAAAAAAAAAAAAAAAAGCTGGCTGGGACCATGTAGCCCAGTGGTAGGGGCAAGCAGAGACAGGAAGATCATTGGGGTCTGCTGGCCTGCCGGCCTAGGTGAAAATGAGTCCCAGGTTCAACAAGAGACCCCATCCAAACAGAACGAGGCAGACGGCAACAGAGGAAGATACCCAATGTCATCCTCTGACCTCTGCACAAGTGCACACAGATGCGCACACACATCCACACAAAAGAAAACAGAAAAAAGCATTGCTCATGACAACACTGGACTAAACAGACAAATATTTCAAGTTATAATATGGCTTAATCCTATTTTACAGTGAAGTTCAAAGTTTGTCTCTTTTTATTTGAGTAAACATATGAGCACTCAGAAATTCAATTATCTTTTGCTTTGTCAAAAACATTCTTTAGTATTTCAAACTTAAAGAACAAAACATATAACCTAAGACTCTACTATAGGTCCAGTGAGTACCTGCCATCAAATCCATACCTTTGTCAGTCCCTCATATTTTCCATAATCTGTACTCTTTAGCCACTCCATCAGCTTGGCATAGCGGAGCAAGTCTCTATGAAATGGATGGTGGTTGGGCAGAGTCAGTTCAGCAGAGTGCTGAGCAAGGGTTGAGCTCTGATCGTGACCCTAGGGTAAACAAGTGAGTAAGTATGACGGAATGTTCAGGAACACTGTTAGGACAGGAAATCCTAAACAGACCAAGTAATCGTAAAACCTCTCAATTAAGGAAAAATGAAAACTGAGTACTTACTTGTCCACTTCTACCGTCCTGTGTATCCTCGGAATCCTAGCACCATTAATACTCACAAACAGGCAAGGGTGGCTGGGATCGTGCCTCACTGACTTCATTTTGCAGAAGAATTGAGGATGCTGTCTAAAGCTTATCTCTACATCACATTACAACTTACTAAGCAAATAAACGTCTCAGTACAGACTGTGTTAGGAACCATACCAAAGTCTTTCCAAAACAGTCTAATGAGATTCCCACTAGAACTAGACTTTTCAACAGATAAAACAATGCACAAGATATGAAATTTAAAGTTTGTAAGGACTCCAGATGGCCATACCTTGGGCTTTCTATGATAAACCCTAATAACAATATAATTCTGTTTTTCCCATTAAAGTGATGTGCTAGTCAAATTACTGCATATGACTATTTCAAACCTTGACATTTTTGGGTAATAAGTTAATAACAGTCTTAGATCCTATGTCTTAACTTTTGCTTTAGAAAAATACAGACTGCTAGATTATTGGCCGATTAACCCTATCTTCTGGAAGAAGCCGAGGCTCAGGGTGTTGAGTGACTCGGTTCACACAGAAGGAAAGCTGTACCTGGAGTGTTGCTCAACCAAGGCTAACTTCTGTCCTCCTTTACAATCCTTTAAACAAAAGCACTGAGTCAGAATCAAAACTTGATAACTACCAGCTAGCTCTTGAGTGTATGTGCCTATAGCAATGGCTGTGTGTGTATCTCTCTATACAAATGTAACATCTCAGACCTCTGTTGAACGGCCTAGCTCTTTCTTCCTCTTCAGTCAGCCTACGTGATGGACTTAAGTCAGCGAGCACCTCAGAGATGAGGAGCTGCAGAGCAGATTCTACTCGAAACAACTTCCCACCAAGCAAGCAAAGGCCAAACAAGCCACATTTGTGTTCATCAGTTCGTTTGAGCTGCCTAGTTAGAGGCTATTTCTGTATTTAGGGAAACTATTAAATTTACAAAGGCTGCTGAGTCAGAGAGAGGAGCTGGATAATTAATTTCTTAGTGAAGTCACCTAAGGTACTAGCTGAAATACAATAGTTTGGTTAACATCCTGAGTTTAAAGAATTAAATTATTTTAATTTGAAAGATTTATCACTTGTAATTTATACACTTTATTATGAACCACTGTTCTGTCTCCACCTCTACACTTGTCATGGCTGATTGAATATCACATTACAGAAGAGTTCTGAGAATCGCACTGAAGACACAGGTGTTCATAAACTCTACGCTTACAGGTTCAGGATTGTGTCCTGGTGTCTCTTACCTACCGAGTGGTGCTGACAGAGAGAAGAGAGTTTCCTTTTCACAAATGTCCTAAATACTGTGCTAATGGGCAACCTGTGGCAAATGCTCTCATCACCCAAAATATTCTTCTCCATAACTTTTCTCAGTGACTCAAGACACAAAGTTACATTTGTATAACTGTTTACTCCATCTACTGAATGTTAAGTTACATTGTTGCAAGTTGACAAAGTTTTTAAGTGATTAAAAAAATCTCTCCTGGGAAGTGAAGAATTAATTATTAGCAATCCTGTGGAGGACCTCTCAGTTTACAAAGCTCTTTGCAGATGTTACTATGCTAAATGTTCTCAGCATTTTCATGTCTCAAACACTAAGAAACTGGTGTTTCCCATATCTATTATTGTTACCCTTAATTATTACTGTCAGGATAGAGTGGATTTATTAGAAATACAATTTTAGATAAAATGTTCCAGAATAAGGACATGAAATTGTAAAATTGTTTAAGTTGCTTAATTTAATCAATATTACAAAAATTATCAAATATAAGTCACTAAATATAAAGAATTTTGCTCTTCATGCTTAAAAACACTGAACATTTTAAAGGTTTCTATTATATAAAATAAAAGGTTACCACCAATAATTACAGAATTACTGAGTGCCCGCTGCCTAGGTACCTTTCATGCAGGAATTTGAATCCATACAATATCCTTGGTAATGTACTTCTCATCTAAAATGATGACAACTCTATGACTAACGTAGTTCACAGGTTATTCAAATTAAAAACACTTGGTTAGCTATAAGATTTTACACACACACACACACACACACACACACACACACACACAATACTATAATTTTTACTTGTTTTCGAAACAGTCTCACTATGTAGCCTTGGCTAGCCTGAAACTCTCTATGTAGAGCAGGCTGGTCTCAAACTCAGAAACTGTCTGCCTCTGCTTCCCAAGTACTGGGATTAAAAGCATGTGCCCTGCATCCACTTAGATACTAGAACTTCTAATAAAAGTTACCACGGAGCTACCTACTACAGCCAAATATTAGTCCAAGTGGAGTATGCTTTCATTGTCTGTTATTACACGGCAACTAAGGTGGGAGTGACAGAGGCACACCATCATATGCTAGTCCAAACCTCCCAGCAATTTTTTCCCTCCGTCTGGAATGGAAATCTCCATGCTCTTTAGCCCTTCTGCTAGTGACCCGATGACTAACTTTGACAGAGATGATCTTCCTTGCCATTTTCAACAACACATCACAGGCTGTTGCAACATTCTCATTTTTAACATGCACCACTCACATGTTAACATTTCATATTAGAGTTTCAGGAATGAGGAGCATTCATTTTATACAAAGCCATTAGTTTAAAAGGCAAAGAAGCAGAGGGAATGAATAACTGCACTTGATAACCAATAGTTAAGGATGCAAAAGGACCACTGTCAGCTGACAGACATTCTTGTCATCATTACACACATGGGCAGCATCACTGCCAATATCATTAAAAACAATAAACTAAGACAAATGTGTCCTATGTGACTTTTCAGTTGACTTCTTGCCACTTTCAAGTTCAGTGAAATGTTGAGGGCGTCTGCCCTAATCTCCCCCTCCCATGCTTAATAAAACCACAGTGACAGCTGCATTCCCAAGGGTGTCTGTCTCCCTGCCCTGCATGTTGGGCTGCTCATGGACAGGATCAGTAGCATTTATCCCAAAGCAGTGTCCACTCTGCACCTCAACCACCAACAAGTAATTACTGAAAAAACCAAGGAGCTGAGAGACAGGGAGAAGGGCAAGCAGAACGTGGTTAATGCCTGTCTGGATAAATGGGACATTTAAAAACCATTACAATTATAGTTAATGGGTAGCTTCAATCAGTAAGTTAAGCTGAAAGCATAAATACTCTGCTGCTAACTTTGGCAAACTTTATAGACATCTGAAAACAAATGACAGAAGCTTGAGCGGATTTGATGTACTCACAGGAACGGAAAGAAAGTAGGACCTGCTATAGAGCTGAAGGAGGGCCTGAGTGAACTAGTTGGAAATAAGATATAATAAAGACAATCATTTCAGGATACCTCAAAGAAAAGCTGATGTCTTCAGAGAGAATTTATTCATTATTAAGATTTCTCCTGATTTTTCTGTTCAATATGGGTAATATAAAAGACAAAAAACCCCCACAAGAATCTAATTATATTAACTATTAAAATATCTTTTGTTCAAATTTTATAAGGTGCCCGTGGCATTATTAAAATATCACTCCCATATTGATAATTATAACAACTCTTTCCAAAAAGAGAGGCAAGTTTATAATATGGAGACTTAATCAACTAAAATTCACAGCTGAACTGTTATGCTTACATGAACATGCCGTATTTGACTACACAACCTATGAAACATTAAAGATAAGGACCCAAGTCTGATTCTCACCTTGAAACACTGAAGCACACAAAGGCTGAAAGTTAACAGGTGCCTGCCAACTGTTTATGTAACTATGAATGGAGCTACCTGACTCCTAGGGTTAGTTTCTGCTGAAAGGAGCTTGGCGTCTGTGTAAAGGTTCACCTAAGTCCAAGGTACTTCTGTGAGGAACTATGCACAGATTTCAAAGTCTTAAAACCACAGACACGTGTGAAGGAATACACTATAGCCCCAGTGAACACATTCGATATTTGGGGGAATTTCAGTTTAGGGTAACATATAAATGACCAATGGAAACATGTCAGTTTTAATAGTAAATTAAAATTACCTGTTGAACAAAAACATTGTTGAGATGACTGGCCAGTCTCCGGGCAAAATGCTCCCTCAGCTCGCTGAAGCGCTGCTGCTGCTGCCTGATGGCCAGGAGCATGTCATGGCCTGTGTCAGAACAACAGTCCCTCAGTGACTCGGTACGTGCAGGCAGTCTCCCAGTGTGCATGTGGAGGTCGGAGGACAACTCTGTGGACTCTCTTCTCAGCCTTCACCTTTGCATGGGTTCGAGTGATCCAACTCAGGTCACCCAGCTGTCCAGCAAACCCCTCTTCTTGAGGACCATTTTGTTGGCCTTTCTCCATGCTTATCCCTCCATGCCCATCCTCCCCTGACCCCGGGGCACCCAGAGCCTTGTGCATGTCAGGCAAACGGTCTCTCACTGAGCTGTAGCTCAGATCTATACTATGCTAATGATACCCAGACTTAACCTTTGAAGAATCCAAAGCTTTTTTATTTGCTCTATAAAATTTAAAAAGGAGGAAAAGTAACACAACATACTGGTTCTTCTTCAGCATCTGCCTGGTAATCTTTCTCAATGAGTGCTTAGTTGATCTGACTGCACAGTCAGGTTCTGGAACCACTGCCTAGGAAACCCCATCTTCTCTGCCCTGGCCCAGCGTCTACGTGTGCTCGCCTGCTTCTGCTAAAGAAGCAGAGACTGACAGGGCGGTGAGATGGCTCTGCAGGTGAAGGTGCCTGCACATACCTGGACACCTGAGGTCAACCCCAAGAAGCCCCGTAAAGGTGGAACAAGAGAACTGACTCTACAAAGGTGCCCTGTGACCTCAACATGTACATTGTTACACACAGTGTACACGTGCACATATATGTGTGTACACATTCAATAATAAAGTCACATTTTAAACAGGATTATGGTAAAGCCCTGAATGGTGGTGCCTGCCTGCTCTCTTAGCACTTGAGAAGCAGGGGCACTGTAGGTTTGAGGCCAGCCTAGGCTATGTAGTGAGATGCTAAGCCCCCAACCAAAAGTAAAACTAGATAGATCAGAATGATAGATTGTGAAGGTAAGATGGTCCACTAGAAGGAACTGAAATGAAAAAGTTAGTGTTAATAGAAATCTGTTGGAGAATCTGTTAAACCCATTTGTATAGCTAATAAAGTAACCCTAAATCACTTAGCCCAAGTTACTTCTTGTCAAAGTATTTCTACCAAGTCCCAGTGTTAGTCTGGGTTCTCAGATTTTATTATGGCTACAGCACACACCTGGTCGAAGGGCGACGTTCATGCACTGCAGAAGGGCGTCAGCAGCATTGGTGCAGGCCTCAATGCCTCTGGAAGAAGCAAGATCTCCATCCTGAAGGGCCTTTACATGACCTTTGGCCAAGTCCATGTGGTTCTGGAACATATTCAAACATATCACTTGCACGTGTAATTGTGGGGGAAATAGAGGCAGGGCGCTCGCTACTCAAGCCTATCACTCAGTCTGCAATGACTCTAAATCCTGATCTCACAAGGAGGTTGGTTCATACATGAGCTTTACACGACATTACTAGTCGTCCTGCTTTGCCCCCCTGGTCGCCTATGAAGACGCTTACCACAAGGAACTCTATCTCAGACAGGAGCTTCACATTATTCGTGTTGCTCAGGTGGATCAGGTGGTTGCTTTCGGAGATCTGGTCCATTTGCTCTTTTACACTTTGGAGCATTTCCTCATAACTGCTCAGTTTCAGTTCAATCTGGTCCACCTCCTGTAGGGCCTCATCCAGCAACTGCATCAGGATGTTCACCTGCTTTTCAGAGGCCATGATTGACTGAATGTTGGCCTACAAAGTAAAAGAAAATTGAGCAGCTCTTGCTGTTTGACTGTGTTCGAGAGCAGAGGTGAAGGGCGGCCAGAGCTCTGTGCGTCTAGTCAGCAAGTTTCCAGTTCACGCTCTACACAGAGTGTAGAAGGCTCACTGGCCTCTGCACTGAGGTCTGAGAGCATGCTTCAGAAACTGTGCAGATATCAGAGGCTCTGTTCTAATGAAGCTCTAGATCCCGCTCCCTCTCCCACATTTACCCTGCTCCCCACATTTATTTCAGCTACATTTCTCTCGTGATAATTTGTCCTTTTTACCTTCTTAAAAACAACAACAACAAAAAATGCTTACTCTTTGATAATGAACTATTCAGAGCCTAGGAGAATTAACCCCTAAGGTGGTATCTGGTTACCTTTTTTCTTCCACCATCGCATATTAAGAACATTCCAAAATCTAAAATCTTAGCCTTAGCCAAATGTCTTCATTGGAAATGGTTTTTAGGGAGGGAAGGAGGGAGGGAGGAAGAGAGGAAGAGAGGAAGAGAGGGAGGGAGAGAGGGAGGGAGGGAGGGAGATGTGTGTGTGTGTGTGTGTGTGTATGTGTGTGTGTGTGTGAGCTCCCTGATTGGTCTAGTCTAGTCAGCTTGCCCTAGGGACTCACTATCTCTGAGTTACAAGCATTGGGACAACAGAAGAACTGCATGCCCCCCTGGTATTTACTTAAGTCTGGGGGTCTGAACCCTGGTCCTCAGTTTGCATGGCAAGCGCTTTGGCCACTGAGTCATCTCCTCAGCACCTGGTTCATCTTTTAAACAGCTGCTAACAGCTTACAGAGACACAGTAACCCCACTTCAGAGCTCACATGCTGAGGCAGAAAGCCTGAGCTGGCCAGCCTCTCAATTCCCTGCAGCAGTCATTTATAGCACATGAGGAGTTCTTACCCCATCGAGCACCTGCAGCTCTCGGGACAACTTCTCTGCAAAGGCTTCAGCGTTAGAAATGGCGCATTCACAGCCTTCCATCATTATTTCGATATCCTGCTCTTCTCTTGCATTTAACTCTTGGTACTCATCTACTGCTTCTTCATCCCCTCCTGCCACACTCTGATTCTCTCCGCTTGGAACAGATTCTTAAGATAAAAAGGTAAGGAAGGAAAGAGGTCAAAAAATGTGAAGAACTATAACAAGGACGTTGAAATGATAGCTAGTTAAGACCGATTATACACACAGGACACATTTAGTAGATGAAGAAGGATAGAAAAATGATTCAGAATGTATGAAAAGAAGTCTCACACCTCATTTTCACACAGGATCACAATGATGTGAAGTTAGGTCCTAAGAGTAATGGAAAGCATGCAGCCTAGTGCGCTCATGGACTTACGAGTGTTAATTAGCATGGGCTTTAGTCACAATCGCTCAACACAATTCAATTAGAAAGCATGAAGAAATGAATCTAACTTCTCTTGTTCTCCCCGGAGCTGTTCTAACAAAACACTGATGGGTTGTGAACATGGGAACGTGTAGCACTTCCTCTTGTTATTTTTGCTATTTCCATCTTTTTCTAAATCTCCCCCTTCTCTCTCTCTCTCTCTCTCTCTCTCTCTCTCTCTCTCTCTCTCTCTCACACACACACACACACACACACACACACACACACACCCCTTTCAAATAACTTTGAAGTGAGAGGTGTATTAGCCACAAGAAATTGTGAACACTGAAAATATTGACTGTATTTTCTATTTTTTGTTGTTTTAAAATTTCACATGCACAGACAGAATAGCTAAAGATAAACTGCAGGGGTTTCCTTAAGTAACTTGAGAACAGCAACATGGTGACATGAAATTATAAAACCGTGTAGTTCCCAGCTTCCTAACAAATGAGAGGTCAGTCAGCCCGATGGGCCTCATCTTGATCCACTGTGGGGAAAGGAGCACACAGTGTGTGGGTAGAGGAGAAAGGGAAATCACTCTAGCCCTAATTATAGCTCTAAAAAGCTGTTGATTCTCTAAGCTGACTGTGGCGGGAGTTAAACCGCAAGTCGGCATGCTCCAAGTGTCTGTTAACTTACTGTGAGTGAGTATTTCCAGTCAGCATGACTTGAAGTACATTTGTTGGCGCAAAACAAAAACCTGTTAATTCTAAGTGAGACAATATTTACTCTGAAGAAGAAAATATATTAGGCATATTTCTTTATGTCTTAAAGGGGAAAGGAGGTTAAAATTTCTGACATAAGCAATTATAGATTGCACTCTAGAAATACTTGTAGAGAAACATGGCTATCTTCCTTCTCTTTTCATTGAGACGATTTCGTACCCTGTGCAGATGCTCAACTCTCAGATGTAATTCCATATTAACCACTAGAGGGCAGGTACTGCCTGAATAGCCCACCACAGTGCACTACACTAAACATTGGGGAAAAACAAGTGCTTTACGTCATCAAAACTACATTCGGAGTATTTCCTTTCCCTGAGACAGTCTTTTGGAAGCTAATGGTGAGTAGTGCTATTAGCTTTATTACTATATGGACTTGGTAATAAATTTATCCATGAACTATACAACCCATGGGTGACAGAGTGGGTGACACACACACGGAATAGAAGAAGAGGCTTACGCACCTTCTGCAACTTTAGGCAGTTCTGGAGTAAAGGGATGAAGAAAGCAGAGGAAAGGAAGCAAAGAGTATTAGCTGGGTAGAAAAGTACACAGACTTAAAACTTAACTACTACCCACATTGCATTTGAACTTCATGCTAAACCTGGCGTCTCAGGGTAACATCAAGACCAACTACACCGTGAAGATCCTGAGAAGCTAAACGTGCAGGTTTGTTTTCTTATTCATCGTCTCAAAATATATGTCCCTGTCCCTCTCAGTCCGTCGGAAACAGTGCTGACCAGTCCTGAAGAGGAAAGCTGGGAAGCAAATCCTTTCCTGGGGATTATTTTTAGGTCAGTTCTGACTCATGCGTTTAGTGTAGTTATTTTCACTCAAGGCCCAAAGCTTTGCCAGGACACTCCCTCACAAAGGGTTAGTCACAAAACACTGTTTCAAAGAATAAGACTGAGGGAGGCAAGAAACGAACACAGGAGACTGTAGTACAAGCAGGCATTCAAGGATTCAAATGGAAGATTGTTTAAAACTCTGGCTGCAAGTCAAAGGATAAAAAAGAGAAGGCTGGGGCTGGGGATTTAGCTCAGTGGTAGAGCGCTTACCTAGGAAGCGCAAGGCCCTGGGTTCGGTCCCCAGCTCCAAAAAAAAAAAAAAAAAAAAAAAAAAAAAAAGAGAAGGCTAAGACAAAAAGAACTTCCCCCTCCACCTCTCAGACTCCAGCACCCATTGTGATTTAGGAAACTACCAAAGTTGCAGCTGCAGCACGAGCGTTACACAGCACCAACTGGCTTGGCTGCTTATTTAGCTCTTCAAAGCAGGCTGCAGTGAGGGTTTCCCTCCTTATCCAAAGCCTGGAGACATTTACTTCTTAAAAACTGGATTAATGGCTGTGACTTGAAGGCCCATGAGAACTAGTTTCAGACATTTTTAAAGCTTTCCCAGAACACTAAACCAAAACAATGGTTACTGGTCAACAGGAAATGCTTTCCAAAATGACATCCTGAAGGACTTTTAGCATCCTCAAAACCAGTCTCAACTGGAGCTCATCCTTATAAACATCAACACTGGTAGTATGTACTGAAAAGTTAAGTACCTTTAAAAAAAAGTTCAGTTTTATCATTAAAATCAGCAATAGTTTTTGGTAATATTTTTTCTTTTGGTAATGTTTTTTAGTGATAGAGTATGCGTTTTTTCATATAGTTGTCCTATTGAAAATACATCAACTTAAAATATATCTTAGGGATACATAACATCCAGAAACATAATATTTGAAAACAGAATAGCAGGGGTTGGGGATTTAGCTCAGTGGTAGAGCACTTGCCTAGCAAGCGCAAGGCCCTGGGTTCGGTCCCCAGCTCCGAAAAAAAGAAAAAAAAAAAAAAAGAAGAAAACAGAATAGCCTGCTTTCCAATGATGATTAGCTAGTTAGAATATTCCTACTTAAATTGGTAAAACAAACAAAACAAAAATCTTCAGAGTCATTCTAAGCAAATGAATCTGTAATTGGAGGCAAGGAAAACCACCACACATTTCTAGGGGGTCATTTCCTCAGCACACCCAGCCGAGGCCCTGGGGCCATGGCAGCCCCTTGATGCCCCTAAGCCAGGCCAGTGTCTCGGTGGGGCGGGGCTGGGGGCTGCTCAGGCCTGACAGATGTATCTGCCAGCTTGCTGCCACTTCTAAGCACTAAGGCCAGAGAGAGTAGAGCTGCTGAGAAAGAGGTATCTCTTTGAAGGGAGAAACTTCCACAGCCAAATAAAAAAAAGAGGACCAATAAAGAGGCAAGTAGCTAGATAAGTGGTTTGCTCCAAAGTATATCATAAATTATTAAATACTGGGCCAGAGACTGACTCAGTGTGTACAGGTGCTTGCCTGGTGACCTGAATTCAGTCCCTGGAAGCCATATAAAGCTGGAAGGAGAACCAACTTCACAGCATTTTCCTCTGGTCTCCACACAGTGCAGTGGAAGGCACATGTCCTCCTTCCAGTAAACACATGAACAAGGTTTAAAGGCAGGCGTGATGGCCCACTAGGAATGTGAAGCAGGAGGCCTGCCAGGCATTCAAAGTTAACCCAGGCTACACAGTGAATTCCAAGTTAGCCTGGGCTTCACCGGCTTCAAAACAACAATGAGCTGGTTTCTTCTGTGATATGCACAGGTATCCCTGGGGCATTAAGAACCATTTCCATAGATCAATTACACCCTTAGGGAAGAACCGTGCAGAGTATGAGATCTCACTGAACATTTTAATACTTCACACTGTCTTTAATACTGTCTTGCCACACAAAACAGTCCACAGCAACATTTGCAAAGGCAGACAAATCACTGATGCCCCCATCAACCTCCTGTCCAAGGGTTCTGTTGCCAAGAAGAGATGAGATTTACTGAGCATTTACTATCCACCTGAGACTCGTCTCATCATGTGTACATGCTAAGGAGTGTATTATTAATAATGACTGTAGGCTACATACTGTCATCATCTCTATTTTGCAAATAAGGGAAATTGAGGCTGCATTAACTATGTAAAGCCAGGACATAGCTGGCAAAGCCAGAATTTAAACTCGGGCAATATAACATCAGAATTGTGTTAGTCTACTGCTAGGCATAAAAGTACTGCTGTAGGGTCATTTACCCCACAGCTCTTTAAACAGAAATTTGGAGTAAGTATTTAGTAATTTTTTTTGTGTGCTGAATTCATTCTATGAAAAAAGAATGTTAAGAAACAAAAGTGCAAACTTCTCTATTTAGGTATTCATAGAAAAAAAGCCTTGAAAAAAATATATACGTCAAAATGTTAACAGCAGTTGTCTCCAAGGAGCACCTTTACAGGTGAGCATTGTCTAAGTACTGAGACTGAACCCAGTGTCCTTGCACAGGCAAGCGCTCTACCCATCACTGCTGATCTTTAGGCAGTGTCTCACTAAGCTGCCCGAAAGACTCACTCTGGCTTTGCGCTTGCTCGGAACTGAGGCAGGTCTTGAACTTGTGACTCTTCTGCCTTAGCCTCCCAAGTAGGGAGGGACTGCTGCCTGTGCCACTACGCCCGGGATGGGTGAGGGTCGAGCGTGATCAGGGGTTACGCGGACTCTCATTCACTGTACCTTCCAAGAGCTGCGAGCTGACGTTGAGGAAATCGATTTTCTTGCGGAGGTAGCGCTGGTTCAGCTTCCAGGTGCAGGAGATGAAGGCGTTCTTCTCTGCGATGCTGCTGGCCACCCACCTGTACACTTTGTCAAAATGCAAATCAAACTCAGGGCTCTCCTAGAATGAAGGGTGTAGAAACAGGTTTGTTCCCGTCGCTTTCGCTGTTACTATAAAGTCTACTGAAGAAGTAAGAATGGGCTGTTCTTGGGAGGCAAAAAAGACCATCCGCTATCTTGTAAATGGCTAGGGACATACTTGCCTCACATGTACCAGGGCCAGGCTTGGTTCCTACACACACATCAACAAAATGACTTCAAGTCCTTAGGGAATATGATTTATAGCAAAACCTGAACAAGCGACAACATCCCAAGCGACAACATCCCACAGTGACCACTTTCTCTCTGTGCCCTTAAAGTGTAGGAGTGAAAGGCCGGGTTACACACACTTAATGGCTTTGTGTTCAGTCTCCCCGTGGTAACATGGCGATGCTATCTAGCTTTAATATGGGTATCTTTTTCTTGAAGTTGTGTATGAAATTTTGGTAACATAATTTCATTGATAACGTGTGCTTTGATACTAACTCCCAACGAAAGAATATACCTGATTAAAACATAAGGAAAAAAGTTTAATCTAAAGTCTTATATATTTCCTAAGACCAAAGGGGAGAAACAAGGGCTGCGCTTACTGCTCTGAGAACATGGAATAATTACAGGGCTCTCAAAAGGCAACAGTGTCAGTGCACCTGAGAGCTGTGTAGGGGACCGAGGCAGCCTGAGTCACATTATGCCTGCTCCAAGTCTGCGGGTCAGTTCAGTTTGCTTCACTGTTGCTGTGATAGAACTCTGACCAAACCAACTCGGGAAGGAAGATCCCACAGCTCCCACAGTGGGAAGTCAGGGCAGGGACCATGAAGGAAAGCTGCTGACTGGCCTGCTCCCATTCGGCTCCCTTTAGTACACCTCCAAGGACCAACTGCCCAGGATGCCACCACCCAAGGTGGGCTGGGCCCGCCCACCTGAATCAACAAGCAAGAAAATGCCATACGGATACGCTAGATACGCCGGATATGCCGGATATGCCGAGAGGCCAACTGGATGGAGGCACTTCCTCGGTTGAAGTTCCTTCCTTCCAGGTGACTCTAGTTTGTGTCAGTTGACAAAAACTAACCAGAACAGCCACTGTACAGCAGTATGTCTTTCTCAATTAGGACTACTTGAGTATTCTGTGGAAATCAATCATGACTGTATAGTATTGTGCACTTCCAAAGAATTGAAATGTAGACTCAAATGCACTTCAGGATAGGACAGTAATATATTCTAACATATTAATGGTCTATAGGCTACAAAGATAAGGGGGAGGGGAGGTCAATAGACTTTCAAGGAAAGAAAAGTTAGATGAGACCATTACTTTGAAGAATGGGGTATTTTAAGGGATAGGACTTGACTTTTCACATCATAGTCATATAAGAGAGGGGTAAAATTAGCAATGTATTCAACGTACGTCTGAACAAACAGAGCTTACACATCCAAGAAGCTGACAACCTGAACTGGTGGGCTGGCTCAGCAGGAAAAGGCTGACAATCTCACAACCTACTGAACGTGGTGGAAGGACAGGACGCTCTCACCAATTGTCCGCTAACCTCCACACGCACGCCACCATGGCACATGTGCCCCACCCCAATGGAATAAACTAATTTTAAGTGAAAACTTGTATTTATGATGAAAAGGAGTCACTTTACTATGTACAAAGTTATCCAAGAGCACTGGCAAAGTCCCACACGCCAGTAATGAGGCCGAGTGTTCAGTGTGGCATCCACACCAATCAATGCATGATCCGAAACGGCTACTCCCAGGCTCAGCATGGAGATTCCCCATTTTATATCCATCTACAGTAAACACACACCAAGATGCTTACATAAATGAAACAAACACACAAAAACCCAGGACACAGACAAGCCAGCAGAGAGAAGTCTGTCTGAGCCGTGCTGGGCATTGCTGAGTGAACTTCACGGCGCATGTCTGCAAAGCTGCTGACCTGTGCACTTCTTCAGACTTCCCAGAACGTTTCCTCCTCCTGCCACCCCAGGATCAGAAACCACGTACTGAAGTTTAAAAAGACACTACTTTCTTTTCAAATACTCCTCCCTCTTCCTCTCCACACTTGTCAAACCACTTTATACGTTTCCCTAAATCCTGTGTGCTTCTTAGGAAAAGACTACCTTACTAAAATTTTTTCTTACCAGAAAAATGTACAGATGCCACTACCATTTTGTTCTTCTTTGTGCCTTCTGCCAAGCAGGCGTGACTTGTGGAGTTCCGCAGAGGTCTGACAGTTACATTGGTGCAGGCCTTGCTCTGAACCACCCACCAATGCACGGTGGGTGCGCTGCGGTGCCCACTGTGCTACAAAGGCGCACAGCAGTGACCAGGGCATAGCTGGCCAGCAGGGAAGTGGAGGAAGAGAGGGAGCGCTAGTGACTGTCACAGGGTACTGCTGACAACTGCCTTGAGCTGCCAGGAACACAGGTAGCCCTTTAATGGGATTACTGAATTATGCTATGTCCTCGTAGTTTGAGTACAAACAAACAAAGGTATAAAGCTTATATCCTTAAAACTTTATTTAATCACCTCAAAATAAGGTGAGTAATCCTGTCTCACTTCCTTTATTTGACCCACAAATGTCCAATACCCAGATTGGCTCCATCAGCTGCTGACTCCTCACCCCATTCGGGAAGATTAAAAAGGAAGCCTCCGGGGCTGGGGATTTAGCTCAGTGGTAGAGCGCTTACCTAGGAAGCACAAGGCCCTGGGTTCGGTCCCCAGCTCCGAAAAAAAGAACCAAAAAAAAAAAAAAAAACAAAAAAACATCAAAAAAAAAAAAAAAAAAAAAAAAAAAGGAAGCCTCCCTTACAGACATGCTTTAGTCTTACCAAAACAATGACTATCTTAGAGACTTAACTCTAAGTCTCTAAGTTTGTAGTTTGAACACAAACATAACTGTAGCTTTAATAAAGTAAAAAAGTGGTCCCAGCACATGTACATAGTTTTATTATTGTTGTAAGTGGTCTAACAGCGGGGCTGAAGAAGTAGAGATGAATGCATTTTCTACTAGCAGGTGGCAGATCTACAGCCACAGAAAAGCTTAGATCACCTCAGCACACAACGCTGTGTGTAACAGCAAAGACACTGCCTGAACACAAGAGAAAGGACTGTGGAAAACATACTTTGATGGCATCTTTGGCGTCTACCACAGCAAGGTCTCGCAGGGCCCAAGCAATCTGCCTTTTGTAGAAATCTCCCTTGTCAGATTTCTTGACTTTGACCACCTTCACCTGCACGGGGCGTTCAGTTGTCACTGTTGAACAGAGCACACAGACACGACTGTTAGCATGAGTCACCTACTCAGTCTTCCTGTAAATGTGGCTCTCGGGGGCCTGGACAGAGGTCAGAGACTCCTAAAGGAATCATCTGAGTCAGATTAGAGGGCTGGAGGCAGAGAGATGCCTGAGAGGTACAGCTGCAGGCCTCTTTCACAGAGTGCAGGAGGAGAAATCTAACGACTGACACATTAAGTCCCTAGAGTCCTGAAAGCGCCTCACACCATCACAAAGAGCAACAGTGGGTAGTCAACCCTGACAGCACAAAGAAAGACAAGATGGCCAGGAATGAAGTCACTACAGAGGATGGGTGCTCAGCTTCTCAAGGACTGCGGTGGAGGTAGCAAGGGACGCCATTAGAGAAGTTACATGCTCTAGTTTCTACTTTCAAAACATGACTGGCAACAGAATGGAGTTTGGATCTGAAATGAATGCTGATACATTTAAAAAGCAATGGCTTTCCAAACAACAAACAACAAACCCCCAATACTCTCTTAAAGACCTTAACATACCCAAACGGACTAAAGGAGAGGTCCTCAACCTGGGGGCCACATAAGACCATCGGAAAACAGATATATAAAAACAAAATTACAGTTACGAAGCAGCAAGAAAAACGTTATGATTGGGGTCACCACAACATGAGGAACTGTGTTAAAGGGTAACAGGATTAGGAATATTTGGAAAAGATGTCCACTAAACTGCACTTGCTGGGCAAAAATGTGTCATCACCCCACCTCCCCACACTGGTCCAGCACTGCCACCTGCTTCTCCTGCAAAGTTTTCAAGAAGAGAATAACTCCAAGCACACAACCATTCTAGTGAGAAGGCAAGGGGCACGCACTGGTTATTTAATAACTATGGCTAACCAGCTGAAGGTAGCAAGAGGAAAACTACACACAAATAAAGAACATGGAAGCAAAGTCTTAAACCAGTATATTGCTAACAGTGTATTTAAAAAAGATACAATTTTGTTTCATCATATCTTACATTATAACTGGTAACAGCACACAGACGTAAGAATACCTTGTAACAAATATAAAAAGGTGCAAAACTTTAAAAAGAAAGTAGCAAGGCTTACCAACACAGAAAATAAGCATATTCATGGAAACAAACATCATTAAAAAACGCAAGTCCCTACAACTTAAATGATAGCTTAAAAGCAATCCCGACCAAAACACAATAAAATCTGAAGTATCTAGTACACATTTTTGCTGAATAAACACCGACCTGTGGCACACAGAAAACAGTTCTTTTTCTTTTTGCCTGCTTTGCAGACATTCACAATGCTCAGCAGGCGTTCGTCGTTGGGCGTGAAGATGTCTCTCTGTAGTGCGTGCTTGATTGCTGTCATCTTCTCTCAGCTGAAAAGCATTTAGGAGAAGGTGTTGAGCTAATTCACAAAAGCACCGCCCCCCTCATAGTGTTCCATTTATGACTCGAATGATAAATTCTTAATAAATACATAAACATATTAATACATCTATAACATAGAAGCATGGAGCTTCAAGTTTGGAAATGAAATCAGAGAAACCAGTACACACACACACACACACACACACCCATATATACATATATGCAAGCATACACACAGAGACACGTGCAAAAAGCCAATAAATATAGAAAAAATGTTCGGTATAGAGCTGGGGCGACAGCTCTGTTGGAAAAGTGTTTCCTAGTAATTGGAGGACACAAGTCCAATCTTGTTAGTTTCCAGAACTCATTTAACAAGCAGTGCATGGGGAAGCCTGCCTGCAACCTCATGCTGGGGAGGCAGAGACAAGCAGATCCCTGGAGTGCACTGAGCAGACAACTTCACCTATGGTTGGAGCGCCAATCTGGTGAGAGACCACGCACAAGAAAAGGGGGCGTGGATGGTGCTAAGGAAAAACATGTGCAGCCGCCCTTTGCCTATTGCAAAGATGCACACCAGAAACCCAAAAGGTTTCATACCATCAACCACTTGGGAAATACGACTGACATCTGCGGCAAGAATCCTACTTTCAACTGCTGGGAAGGCTAAAAACCCACAGGACACACAGCAGTAAGCAATGAGGAAGGGGCCTCCCCCACCCAGCTGGGAGGATCACAAATGGCAGGGAGGCTTTAGAACAGTCCTGCAGTCCCTTCTGCAAGTCAGGCATGCAACTGCTGTTATGATCCAGCCCCCGTCAACCACGGATTTAAAAAATGCCCTTCAGCTGGATCTTACGGGGGCATTTTCTCAATGGCGGTTTCCTTCTTTCAGATGACTCTAGCTTGTGGCACACCCCTTAATGTGCCCTAGGGCCCAGGTGTGACATTAAAGCGATACTCTATCCTATCCTCAAACTCAAGTGGACACTGCAGTTTACTGTACTGTCTCTGGGCTTTGTTCACTATTTTCCTCATTCTGAAATTCTTGTCACTGCAAATTCCAACTCACCCTCAACCATTCTGATAACACACTGCATCTTCTTTGAAGCCTTCCTCCTCTTCTGTTCCCCAGCTTACCTCTACTGGCAGCAGCTCTCCAACCAGTGTTTTCTAGCTAGTGCACTCTAGACCCTACTAAAAGCAGTTCTCTCTCGGCAAGGATCTCATCTTATCCATCTTTATATTCCTAGCATTTGCCACGAGGCACACAGCGAGTGCTTAGTAAACATTTAGGGAAATACTGTTGCACTCAACAACAGACCAGGGATAGTTCCCTCCAAGTTACCTCTTTCCAACTTTCGAATCTATAAGAAAACAACCCAGACTCAAACTCTGCCCTAGTTCATTGCTTCCTCCATGCCAACGTGAAATCTGTTAGCGTACGCAGTGACTTCTCCATCTACATATAATTTACTTTTCCCCCATCTGGCTACCAAGCAACCAAGATTTACTGCCTTTAAGTAATAGCACCTGTTACCTTTTTCTTTTTTTAAAGTTTCTACAAGTTCCCTGAAAAACTAGTAAATAACTTTAAACCAGTCCTCATTATACCACTGTTCTCAAGCCATGCCTTGCATTCAAAGCACTGTGTTGTTTCTGACTTGAAATCTTTGGTTAAGCACTTTCCCATGCAGGCCAGATTATCTTTTCCCTATTCAAACGTACATTTCTCCATTTGGATGAAGCTGACTCAGTAAAAGTCTTAATCCTCATTGCTCTTCCCATGCAAATGTCTAGAGTACTTACTGTATTTACGAGACAAGTGCTTGCTATCTAATGGGGACATGAGTATCATCTCCTAGGTCTCCACAGTCATCTCTTGGGAGGAGGAGGAGGAAGAAGAGGAGGAAGAAGAGGAGGAAGAGGAGGAGGAGGAGGAAGAGGAAGAAGAGGAAGAGGAGGAAGAAGAGGAAGAGGAGGAAGAAGAGGAGGAAGAGGAGGAAGAGGAGGAGGAGGAGGAGGAGGAGGAAGAGGAGGAGGAAGGGTGCTCTAACACAGGTTTGTGTGTTGGGTACTTACTACAACCTCTTGGTGTAACCTGTTTTATTGAAACAGTAAAAACTGGTAAACAGAACAATTAACTCAGGCCAATATTCACCATACTAAAGACTCCGTGCATGGTAAACAGCCAAACAGCAGAGGACTGGTTATAACTCATAAAAGAAATTAGACGTAATTCAACAAATATTACTATTCACTAAGTGCCAGGTAGCACTCTGGGGGTATAGTGGAGAATCTGAAAGACATGAATGGGATGATGTAGAATTGTGACAGTCAGTCTTCTTTGGGGTTAGTGATGAATTCTCCAATGTTTATACAGAACTTTATATTATGCCAGTATTATTAATAGTGGCCTTCACAACTATTTACCAAGTCTAAAACCCACGCCCATATTCTGGGTTCTCTTTAGTTCTTCGCCTTCTAAAACCTCAAGGCTGCCCGTTACAGAGGCAGCTAACCTCTGTTCATCGCGTATCTTACTTCCTGCACCTTGATAGGGCCATCATTACACTGTGTGTCAGTGCAAGTGCCTTAGTGGGTTGGGCCCATCTACTGCAGTGACATCTCAAGACTTGTCGTCCAAAAAACGAAAACTGCTCAGAGGCTGGGCAACGCCCTTTGAAGATTTATAAGGACATATTTGTTGATTTGGACCGGCAGAAGCCAGGTCACGTTCTCCTCTCCCAAACCACGCTAATTTGGCAAAAATGAAATCTGTCCCGGATGGGCGGAACTGAGGACTGACCCTAGGCTGCCTCCGGGCTCCGTCTTCTCCCAGAGCCCAGGACAGGAAGAAGTAAGGACTCAGTCCGGGCTCTGCAGCAGCGGTTCTGCAGCCCTGGAGGGCAGCAGGGTGGGTGGGCCGTGTCACTTGGGAGTGGCCGACCTGACGCAGATTGAACACTGCCTCCACTTAGGCTACCACCTCCAGGACCGCCGGTCCCCGGCCGGAAGCTTACCGCGAGGCCGGCCGGCCGAGGTTGGTGCTCCAAGACGGACTCTACAAGGGCGCCAGCAGCAAGAGCAGCTATGAAACGCTTTTCATTGAGCTGGGAAAAGAAGCGGCCAGAAGCCGCCACTTCCCGTATCCGGTCACGTGCCGCTCTGTACCGGAAGTTGATCTTGTGGAGCCGGAAACGGAGACAATGGAAGGGAACAGATTGACCAATGGACTTGGAGGAGGTCGAACGTTGCCTTGATGGGTGGGACCGGGCCAGACAGTGGGCGTGGAAAAGGCAAGGACCGAACCCGCAAGCTCGTAGACTGGTGGTTCTCAACCTGTGGGTCTTTCGCGGTCAAATGATCCCTTCATAGGGGTCACATATCAGATATCCCATATATCAGATATTTACATTACAATTGATAACAGCAGCAAAATTACAGTTATAAAATAGAAATGAAATAGTTTAATGGTTGGGACCCACTGCAGCATGAGGAAATGTATTAAAGGGTTGCAGCATTAGGAAAGTTGAGAACCACTAGCATAGATAACCACTGATTAGAGGAGTTGATAATGGTGGTATTTTCTTTTTCTAGATGTACCCATTCTGATATTTGTGGCAAATCATTTGAGAGCTCATTAAATGTTTTCTCCTTTGCATATGTAAAATCCTGTTAACTCTAGATTCTTCGGAGCACTTCAATGAGTTAAGTCAGAATCTCTGGGAGAGGAACCTAGACATCACTAGTATCCTTAATTTCTCCCCACTTAATTCCCATAACGTGTTTAGGTCTAGAACCATGTCACTTACGCACTTCATACTCTACCGGGCGGACTGCGCAGACCTTCCTGGGTGCTTTTTAGAAACTGCACCCGCCGGCTCACATCAGATACTGAAACAGAATCTTTGTTTTAAAGGTGATACTTGTTTCAGTGTGAGAGGCATGAATGATGCCAAGATTGTGAGCTATAAGACAAGTGATTCATTTAGGCCACATCCCTGGCAGGGATTGAGTGCTGGGAACTTTGATTTCCAGGTACAAAGGCCATTCAAGCTTTAATTCTATACTGAATGAGTTCATAATGAGGTAGAACTAGAAAAGGTGATTGCGAAGGCAGGATAACATACTCTACCAGGATGATCATCTCCTCCTCCTCCTCCTCCTCCTCCTCCTCCTCCTCCTCCTCCTCCTCCTCCTCCTCTCCTCCTCTTCCTCCTCCTCTCCTTCTCTTCCTCCTCCTCTTCCTCTTCCTCCTCCTCTTCCTCCTCCTCTTCCTCCTCCTCTTCCTCCCCTCCCCTCCTCTTCCTCCTCCTCTCCTCCTCTTCCTCCTCCTCCTCCTTCTCCTCCTCCTCCTTTTCCTCTTCCTCCTCCCCCTCCTTCTCCTTCTCCCCTTCCCCCTCCCTCTCTCGCCCTCCCCTTACCCCTCTTCTTTGCTGTTTTTTCTCATTAATTTATTTATTCACTTTACATGCCAATCACAGCCTGCCCCTCCTTTCATTCCCCACCTCCAAGTCTCTCCCTTATTCTCCCCTTCTCTGAGAAGGGGGAAGACCCCCTTGGATCCCAACCCACCCTGGGACATCACATCTCTTTAGGACTAGGCGCACAGGATGGATTTCTTAAGAAAATGAGAGATGAGCTATGCACAGTATTTTCACCATTTGTCTAAAGATAGACTTTTGGGAAAACTAGGAGAAATAATAAATAGGGACCTGTTTGTTACTGAGATTATTATCTTCTAATCAAAGATATTTGAGAGCAATCTCACAGGATCGAGTTCTATATTTGGGTAGATTTCTCATGTCATTCCTTCTGAGCTCCAGAGGGTTTGCCTTGGATGTCTTAACTGACAATCCCATTGGGTGGTTTTTTGGGAGGGGGTGGATTGTGGGTTGGTTTTTTGTTTTTGTTTTTGTTTTTGTTTTTTTTTGCTGTCATTTTGTCTTTTTAATTGATTTTTTTTACCCGTATGTTACAATTCTCAGAGTTGAGAAGTGAGTGGTATTCTAGAAGGCTAGACTTCTCCTGAACTCCAGATTTGTGTATCTATTTCTCCACCTCTGATATTTCTGTTTGGATAACAGAACAGCAGTAATAATAATGATAATAAAATGTTTATATTAAATTATATTATATTTATACTTAACTAATTTAATTACATACTTATATAAGTTATGTTCTATTTATATAAAAGATAAGCTATTTTATGTAAAAAGTAAAATAGATCATATTTAATAATTATATTAATTCTCCTTCTGTTCCCCTTGGATTTTTCTCTGTTTGGGGATTTGACCCTGGAGGGCGGGAATGAGAGGAGAAATGAAACATTACAAAAAGATGCAGTCAGAAGAGGAGTTTTGGTTGATCATCACCATATTTGGATATTTTCTGAATCTCTAAGGCCTTTTAAGAACATTATGAGGGATTGGGGATTTAGCTCAGTGGTAGAGCGCTTGCCTAGCAAGCACAAGGCCCTGGGTTCGGTCCCCAGCTCCAGAAAAAAAGAAAAAAGAAAAAAAAGAAAAAAAAAAGAACATTATGAATCTCTGAACTGTCTGCTACAGGCAAGAACAAAGGAATATTTGCATATCAGTCCCTTCTTTTGACCAAAAGTTAATAACACCCCCATCTTTAACTGCTCCACGTTTGAAATTGCACAGCTGCGAGTCTCAGCTTACACTCACATCAAGGATGTGTTGACACAGGAATGAGGGACAAGGGGACAAGTGTTGCATTTGTTCAGAGCTCAATAAAACCTCTTCAGAACAGGTTGCTGGAAACAGCAAATGTAATGAAAGAATTTGAAGAGCTAACAGCACAAAGACTGTGCCCCCTCCAGTCCAGTCTTTTGCACCCTTCTATCTGCTAATGCCGTCTATTGGATTTAAATCCCTACACAAGTCACTTCAGATGACCGGGCATGATGACGATGGACTAAACCTCTGAATCTGTAAGCAAGTTCCAGTTAAATGACTTCCTTTTTAAGAGTTGCTGTGGTCAAGGTGTCCAGCAGTGGAACACTGACTAAGACAGTGGTGTCCAGGGATTTTGTAGTTCTGTCTTCAGCCTGACGGTGCTGTAAAAAGGATTTGTAGGTTGAAGTAATAGTGATCGGGGAAGCTATAGTTTTGGTGATTGTGGACATTGGCTGAATTAATGAGAGAATGCTTCAGGTCACTCCTTCCTTTACATAAAAATGAATAATAAATTATGTCTATATGACCTCTGCTGAAAGGAAAGATTCCCTGGGTATACCAAATATTTCTAAGAGCTATCCCTGAGTGAGAGTAACAGACAGTAGTAATTCAATGTCACTAATCAGTTAACGTGATGTGTCAACCCATCTATGGCGCAGAATCAAATCCTTAGTTCTGTATTTAGTAGGCATAAAGAACTCTTATATGGCTAGGGAACTATCTGGTCTCGAAATTATGTGTGTTTTCTGAACCTGCTTGACTTGACGGTATGCCATTTTCTTTTTTCTTTTTTTTTTTTTTTTTGTTCTTTTTTTTCGGAGCTGGGGACCGAACCCAGGGCCTTGCGCTTCCTAGGCAAGCGCTCTACCACTGAGCTAAATCCCCAACCCCAAGTATGCCATTTTCATACTTCAACAGGTTGTTTCTAAAACTGTGCACCGGGGAGTTGGTGGAACTATTAATATATCCGCCTCATGAGAGATGACCTTCATTTTCCTATAGGGAATTGTTCCCTGCTTCAGAAAGCATCTCTTGCAGAACAGTGAGGACCTGTGTAGCAACTCTTACTGTGGTTTTGTGGAGATTTCACACAGCGCTTCTATCCATCACAGACCCCAAGTCTTCAGATCTGTTGGGGCAAAAGGTCGGGTAGTAGGGCAACTTGTATGAGATCCCTTCACATAGACAAGTGGTGAATATTATAATTTTGCATTAAGTTCATTCCAACATTCTTCCTTCTGGGAAACAGTCTAGTCACTCTTCTTCATTCTTCACAGAGTAAATTCATTCTCACACTCCTGCTTCGCCATTGTTCTAACTCTCAGCACGGTTCTCACTTCCTAATCACAACTGTCATAGGTCATCATCACCAGGAAGCACAAAGGCTGTGTGTTAGAATTTACTCCACCTGTCCTTGCCAAAACATTGAACGGCAAATCCACTGACGTCATCTGCTTTCTCTGTCCAGCCTTACACCTGTATTTATTCTTCTGATTTAACGCTTTCATTGTTTGTTTCTATGTACATTCTGTGTGTTCCTATTGGCACCAATTAGCCCATTTTTGCAGTATCTTTTGAGTTAACATAGTTTGGTGATTCTCAACCTCAGATGATTTTTTTCAGTCCTTGGGGGGGATATTTGACAATGCTTTGAGATATTTTGGTTGTCATTACTAAAAGAGATCTGCTGACATCTAGTGGATACAAGCCAGAGTTGGTGTTAAACAATCCATAACATTAAAGAGAGCCCCTTCACAACAAAGAACTATCCATCCCCAAATGCCCCAGTGGTCAGAAGGGAGAAGCCTCTGCTGTGGCTTTCTCTGGAGCAGGGGTTGCAATTTCTCACAAAGGCTGTGCTTGCCTAGCTTGGCTGTGGAATTGAGGTAACCAGGAAGAAATGTGCTAGAAACTGGAAAGAGAGTTATACTTTGAAGCAAAGTTATACTTTGTTGCAACTTTCTTTGCAACTTTTTGAGACAGGTGGAGTCTGCTCTTCATTGTCAAAAGGAAAAAAAAATCACTGAAGTCAAGGAAACTGAGCGTTTAAGAGTGTGAAATCTGAAGGGAAAAGTATTGGCTCAGGACCCCCACCCCCACCCCCAAAGACCAAGTTCTCAGCACAAAGGAGATTTACTTGTCCCAGAGGGACAAGGGACAGGGAATACGAGACAAAGACAAGAGAAGGAGGGGAAAGGGATGGACAAAGGACACTGAGGAGGAGTATTTGCCCCAGAGCGGGCAAAGGACTGCCTCAGAATGGAAAGGAGGCAGAGAGTATAGGAAGATAGCGGCTTCTAAAGGTAAAGGGGGAAACCTGTGCTAGGACGAGGTGTTTAATTTTAACTGGGCGTGTTAATTAGGTGAGCTAAGAGGGGCTTCGATTGCTGGACTTCAATACTTTGATAGCTGCATCTTGGTAGTCAGCCTGAGGAGGAGGAAATGGCCAAATAAGGGAATGGCCCTCGGTGGCTCACTGCAGGAATGTAATCTACCAGTTTGGCAAGGCAGACAGAATGAGGGAGAAGAGCAAGGCCTGCCAGAGGCATGTTTACCACACTCCAGCAGGCCAGAGTCCCTTCAGAGTCTATACCACGTCTCCATTCTAGAATCCAAAAGACCCATTACTTCTCTAGGCTTTGATGTAGATGGTGGGTGTTTCCCCGGCTAATTTAGCTTGGAGCATCTTTAACCCTTAAGCTTCTGTTTCTTTTATGGTTAAACACTTGGGCAGGAGTTCAGCCTAGTTTGCAGTGTGGTTCCACTGTCCCAGAGGCCCTCTAACTATCACAGTTAGCTATGGGTTTTTTTGGTTTTTTTGTTTTTGTTTTTTTTTTTTTTGTGGAACTCTCTGAGAACCTCAGAGATCATCTTACAATTCCACACAACTGAAAAAAGAGAAGTGTTTATCTGTCGCTTCCCCTGCCACCAGTCACTATTTCACCACATACTTCAGTGTTCATGTGACTGCAGAGCTGAACCATGCAGATGTTCCAAGCCAGGGCATTGTCTGCAATATGACACAGCAGGAAGTGAGAGAGGCACATTGTTGTCATATCACTCTTGAGAGACGCTAACTGATGCTTGTGACTGACCACTGCAGCAGATACCTAGACTAAGAGAAGAAGCTTGAAGGGCTTAGTGACACTCAAGGAAATAGACACTGCTGGTTCCTCAGTGTCTCTTTGAAGTAATGGTTTCTCCATGTTTTCAGCTGCCCAAACCGATCCTGGACTTATCTCTCACACTCTACATCTGGTGACTCTTGAAATCTTGTTCTATCACCAAGATGCTCGCTGAATCTAACCACTCTCCAGCCTTTCCGCATCCTTCCTGGATTTCTCTGTGGCATGTCCCTCTAGACTTTCTGTCTTTGGTCACACTTGGATCGAACACATGGTTCAGCATTTGATCTAATCTGCACATGGGGAACTTGGTAATGATGCCACTGGCCAGCCCAGATCCACTCCCTAGAAATGTAAGCAAGCCAACATATTAATTTTTACTGAAAATCAGATTTCATGTTAAGTATGCTAACTATGTTGAGCTTAAATTCCCCCCTAATTCCAAGAGGAATTAAATTATGATTTGTTTTGTATATTATTCAGCTGGAGAATGTAGTCTCCTATAAACTCAGTAACCCACATTTAAACAATAGAAACAATAGAATGTGGCATTTAAACTACACAAAGAGAGAGGAGAGAGGAGAGAGGCGAGATGCATCCTAAGGAGTATAGTTGCCTTAGGGTTGATGTGAATCTAGTAATTCTGTAAAAGCTTGAAACCTATTTTGCACAGACTCAAGTCTTTCAGGAAAAATATTGAAAGTCAGTAGTGAGCCAACGTGGAGAATTAAACAGTCAGATGGATCAGCACATACTTAGGCAAAAATCAGAGCCCGGCCTATACACCAACCCTCCTAGCTAGAACAGGTAAATGAGAGCTGCCCAAAATCTCATGATCAGAACAAAACATCAATAAAAAGTTAATCATCTAGAAAGGATCCAAGAGTGTGGTGGAAATAAGCCATTTCTGATCGTTATGAATTTACTTTTCTGCAAATTTTACTTAAAAATATAAAACATTTTTTAAAAAGTGTATTATAGGAGGGAAAAACAAACAAACAAACAAACAAACAAACAAAAAAGACCAAAACCGGGTAGAAACTCCGTGGTCCACGACATCACACAGTTGTGGGTTCTGATATGCTTTCAGTCTTTACTGTCAGCAGCCACCAGTTAAGTTACTTGGCCTTTCTGATCCTCATTTTCCTCATCTGGAAATTTAAATTATAGGCTCCATTTGTTTATCGGTATCCATTCTGGCAGAGAGTTATGTGTTATGTGGTTTTACTGCCTTAATAGTCTCATCAATGTTAATTTTTAGGAGAACTTACAGTTTTTCTATTAACTGATCATTTGGTTATGGGTAGAAAAAATGAAAACACAATACATTGTTTATTTTCTGTGTTTTCTTTTTTCATTTTTTGTGTTAGAATTTATATAACAAAATCTAACAATTTTATTCGCTTAATTATTTTATTTATTTATTTATTTATTTATTTTTGGAAATGGGGTCTCACCTGGAAGCCATGGTTGGCCTGGCTACATGTGTAGATGAGGCTGGCCTTGAACTCACAGAGATCCACCTGCCTCTGCCTCAAAGTTCTATGATTAAGGTATGCATAACTACACCTGACCTCAATTTAGTCCCCTGTTTTCATAGAATTCAGCATGGTTTTTGAGTACATTCATTGTGCACCGAGGCACATACCACAATCCCAGCCCTCAGGAGGCTGAGGCAGGCAGATCTCTGTGAGTTCAAGGCCAGGCTGAGATATAGAGTGAGACCCTGTCTCAAGAGAAAAACTGCAATGATATCATGTATAATATTGTGTGATGTTATCACTATCCACTTCAGAAGGGTCCTTATGTCACAAAAGTGAAACTCTGTATCCAAACTGAAGCACTGTATCCAAACTGAAACACTATATCCAAACTGAAACACTGTATCCAAACTGAAGCTCTGTATCCAAACTGAAACACTGTATCCAAACTGAAGCTCTGTATCCAAACTGAAACACTGTATCCAAACTGAAGCTCTGTATCCAAACTGAAACACTGTATCCAAACTGAAACACTGTATCCAAACTGAAACTCTGTATCCAAACTGAAACACTGTATCCAAACTGAAACACTGTATCCAAACTGAAACACTGTATCCAAACTGAAACACTGTATCCAAACTGAAGCACTGTATCCAAACTGAAACACTATATCCAAACTGAAACACTGTATCCAAACTGAAGCTCTGTATCCAAACTGAAACACTGTATCCAAACTGAAACACTGTATCCAAACTGAAACACTGTATCCAAACTGAAGCTCTGTATCCAAAAAAACAACTTCCCCTATTTTCTTTACTCCAAGTCACAGCCACATTTCAGTCTCCTTCCCTCTCCTGCTCCCTGCTCTCTGTTTGCATGTATGGTATTTCCTTTCAATAGGATTTTTGGGATAGAGAATTTTATAAATATTGTTGTAAGTAACTATTTATTTATGCAGCTCTATAATATCTGGGAAGTAATTGTGTCAATTGATAATCTATTGGCCCAGATTTTGCCCAACGGTGTCTGCTCACAGTCTTGGTTCCATCCCCCGGTAGGTGGATGACTTTGGGCTTGACTTGCTTGTTTTTACTGATGGGTTGCTAGTAGATCTGACATGAACAGGAATTTGAAAGGTCCTTGAAAAATAGGCTTCTCCTTTTTGTCTTTGGCCACATGTAAGTCCTTGGATCTTATAATACTAAAAAATCTATTTGTCATCATTGTGATAGACATGGATGAACAGAGGAAACGTGACTGGATATGTTGTGCTTCCCTTTGATGAGAGGGCTGAGAAAGGGAACATCTTCAGGAAGAAAAAAAAACTCAAATAATTGGTGAGGTAGGTGTGACAGAGCCAGAAAAGAAAACCAAGTTGAGGATCACGTGACTTCCCTGTCTCTCATAAAGAGAGAGAGTGCCTGGGAGCAGCTGGATGAGAGGAACGTGGCATGGGTGACAATGATGAGCACAGGATGGAGAGGAAGTGCCCCAAGCCAGATGTACAAATATGAATAGGATTTAACATTGTAAACACTTTGGCTTTGTTAGGGGGTATGGTAGATAAATCATATGGCAAATATTAGTGTCATTAAGAACCAACGGTAAGAGAGAGAATAAAAGACAGACAGTCAAAGGAGAGGAAGCCCCAGGCTGCTGCATTTTAATTGTAGACATTATTATAAATTCACTAATGTGAGTGAATTTCATGCATTTCCCAGATCTGTTGATCATTAAGC
Source organism: Rattus norvegicus (assembly GCF_021556685.1). Taxonomy (NCBI): domain Eukaryota; kingdom Metazoa; phylum Chordata; class Mammalia; order Rodentia; family Muridae; genus Rattus; species Rattus norvegicus. The sequence continues at coordinate 32,051,540 of NC_141547.1, forward strand.
AAAGCGGGTGCGACTAAACATCCTCACCAGCTAGGTGGTCATGAGCTTCTCCAAGAGGGCAGTATGCAGTGGGACCCACACTCCACCCCACATGGTAAGATGCATGTTCAACAGTATCCACTGACCAGTTTGCTTCAGAGTATCAGTGAACAGAGCCAGGGAATGTTATTGTGTGTCTTAGTTCCTGTTCTCTGCTCTGAAGAGACACCATGACCAAGGCAATTTAAAAGGAAGCATTTAATTTGGGGTTTAATATCAAAGAGTTTGTCCACAACAGGCATGATTGTCCACAACAGCAGCTAAGAGTTTACACCTGATCTGTAAGATAGTGGCAGAAAGAGAGAGAGAGAGAGAGAGAGAGAGAGAGAGAGAGAGAGAGAGAGAGAGAGAGAGATTGAAACCTAAAAAGGTAGCCCCTAGTGACATACCTCCTCTAACAAGGCCACACCTCCTAATCTTTCCAAAAGTTCCACGTAAAGGGGATTCTCATTCAACCACCACAATCTGAGTATGGTTTTAGGTTTGACCAAAACCATATACATAGCTGTAACTACCATCCTAACTAGGATATTTCTTAGTATCCTGACAATGGCCAGATAATACACAGAAACAGAACTCTGCCTTACAACCTGCAGCACACAGCCCAGGAACCAGCATGCTATGTGCAGTAACTAGTGCATGCACATATCCACCATGTGTACTTAGTCCATGCACGTATCCACCATGCGTACTACATATTCGAGAAAACTAACCAAGAGCCAGGCTTAATAATTAATGGCTTCTCTAATTCTTGACTTCTCCTTAAAACTTAGAGCCAAACTGAAGAACCCACATATGTATTCCTAAGTAATCATGTAAGTTCCTTACTTCTGGGCTGGGGTGTACCCAAGGGGTTCCTACCAGCTTAGAGGAGAAGGGGATGGAGGAGGGGGAAGGATTGTGGGAGAGGTTGACCAGGAGGGAGACAGTGAGTGGGATGTAAAGTGAATAAGTAAAATAAATAAATAAATAAGAATTAGCATACAAATTATAAAAATACTTAAGCAATTGAAATGGTAACTATTTTTCAAATGATTCACAACCACATTTTAAGTCTTAATAATAAACTTAGATTTTTAAAATAAACAATAATTTTAATTTTTTTCTTTTTTTTTTGGAGCTGGGGACCGAATCCAGGGCCTTATGCTTTCTAGACAAGCGCTCTACCACTGAGCTAAATCCCCAACCCCAATAATTTTAAATAATAAAAAAGATTCTCTGCTTTTAATTATCTATCCCATCCCCACCCCCAATCAGTGTGTTCTGAAGCCTTCCCTATTTTCACCTGCACACAGTTTTATTTTATATGTAATAGTTTATTCTATTCATCTTCCAATGTTGTATACTTGAGCTCATGTAAACATTTTTCTAAAGACATATGTGCATACATGTCATTTTGTAGTTGCTCCGATACATTTTTGGGCTCAAGATCACCACACTACACACACACACACACACACACACACACACACACACACACACACACTATGAAAACCAATGTGAACTTTTCTATGCAGTAATAAACACAAGGACTAATTTGCCACCTCAGTGAAACACTATCAATATTTTGGGCTTTTTCCTATAAGACAAGAAGTGAGCTCACCCCACAGATATAATGTCAGTTTCTCTCCTGGATAAGGTTGAGCATCTTTGAGCACCTTTTTAAGCTTCCCAGTACCATTTATAATTCATTTCCTGTGAGCTGTCTGCTCATACATTTTCCAATTTGTTTCTGGTCTTTAAAAAAAAAAAACTCTTCAACTTTAGGAGTACATAGATACATGTTTTATACAAGTTGCAATTTGTTTTGGATTTGCAGTGTGTGTGTGTGTGTATGTGTGCGTGTGTGTAACATTGCTTTTTATTTTATATAGTTAATATTACTTACCATGTTTCCAGATTTTGAGTAATATCCAGGAAAAATTTCCCCACTCTTAATTTGTACAGAGTTCACATATTTTCCATCTAGCAGACTCAAAGCTATCCCTTTTCCTTTTATATCTTTATTATTGTCCAGCGCATTTACCGATAACCTACCCATGTAAAGTGTGCAGTATAGACTGTTCGTTCACCACTTATTTTAGTCACGCTCAATTTATAACATTATACTGGCCACTTTAACCAATGTACAAGAAGGTGGCGGGAGAAGGTGGTGGGAGAAGTCACATTTGCTGAGTTGTTCAACCATTTTTAAAACTTTTTTTTTTCATCACAGAAGCTGGATAACAAACAAGAAGCATCTCCATTCTTTCCCCTCACGTCTGTTAGCTTTCCCTCCAGTCCGTCTCTGAATGCATCTACTCCAAATACTTTGTAACGTCAAATCATGCGGCAGCTGCCCTTTCCTCTGTGGGTGATCTAACTTAGCACGATGTTTTCAAAGCTTAGCCACATTGCAGCATGTTGTAAAAATATATATATAAAAAAAATACCTACCTATCTAGCTCCCAAGGCAGGTTTCCATGCCAGAAACACACATCCCAAACTCCATGGTGGCCCAGACCAGCCGCCCCACACTCCATTACACTTAAATCTACACATGAAAGAACACACAGCACAATAACCTTTGGCCCAATTGATAAGATATAATTGCCCACCTAAACATACAAAAACCTGTATACATCCATCCCTTAAGAACATTAATAACAACCTGTAAATACACAGAGCAGAATCTTAACGTCAGCCTCCATTGTTGTCCCTCGGCTCCTCTCTCTGTCCCTCCTGTCTCTTCCTCCTTTCCTTTCCAGTTTCCTCCTTTTCCTTCAAACTTTTCTTCTGCCCAGCCTTCCTTCTTGTCCAATGTCAGGCCTCCTTCTATCTTGTACCTGCCTCACCTGTGACATCATCTCACAGCAGCGTCCATCAAAACTTTTATTCCTTGAAATGCTGAACAATACTCCATTATTTGTCATATTTCGTTAATTCATTCATCTTTTGATGGACACACAGCATTTTCTTCTTTTCGTATTACAAAGAATGGTGCAAACACAATTATAAGCCAACTTATAATGTCATGTTGGTAAGAAACTTACAATATTGTATTGGAATACAACTGCCCATTCAAATCACTGTTTTGAATGTGCTTGGGCCTGCACCTAGGAGCTAACCATTTAGTCATTTGGTAATGCCTCTAAAGGAAATGCCTCTATGGAAGGAGCCATCCTGAATTGTTCACAACTGTCCTTGAATAGCGCTGTTCAGTTCTCTCTTTGCTTCCCAGAAAGTATAAATAAACAAGTCATAGAGTAATAAGATGTGTTTTATGACTGAACCCAGAATGATGAGGCCATCAGTACAAGTACTTTAAGGGACACTTTAGTACTGAGTGTGACTTAATAGGGTACACTCCAGCTTAATCGAATTCACTTTGTCCTCACCCAAATGGCAGGGAGCAGAATGGTTCCCTGGCCACCAAGACCTACAGTAATATCTTCATTGCAAAGATATCTTTCCTCTTTGTAGGTCCCCAGTAGGTTGTATTCTGCAACCCTGGGTATGTCTGCATTGTTTCTTTGTTCCCATGACTCCCTGGGGCTGGTTCTCATACACTGGGAGTAGCTTGCTCCAGTGTACGGTCAAACCCACTTCTTACAGGGCAGTAGTATCTGCATCCCAACAGCAATGGAAGAGGCTCCAGCTCTCCAGCCACTCCACACCCTCATTAACTCCTACCTCCCACATTGGTTTCTTAAAGATTTAGTCATCCCAGCAAATGCAAAAGCAGAACTGACTTGACACTTGGGGTTTGATTGACATTCCCCAGTGAACTAGTGGTGCTAACCATCTTCCTCATGCTCTTTGGTTATGTGTGTATTTGTAGAAATAGCTGTCAACATCCTTTGCCCACTTTTTAAAGGGGTTGTTTTATGCCACTGAGTTCTCTCTGTGTGGGAGGGTATTAAGTTTTTCAGACAGATGATTTGAAGGTCTGTTTGCTTTTGTTGTTTTCAATTTCTTGGTAACACTCTTTGGTGCAAAGATATCTTTTCTTTTTATGAAATTTGGTTTAGTTAATTTTCCCTTCTTTTTTGTTTATAGATTTTTAGGACTGTAAGAATCCATTGTCAATCCCAAAGTCCTTAAGGTTTATCCTTATATTTCATTCTAATAATTTATGGCTTTAGTTACTATTGTAGGTTATTGGTTCATTATATTTTTGACCTGGTGTGAGGTACTTATCCAGCTCAGTTCTTTTGTGTGGGTGTCCAGTTACCACAGCCTTATCAGTTGAAGAGATTATTCCTTCTCCCTTGGACGAACTCGATAGCTTTGTGCTCTGGGACTGTACTTCTGCTAATACCATGCTGTTTTATCTCTAATAGTTTTGGAGTGAGTTTCAAAAGCAGGAAGTTCTAGTCTTCCAACTTCATACTTACTTTTAAGTTTTTTGTTTGCTTCTTTTCATATTTTGATCTGCTTGCAGTTCTGAATGAATTTTGAAAATAGGACTTTTCCATTTTTACAACACAGACTATTAAAGTTTCTAGAGGAATTATCTTGGATCTGAAAAACATTTTTGAACAGAACTGATATCTTGAAAAGATGACATTTTCTTATTTATGAACCTAGGATATCTTTTAAGGTTTTTCTTGACTCTAATTTAGCTCAAACCAAACACCACCTTCCAAAGTTACTAAAGAACACAGTGGACCAAGAGTCTCAACTGTTGAAGGACTGCACTAAAACACATTTTATTTCAATTCTCAAAGCCTTGTCTTATTTCAGTGTAAGTAATACCCTTCAGTGAAGAGGCAAAACAAACATTTGACTATCAGTATTCAGTCGGGGAGGCATTTTCTTCAGACACTGATGAAGGACTTTGGGTTACATCTTCAAAGTGGCAGGGGACACAAGGACAAGCACACAAGATTGAAAGCATAAAAGCATATTCTCATGAGGACCAGGCAGTCTTTGTTGTTGGAGGACCAAATGGAGTCATCGTTAATGTAGGTAGAATCGAAGTTCACGATGTGTAAGTCCTTCTTAAGGTACACGTGGTTCAGCCTGCTCACTGTGCGAGCAAAGGAGTACTTGGAGGCACAGCTGTAGGCCTCCAAGCTGTATACTTTCTTGAAGTGTAGATCAAAAAATGGATTGTCCTAGAAAAGAAAGAGGGACCTGATTTACTTTTTAGTCAAGGACATTACCTGGATCCCCGTATTCTGCCGGTGTGCCTGTCAACTGTATCACCATCAGACTTATTTCTAAAGTCTACAAACCGGATTTCCAAAGCTGGGGGCAACAAATGGACTTACTTCTTAAAATCAACAGTGCAATCATTGCTCTTACTCTAACCCCCAGCTCCAGATGAACTCCTGGACCCACAGACTACTCCAACCAGAGAGGCAGGAAGTCTAACCGGAACTCTTCATCTTTCCCTCCAGTCTTCTGAATCCAGACCCCAGTCTTATCCCCAGCTCTGGAGCAGACCACCTGCTCTAGGCTCCTCCCATCTCCAATGTATCACACAGATCTTCCACTCCACCCACAACCCCTATATGCCCAGTCATTACTTTATCCCAGCTCCCAACTACAGTGGGCATTCCCTGGGAATCTGCAGGCCACTTGGGCAAGAAAAGCAGGTAGCCTGACTGCAGATCTTCACCACTTCCTCCTCTTCTCCAAATCCAACCCTCCAGTCTAACCCCATCTCTGTAGAAGACCATCTGTGTGGCTCCCCAACCCCTATCTCCAGAGGATCAAGCAGATGTTCTCTTTCAACTTCCTTCTCCACTCATCCCGTGATGAGGCACACCATGGGAACCCACCAGTCAAGCCTACCAGAAAGGCAAATAGGCCAGCAAAGCAGTTAGGGAAGTTTCAGATCCTCACTCCTCCTCTTCTCCTCTGTCCAATCCCCCAGTCTCATCCTCAGCTCTGTAGCTAACTAGCTGTCCTGGCCTCTCCTCACTTTCTGCCTCTCTATAGATCCCAGAGGAGCACTGCTGATGACTATCCCAAAGGCAAGAAGACAGTTCAGTAGAACACGACTCAGTAGCCAGTGTTGGTTCAAATATTGAGAGTCTGACCTCCACTAGTTTATTTTAGACATATTTAAGCACAGCAAAATTTGGTAAAATGTTTCCAGGTTATAGTTAACTCAATCCCACATGTTCAGCAAAGCTTAAGACATGACTACATTGGAACGTTTTGTAAAGTACAAGTGACATTTTTCATAAAGATAAGCCCTAGGGATTGACTGAGGAAACAAATGCAAGATAGGAGGCAACCTGTCCAAGGGAGAATCTGGTGTGGTCTTGAGTCACATAGATAGTGCAAAAGTCGCCCAGATATTAATTACATCTACTCCCAGCTGTCTGGGAGGAAAACAGGTATAGATCTCCCTTTGAAGAGATACCTGTGAGTGTTTAACATTCCTAGTTTCCCTGGAGCTTTAACTGTGGTGAGCACAAGGACCTCCCTGTCTCCTACAGAGCACCTTGCTTTCCTCCCTCTTGTGGACCCCCATCAACCATCCCTAATCCATCCCTTTCCTAAGTGTCAACTCCAATCCCTAGGAACATATTTTAATCAGAAACCTTAATGGCCACACCTATTAGGATCCCAGAAGAATTTTCTACCAGGCAGCACACTGCCACCAACCTCTCCTGAGCATCAGAGAGGGCAACAGAAACCAAAGAACAAAGCACACACCCGACAAAGACAATTCCAGATTTCAGCACCCAGAATTACAGTCTTCCCTAGAGAAAAACAGCAAGCTGACTGAGAGTGAGAGTAGAGAAGCAACACCTTTTACAAACTCTTAAATAATACAAAATGTCGAGGTAACTCTAGCCCAGCAAGGGAAAACTTTTAAGGCACTAAAGGAAGAAATGAAAGAACACAGCACGAGATGAGGAGATCTTCCGTGCTCGAGAATCAGTAAGAGTAATATTGTAAAAATAGCCATCCCACCAAGCGTGATTTACAGATCCAATGCGATCCCCATCAAAATTTTCAACACAATTCTTCACAGATCTTGAAAAGACAATCTTCAGCTTTATATGGAAACACATGTACACTCGTACACACACACACACACACACAGAGAGAGAGAGAGAGAGAGAGAGAGAGAGAGAGAGAGAGAGAGAGAGACTGGAGGTACCACTATCCTTGACCTCAAATTGTACTACAGAGCTACAGTAATAATAACAGCATGGTATTGGCATAAAAACAGGCACATTGATCAATGGATTTGAATTAAAGACCCAGACATTAATTAACACACTTTTTTTTTAAAATAAAAGAAGCCAGAAATACATACCAGAAAAAAAAAAAAGACAACACTTTCAAGAAACCATGCTGGTCAAACTGGATGTCTGCATGTAGAAGAATTCATATAGAACTCTTCATGCTTATCACCTTACAAATAATTTAAATACAAATAAATTAAAGACCTACCTTAAAACCAGATACACTGAACCTGCTAGAAGAGAAAGTAGGGAATAGCCTTAAACTCACTGGCACTGGAGATGCCTTTCTGAACAAAACATTGTTAGTACAGGCACCAAGATCAACAATTAATGAGTCAGACCTCATAAAATGGAGATGTGTCTGCAAAGGACACTGTCATTTGGATAAAGTGGCAGCCTACAGAATGGGAAAAGATTTTTACCAACTATGTATCAACAGAGGGCTAATATCCAAAATATATAAAGACTTAAAAATACTAGATATTGAAAAACAGCCCAAAACAATTAAAAACGGGTACAGATCTAATCAGAGAATTCTCAAAAGTGAAAATTCAAATGGCCAACAAACACTTGAAGAAAGGTCCAATATCCTTAGTGATCAGGGAAATGCAATCAAAACTCCCTTGATATTTCATCTTGCACCTGTCATAGTGGCTAAGGTCACTAACACAAGTGCCAGCACATGATGGCAAGCATGTGGAGCAAGGGGAACACTCATTCATTACTGGTGGGAAAGCAAACATGTGCACGCTGTGTGGAAACCAGTTTGGCAGATGCTCAGGATGATGGAATGGATCTATCCCAATATCCAGCAGTAGCACTCTCGGGTGTACGCCCAAATGATGCTTCGTCCTGCCACAGAGACCTTGCTCTACCACGTTCATCACTACTCTACTCATAACAGCCAGAGACTGCAGATGATGCAGGTGTCTTTCAACAGAAGGATAAAGAAAATGTGATTCATTTACACAATGGAGTATTTAAAAAAAGTCATGAAGTTTGCAGGTAAATGGATGAAACAAGAAAAAAAACCCACCTTGAACGAGGTAACCCAGATCCTGAAGATAATTATGATATATATTCGCTCATATGTGAATGTTAGCTTTTAAGTCAATGATAACCAAAGTACAATCCATAGAACCACAGAAGTTTGATAAAGAGTAAGAGACTGGGGTGGTGAGGATATGATAGATCCCCAAGGAAAAAGAAATAGGGGTAGTTATGGATGAGGTGGGGCAGAGATGGGAATGGGAGGATCAAATGGAGAGAGGGAGGGAAGAGGGGATCAAAGGAGATCCTACAGGGCGAGGCAGCTAAAAGTGAGGACCATGGGGGAGGTAGTATGGAAACCTCATACAGTAGAGGCTTCCTAAAACATGTACATATATGAAGGTGATATAAATTAAATCATCAAATAACAGGAAGATGTACCCCCAACTGGCCATTTCTTGTCACCAAATGAAGCTTCCGGTACTGGATTAAGTTACATCAAATTGAGTTGTTAGCCAAAGGGGTCCCATGGGAATCCGCAAACAACTCAAGCTATTGACAAAACTATAGATTACTCCCCACAGCGGGTGGCAAGGACCCATTGCTGAAAACAACACTTACACAACTCATTGACTAGGGAGAAGCTGAGCTAGTGCCTACACAGAGCCTTTCCCCCTATTTCCTAGTATCTTTGCTGTAGGAAGATACTCTGTATTCTACCAAAGGAGAAATGTAACCACCAACTCAGCCACAAACCCTTTGATCTACAGTGGTGTCCTGCCTGCAAGAGAGGCTAGGGCAATGGCGGCACAGAGTCTGTGGGAGTCACCAGCCAGTATCTGGTTTGACTTAAGGCCAACTCCACAGTATAGAACCCATACCTAACACTGGTCATGTGACCAAGAACCTGAGATTAGATAGCCTACAGTGAAACTAAATATTACTGTTCAAAACAAAACAACACACAAAAAATACAACACAAAACAAACAAACAAACAAAAACCCAACCCAACCAACCAACCAACAAACCAACCAAATGCATAACAAGAAACCCAAACTTAGTAAGGAGGTGACTCCTGATGATATCCTGCTATAATCATAGATCAGTACTCTGCTCAGCACTAAATGGGTGTCTTTGTCAAATCCTTCCCCTCAGGGTTCAGGTAGCTCCAAGGAACAGAGATGTAAAGAGTGTTAAGAGTCAAAAGTATAGAAGACACTAAGAAAACAAGGCACTCTAGATCAGAATGATGAAGTCACAGACACTGAACGGCATGCATGGCTCAGCACCAGAGTTGAAAGGAGAATCTCTGACTGCTAATCGTGCTATTGAAACTTTGGTTTCCCCCAAGGGAGCCTCAGTGGAGAAGACGTCACTCTTAAGGGTGGGCTGAATGCCCAGCAGGAGATGCCAAACTCAGTGGTGTCTTTGAAGGTTCCTTGTATCATATCATGTCAGGGCTCTTCCTACTTTTTAAAAAAAGTTACTATATTAATGTAATAATTGTATATTAATTATATAAATGTGATAATAATATATTATCTATGTGTTTCTTCTTAGTATTTTCATGGGGTTCATGAGTGTGGAAATGAGTGAGTCTCTTTTTTCTTGTGCCTTCTCTTTGTCCTTTTTTCCTTCTGCTTATTTATTTTGACCAATTCTGATGTGTTAGCTTTGTTTTTAATCTTATCTTATTCTTATCTCATTTTTGTCTTACTTTATTGTTATCCCACAGAAGCCTGTTTGTTTTCTAGTGAGAGACAGAAAGGGGGTGAGTCTGGATGAGAGGGGAGGGGAGGAGGAACTGGGAGGAGTAGAGGGAGGGGAAACTGTAAGCAGGATATAGTATACGGGGAAAAAACATCTATTTTCAATAAAAGGAAAAGAAAAAGTAAACAGAACCAAAGGCTTTGGAACATGCACGCCTTTTTCAGTTGTACAAATAAATCGTCGTAGAAGTAGTTGTCAAGTTTTTCCAGTAAATATTAGAGCACAGGTGAGGATAGACGAGCAGCCTTCTGGAGGACCTAATATGTGTCTCCCTGTGTGGATTAAGAAGTGGGTCCTTCATGCCACTTTGCAGGCAAATGGGGACACAGGATAGCTGGTTCACCCTTTGATTTGTACTGCTTACCAACTCGATAGCTTTACTGTTTACTGAGGTTAACAGTGTGGAATAAGCTTTGGCAGGAAAATGAGAGACAGCAAATCCTTTGCCTGACGTGGACAAAAGCCCCAAACTGACATAATTCATGCCGTTTCTAGTGATCTTTTTTGGCTATGTGTTAAAACAATGGCGATCCCGCTCTTTGAATAAGAAATGCTTTGTGGCAGTGTCCAAAATGCATTTCCATTTACAAAATACATTACTGTTCCAATTAGCCTGGAGGGCAACAAGTTTAAATTCTTTGTTTCTGTGTTCCTAGTGTTTATCTATTGCAACTACTAAGTTCTTGGCAGATGTGTGCTGGGCTGATAGGAAGTGCATCTGTGAGTGGAGGAATGGGGTTAAGCATTTCCTTAAATAACAAAGAAATTGACAGGGTCCAAACCACTGGAGAACACAGATCATTTAAGTTCCTGTTATAACCCCAGGGAATTATTTATGTGATCTGACCCTCCCATTAGGCCATCATTTTAGAAAGGGTTTACTGTGACATTTTTGTGAGTTACATAAGCTGCTAGTACACGACTTAATAAATGGAAGGTCCCTTCCTAAGATCTGCTCAGCCTCTGTAACCTGATGCTAAAACACTCCCTTAGTTTATATAGTCAATGTTTAGAACAAGCAAAAAACAAGCAACAAACAAACAAACAACAAAACGAAGTCGTACTCACTAGAGGCTAGAGAAGTGTCTTGTTGGGTAAGTGCTGACTGTACAAGCATGAGTACATGAGTTCAAATCCCCAACACTCGTGTAAAAAGCCAGGCATGGTAACATGCACCTACAGCCCCAGTGCTGGGGAGAGAAGCAGGGAAACCAAGATAGGTGACTTCCAAAGGCTCAGTAGCTGGGGACTGATGGGACTATACTGGCTGGTGTAGCCAAAAATGGTAAGTCCCAGGAAGAGCAGCCAGACAGTGGTGACGCACACCTGTAATCCAGCACTTGGGAGGCAGAAGCAGGCGAATCTCTGAGTCCAAGGCCAGCTTGGTGTGCATTGTGAATTCTAGGTCAGCCAAGGCTACATAGGGAAACCCTGTCTTCAAAAACCAAAAACCAAAAACCAAACACAAACCCAAAACCAAAACCAAAGCAAACCAAACCACACCAACCAAACAAAAAGAGTTGGAACCCAAGGATAGCTCCTGGCCTCACGTACATGACAAGTGTGCTTACACACATACTTGTACACATGCAGCCTCCTGCACACACACACACACACACACACACACACACACACACACACACCAATGCTTTTTAAAAAGTTAATATTTGGATTGAACACAGCAGTGCATCTTAGCACCTGGGAAGCTGATGCGGGGAAGCTATCCGTGACTTTGAGGCCAGTACGATACTCATGAATAGTTCCAGGATAGCCTGAGCTACATAGCAAGACTCTGTTAACAAAGCAAAGATACACGATGTATAGAGAGACCTCGGTTTCAAGGCAGCTCTCTGCAAGGCACACCTCACAGCTGTTTGCTAGCCGTCCTTCTGACAGTTGGACAGTCACAGAGAATCCCAACCAAAGGGAATCACACTGACTGCACCGTCAGGTAGTTCTCCCTCCCAACACTTGAATCTCAACCTGTGAAAAAAGTCTTTCATGCCTTTGAAATACTTAGAAAAGACCAATATTTTCCTTTAGCCTAATAGTTGAGGCTGAGTAGGCATATGCAGAGAATACAGTCTCTTCTCCCCTCTTCCTTCCCATTTTTTTCTCTGCTAAAATTCTAGAGCTGAGAAAGGAACTCGTGGATTTGTTGTAACCCTTTATGTATAATTGGGATAATAGTTTTCAAAGAGGTGACATTCAGGTGACCCAGGTAGTGCCTGGCAGAGTCCAGAACAAGAATGAAGACCCCAGTCAGCTGAAGACAGCTCAGCGCTAGGGTGCCAGTCATTTCTTGTTCACACCAGTCACTCTCCAAATCCCAGATTACTTCTGTCTATGCTTTACAAACTGAATTTAATGTCAGTCCTGCCTATTTTAAAGTTGACAACTAGCTTGACCACTTTATCATTGCTGCTGATAAAATCACAATGAGTACTGACTCCAATCCCAAGAGAAGGAGGGGCACATTTGCTCTTCCCAAGCATCCAGGAAGAGAAATCTTTAAGAGAACGACTGTTTGGGTATTGTAGTCTGTCTCCCGGCAATTCAGTGTTGCCGGTCCTTGTGACGTGACGTGAGAAGCAGACATGGTGAGCTTTCCTTCTGTATCTGCTCCACTATCAAAGACCAGGATCTTCACAGTGAAAAGGGGGGAACCAAAACTTTGCAATGAAATTAAAGGTCAAGAAAAGTAGGGAAGAAATAGAACACAGTTAACAGATTCCAGGGGATCCAAGTTGACAAGCTTCATTTATATGTCCCCTGGTGCAGGCCAAGCTGGGCAGGAATAATTATGACGTAGGTAGTATTTGAGAATGGGAGAAGGAAAAGACAAAAGACAAATGGGCTAAAAATGAACGAGAATGGCTAATTTCTACACCATAGATTGGTAAACATGACACGGATAAGATAAACATCACAGTCAATGCTATACAAACATCTGGTAAATGCAGAAAAGTATAATGAAAAAAATCACTATCACTCAGGAAATCACATTAGAGTTTGTTTCATATGTCAGTGCATATACACATGTGTATACTTACACGTAAAGTAGAAGGTTTAACATTTTGTATAGGCTGTAAATTAATCTAACTTGTAGACATGCCATAATACACTTAGTTTCTAAGTCCTCAACATTTAGGTAAAATATATTTTCAGAAGATGTGTGAATAGTTAGGACCCAAAACAATGACATATCCCAATTCTTTGGTCAAACATCTTTTCAAATACACTTAAAAGTGGGCTTTCTAGGTGAGCACAGAGGTAGTAACAGGACATGATAGTCTAAAAAAGGACAACGTTCAGACATCTTGACTGGAGCAATCAATCAGTTAACAGCAGCATCAAATTACGGCTGTCTGCATACTCACTGTAGCCTCAGAGCCTAGTAGGTCCTGATAGTCTATAAATCCTCAAGACATAAGTGAAGAATGAATGAGTATACAAAGTCCTGTGGGTTAAACAACTGATCTAAAGAGGATGAGACTAGACTTTCTACTTAAAGGTTGTGTAACTTACAGCAAGTCAGCTAATCTCTTATCTTCTTCATCTATTAAAGAGTAGCAGTGATAGAATTTAATCCATGGAGCTTAATGATGTGGTAAATTACACATTATATAAATACAGTTGTGTATTATACATTATACAATACTTAGCTTGGCTTCTGTCTCCCTTCTTTAGTAGGGTGATGGCTGATGACAGATTTAAGAGCAGTAGCAACAATAACCATCTATTCCTCACAGGTGAGTGCTTGGCCCTACCTGCTTTACCAGTTTGTCATTGACTTGACCAAGTCTTTAAGGCTGTATTAAGTCTGCATTACAACATAGCAACGGTAAAACATCAAGCTATGAAGACGCTCAATAGCTCAGAACAGCGGACGCGCTAAGAGTATGCTATTCTTCTTGAGCATTTTTTTTCTTTTTTTCGGAGCTGGGGACTGAACCCAGGGCCTTGCGCTTCCTAGGCAAGCGCTCTACCGCTGAGCTAAATCCCCAACCCCTGAGTATGCTATTCTTAAACATAACAAATTACTTTAAGTTTTGACTCATTCAACCTCAGCACCACAGATATTTACTGAGTCCTTTATTAGGCAGAAGGCCAAGATAAAGAATGAGGTCATGGTCCCAGAATTTTAGGAGCTTCCTATCCAAAGGGGAATGAGGTAGCCCACCAACCATGCATTTGCACCCGTTATGAATATGTTATGTGGATGGGCAATTGTGGGTAGGATTTATTCAATGGAAAATCTGGGACTGGGCTAAGAGCTGGGAGTGACAGGACTTAACAGTAAGGGAGCAAGCTCTGTAGACATACAGAGGTCAGCAGTGAGGAATGAGCTTTCGATCAACAGACAAATGCAAGCACTTGTGACCAAGTGACAGGGGAGGAGAAGGGGACAGCCACTCTGTCCCTGTTCAACGTTCAACGCTAAGTCTGTAGGTTTTCAGTGGAATCCTTCTGGAAGTCAAAGGGAGCTTGCTGACTGTATACTTGCTGTCAGAAGGAAGGAATCCTTCAAACTTAACAAACAGTAAAGCAAACGAAACCAAAGCCGGGTTTGAGAAAGGGGGCACCAGAAATGTCATCTGCTGGAGAAAGTTGCAGGATTGACTGGTAGATGGCGTTTAACCTGTCAAGAACAACTTAGGAGAGATGCTTTTTAAATTTAATAGACAAAATTCTGATTCCAACTCATAAAAGCAAATCATAAAAGCCAATATAGATCACCCCAAGAAATTAATCCATACCACTTAAGAACAACAAAATGTCATCTTCACACTTCGTACATGCCAAGGATCTATAAAGTAGGACATCGAACGTAATGATCTCCAGTGTATCGATCCTGCCCTGCCTTTCTAAGATGCTAACACTTACCGTATCTGCTTCCTTTCCGTCAATCATCCGCAGATCATTCAGGGACCACCTTTTTGTTACTTCATACTTTTCATCTAGCCCTACTCGGTAGTGCTTTACCATGCTGATTTTTACTTCATCAGTTTTGGTTACTGTAGGACAGAAAGAAAAAACACTTAGTTTATGCAAACTCTTACTTTATAAAGCCCCCAAGTCAAATTTCAGTATCTATTTATCTCCCTTTTATTTAATGACCTTGTACACAACTTATAAGTACACTCCTCATATGAATCCTGGTGTAACTGAATGTGGCCCCAGATTTGCTCAAGACTTAACTTTATTTTGGGACAATTGTCTGTCCAAGCAACACACTTTGAACTCTGAGCTTTTTGGGGGAAGGACGTCTAACTTGGGGCAGAAAATGAAAGGCTGAGCATAAGCAGCTAGCGGAGGACAGGATGTTCACTGGCCCAAGTTAGACTTTTAGTGGACGATGATATGAGAAAAAACGGTACAAACAGCAAAGAGCTCTGCTTGGGCAGCAGTTCAGTGACCAAGCCGAGCGCTGACACTTCTGTCTAGACTGTGAGACTGAGCAGAAGGGCCTGAGACACAGCATCCAGTGACCTGTGTGGTAACGTTTGAGGCTGTCAGCCCTCTCACATGTGCCTCTCCAAGTCCAGTGTTTGGAATGTGCCCCCAGCATAGGCCATTCTCACACTCTACTTCGAAAGGCCTGGAAGGAGTCTTTCCCTGCTTAATGTGAACAAAATGAGAATAATAATTGCCTGCTCCTAAAATCATTTGTCTCTGGTCCCATTGGAATATTGAGTTCTTCTATTAAAATTATCAATGAGAGCTAGAGAGGTGGCTCAGTGGTTAAGAGCACCAGCTAGGGCTTGGGGATTTAGCTCAGTGGTAGAATGCTTGCCTAGCAAGCGCAAGGCCCTGGGTTCAGTCTCCAGCTCCGAAAAAAAGAAAAAAAAAAAGAGTACCAGCTGCTCTTCCAGAGGTCCTTAGTTCAATTCCCAGCAACCGCATGGTGGCTCACAACCATCTGTAATGGGATCCAATGCCCTCTTCTGGTGTGTCTGAAGATAGGTACAGTGTACTCATATAAATAAAGTAAATATATCTTTTTTAAAGATTTATTTATTATAGCTGTCTTCCAACACACCAGAAGAGGGCATCAGATCTGATTTACAGATGGTTGTGAGCCACCATGTGGTTGCTGGGATTTGAACTCAGGACCTCTGGTAGAGCAGTTGGTGCTCTTAACCACTGAGCCATCTCTCCTGCCCCAAAGTAAACATACCTTTAAAAAATTATTGCGCTAGTAACTACTGAGTATCTACTGAGTCCTTTCTATTTGCATTTGCTGAGTAGATTATAAATGCTACAGAGAGACACGTAAGAAACCTGGCTTCTGCCCTGAAGATGCTCAGGATTTTAGTGAGAAGACAAGACTGTCCCTAGGTCATATCTACTGGATTATTATAGCGAGGTGGAGAGGGGGCAAGATGCTTAAAGTTTCCTTTTCAGGAGGTTAGTGTTACCCAGAGAGCTGTAAACTGATGGTGTCTTTGAGTGAGACTGGAATTTGTTTTGAGGAAAGATTCCTTCTGATTCTGGAAGGTTCCCTTTGGCATGCTGCTGTGATCTGAACAGATCCTCCATGTTCTTGTGCTGGAAATTTCATCAGCACTGAAACAATGTTAAGAGGCGAGGCCTTTACGATTGGGTCACAAGATCAGAGGCTCGTGAAAGGATCAGTGGTCGCTTCTGTGGGAGTGTGCTCCTAATGAAAGGGTGCTTGCTCCAATGCCTTTGCTTCCTCTCCTGTTCTCACTCTCACATCGTTTCATGGCTGCTTTCCCCTACAGACCATGCAACAAGAAGGCTCTCACCAGAGGCGAGCTCCTCAGTCTTGGAATCTTCATCCTCCCAGAGCTCTAAGAAACCCACCTCTGCTCTTTATAAATCACTAAAGCACAAGTAGTTTGTTGTGGTAGCACAAAACACACTAAGATGTATGAGCTTCTAGCTATGAAGATATAAAGTAATTACAACATAGTTACAGGCATAGATGCGTGGCAGGAGCAGACCGTCTGATCTGGAAATGGGGGATCACCATGTAGGCGCCCCCAGGGGAAGGTCAGCATGAGGAAACAGTGGAGGCTACATTTTACCAGATAAAAGAGAGAAGCTGAACTATATAGGTTGGCTGCTATTAAGATATGGTAGACAATAAGATTAACTAGGTTTGGAAAGTTGTTAAAATGTTTTGAAAGACTTTGATCTTCAAAGGAGGCAGAAAAATCACCCTGGAGTTGTGATGTTTAAGATCCGTCAGCTGGAGAGTCTAAAACTGGGAATCCAAAGGAGACCAGCTGAACACAGAGTTGATGAGAAATGGGTTCCGTCTCCTAGAGAAGAGAGACTGAGGTAAGTGACATGTGCAACACTGGGGCGTTGTGTCAGACCTCTGGGCAATCACACATGGTGACCCCTAGTCAACAGTTGGCCTCCCTTTGTGATCCAGGGATCAATAAAATGGTGCCCTCTGAAAGAAGTTTTCTGGTAACACAGTGTGTAGATCTCATTAGAGAGGGAAAAGGAGGTGAAGAGCCTTGGGAGAGCTCATACTCTGTGAGCTTTGGTGTTCGATGTTCTAGAGCCAAATCCTGGCATAGTGCAGTGTGGTTTACGTGAGCTCATTAATCTCTAAAGAAGAAATATCACTCACCGGTGTTATGAAGAAAACATGAGAGTAAATCTGACTCATAAGGAAAAATTAAAGCACACACGTGACTCAGGAACGTGCCCAGCAGAAATTCATGGCTGGACAGTTTTCTTTCATTTGCCAGAGGATGTTGGTAGCCTCAGGGTAAATGGTGTGTGGTTGGTAAACAGAAATCAACAAACGGAGGTAAAGTTTCAGGTGAGCCTTTGGTGACACGGGTTAGGATGCTACAGAAAGGAAACCGGACCACAATACTGACTCCAAATGGAAAGGGTGTGGGGGAGACAGGCCCACTCGTGGGATAAGGAACTTTGATGTACACCGAAGCATCTACAAGGTTCCTCAGAAGGGGCTGAGATGGAAGTTTCATAGTTTTGGAATGGTCTGAGGTTTGTGTGTGTGGAATGGCTTTCAAGGATAGATTAGTGGGGACGTTTTCAAAGGAAAGAGTGAGACAGTGCAGAAAAGAGACGGCAGCTGAGAGGCTAGAGCAAGGGAGAGGCAGGCCCAATGGCGTGATGCCGTGGAAACTGGAAAAGGAGATAGCTCGAAGTTTGCAAAACAACCATGGGGATCTGTGGAGGTAAGACAGAGAGGCATGTGTCTGAATCTAACCTGAGGAATCTGACCTGGGGAAGATCACTGGCTCCTGTCCTGAAGACTGATTGTTCCTCTACAGTGACTGGAGAAAGTGGCTTGCAGAGGGCTCCATGCACTAATTTCATGTACACCGAGTGCTAAGCCCTGGGCCAGGTAAGATTTTAGTGGCTAACAGAACGGAATCCAAAGGGTATGATGTAAACTACATAGGGATTTAGAAGAGAAGAACAGGGATGACAAATTTGGGGTTCAAGGAAGTAATTGAGGGTCATGTCTGGAAAAGACATCAATTATAAGTCTTAACTTGGGCCAATGGAGGCTGAGACTCTAGAATCTTCCCAACATCATACAGAAGTGGGTGGGTTTCTGCACTTGTATATTTCTCTAGTCCCAGAGACGATCCGTGCACATAGACCTAGATGTTGGCTTTGGAGAAAAGCGAAGACAAGAGGGCAGACAGTGGGCTGGTGGGCTGAAGTGAAGGCAGTGAAATGTCATACCTTCCAGTCAGAGGCAGCTGTGTCTGTCAAGTTAGTGGTTCTCAACCTGCGGGTCCCGACCCCTTTGGTACACACCCACCTCTAAAAATATTTATATTACAATTCATAACAGTAGCAAACTTATGGTTATGAAGGAGAAATGAAAATACTTTCATGGTTGGTGTCTTAGGGTTTCTATGGTTGCGACAATACAGCACAACCAAAAAGCAAGTTGGGGAGGAAAGGGATGATTGGCTTACACTCCCACATTGTGGTTCATCACCAAAGGAAGTCAGGACTTGTCTTAGTTAGGGTTTTACTGCTGTGAACAGACACCATGACCAAAGCAACTCGTAGACAACATTTAATTGGAGTAGGATTAGAGGTTCAGTCCATTATCATCAAGGAGGGAGAATGGTAGTGTCCAGGCAGGCACGGTGCAGGCAGAGCTGAGAGTCAGTAGTGAAAGACTGACTTCCAGGCAGCTAGGGTGAGGGTCTTATGCCCATGTCCATAGTGAAATGTCTACTCCAACAGGGCCACCCATCCTAATAGTGTCACTTCCTGGGCTGAGCATATACAAATCATCACAGGACAGAAACTCAAATAGAGCAGGATCCTGGAGGCAGAAGCTGATGCAGAGGCCATGGAGGGGTGCTGCTTACTGGATTGCTTCCCCTGGCTTGCTCAGCCTGCTTTCTTATAGAACCTAGGGATGGCACCACCCCAAAGGGCTGGATTCTCCACCCTTGATCACTAATTAAGAAAATGCCTTACATCTGGATCTCATGGAGACACTTCCTCAACCAAGGTTCCATCCTCAATGATGTCAGGATGACACACAAAACCAGTCAGTAGAGCTGAGGGTGAGGAACTGTACTAGAGGATCACAGCATTAGAGCAGTTGGGAACCACTCAGTTAGATGATCCACCTCAGGACTGTTGTTGCCTCAGCTTGCTGTCTCACTAGCAAGAAATGAACTGAGAGACAATGAGGGTAAAGAGATTTGGAGAACTAATTAGGCATCGTATGAAAGCATGATTCGAAGGAGCAAATCCCACGGCATAGCCTACAAGTTAGGAAAGCCAGCCGATTGGCTGTGTAGCCACTCAGCCACTCGTTCACTTCATTAAGCTGATAAATATTTAAAGGTCCCTTGTGAACCAAGCACTGTGCTAGGAATTGGGGGGGAAAAGACATGAATTCCCATAAGGCATCATCCCAGCTCTCATTGACTGCAGAGAACGGAGGCTTCAAAGGAAAATATGTGAAGGGTGCTGTCAACAGTGTTAAGAATGAGACCTGGACAAGGCTGAAGAGGGGCGTGGCCAGGATAATAGAGGAGGGGCGTGGCCAGGACAGCAGAGGAGGGGCGTGGCTATCTCTCCACAGGAGGAAAGGCTCAGAGGGAGTAATAATCCCAGTTGACAAAGACAATAGAACTTACTAGTATGAAGAAGGGATAAAGGCATTTTTGGAGTGTGTGGGTTCCCAGGCATGAAACACACAGCACTTTCGAGCCATGGCAAGCATTTGGTATTGTTGGCATGGAGCAAGAATGTAGACGGGTTGGTAGGAAGAAGGTTAGGGAGGAGTTAGTCCCTGAAAGGACTAGAATAGATACAGATGTTAGTTATTCTGAAAACTGTGTACATATGGAGGGTGTCACTGAAAGTTTTTTAAAAAGTGGAGAGGCTGTGGTTTAAATTTTAGAACATTCTATTGTTTTTTTGAATGAAGAAAGATATTTATTCTTTAGATTTATTTGGAAGATATATATATATATATGCAAGTAAATTTGTTGATTAAAATTAAATATGTTTAACATGATATCTTATAGTCTGTGTTTTTATTTAACTTTTGTCAGTTTCACACACATGTACAAATGTATTTGTCATGTTTATTACCGCGACCCTGACTTCTCCCCTTTCCACTCCTGCTAATTTCCTTACTCTCCCTGACAAGCACCACCTCCTCCTTTAATGCTGTGTGTGCCTGTGTGTGTATATGTGTGTGCCTGTGTGTGTATATGTGTGTGCCTGTGTGTGTATATGTGTATGCATGTGTGCCTGTGTGTGTGCACGCCTGTGAGTGTGTGTGCCTGTTTGCCTGTGTGCCTGTGTGTGTGCATGCATGTGCCTGTGTGTGCCTCTGTGTGTGTGTGTGTGTGTGTGTGTGTGTGTGGTGTAGGTAGCCACAGCTGTGGTATGCTGGTGAATGGTGAATGTCGCAGCCCTGTAACATTCACAAGATCATATCCCACAGCAGCCCGCCCAGCCTCTGGCTCTCGGGACCTTTCTTCCTGATCTCCCTGCAGTTTCTCAGCTTTCACAGGGCTTGTGGCCCATTTAGGGACGCACATTCAGTAGTCATGTCTTCTCAGCACCTTAAACAGTTATGAAAACATTAAAACATCCTCTTGGGAGGTTACAGAAAGGATGGGTTGGAGGAAGGGGACGGAAAAGAGATGTCAAGAAAGAAAGCCCTACCAGTCATCTATAACAGCCCTTTTCCCCTTAACCTAGATTCAGAAAACACAGGGCCTGTCTAAAGGTTAGGTCTAAAGGTAAGATGATGTGGGGCCAAGAGGGAACAGCCTCCTTAATTCGACAAAATAACCTGCCTTAGCGCTAAGGCTGTTCCGAGAGTTCTCCAGCCGTAAGCCAAAGGAGTCTGCTGAGGCTGGAGTTGACCCAATCCCTAATCTCCGTACTTGAACTTTGCTGCCAACTGGAATTAAGTGGCCATCTCCACATTAACGCAGTTGCAGAGTGGAACCGCACCACAGCGTCTTAAAAACCCAAATGTGTTTATAAAGTGTAAGCGTTAGAGCTGTTTCCTCTTCCTCAGAGGATCCGTTTTGTAAATACGGTTTAGAGAGTGATATCTACAGCCCTGGGAAACTTCAGAAGCAACCTGCTCTGGGCTTAAGATTTTATCCCCCCCCCGCCCCGGTTTTATATTTTAGTAGATATTTTCAGAATGCCGATCTTTGTAGCCATCATTATTTTAATTTTAATGCAGGCTTTGTCATTAATAAATTCTTCCATCACCTTTAAAAAAGAGCTACCAGTATTTGGGAGGCTAACGGGAGAAGAGCTGGCCAATTGATTTAAAATAATTAGTCAGGATCGAGGAAATGTGGAACTCACAATTAAGTCGCACAGAAGTGCACTAAATAAATAGATGCCTCTTTTGTTTCATAATCCAGTGTTATATAATGGTTTTCACCATTTAAATTAATAGGAGAAGTTATCGTGAAATACTCCTTAGAAGCCTCGGTGAAACGCCACACTGCATTGCCAATGTCTCGCGGTTGTTGAGAAAGCTATGGTTGATTTCGCCAAAATCCTATTTTCAAATACAATTTTCTAGAAATAGCTATAAAATCCATTTCAGACTACAGCGTGAGTCTTCAAAATATTAAAATGATTGGCTTTAAGCAACTTAGGGCCTGTGTTATTGGTGAATGTACAGGAAAAACAACACATGTGGAGGAGAAAGAAACTGATTTTGTAGGAACAAAAGTGCCAGCGGGGTTTATACCAGATCCGTTTTATTGGCTCCATTCTAGAATATTCTCGCTGTGTCCACTGAAAGCGACATAGCAGAACTGTTGGGGATGGATGGACTGGCTCTGAAGTCTCCATTTGTTGTCTACCGGTTTGTGATCTTGGGGAACCATAATTTGACTTCGATAAGAAGTGACCAATGTGCTAACATGCTTGACGTTCTTGGAGTGTCTGCGCATGCTCTAAGAGGTTCAGGTAGTCTTCCCAGTTAGAAGTGGTGGGACAGCAGAAAGAACCTTAAGTTCAGAATTAGAATGATTCTAATCTTAAGGAATCTGATCATAAAGTTAGCCTGGAACCTTAGGCTAATTGCTAAGTTCTTGTGACCAGGGTCTCCTCATCGGCAACATGGAGCTGAAAAGGAATACGTCATAGAAATGGCCTTACGTGAATCTTGACCCTGCGTGGGCACGCCCCACACCACTCTCCCTTTGGTCTCGTCCATACTGCTTCATCTTAATCATAAAAAAAGATGATGTATTTTTTTCCTTCTTCAAAACTTTAAGGTTTCTATGCATGCTGCAAATGATGTAGCTTGGACTGGTAGATCATTTTGATTCTGACATCTCCAAAGTGCTCGACTAATGATGTAAAAATCTGTCTCAGGTAACTGATGGATGAGGGTATATTCTGTGCTGTTGATTTTATTTATTTGGTTAGTGTGTGTGTGTGTGTACTGTGTTTACACCATTATAAACCTCTCTCTCTCTCTGCGTGTGTGTGTGTGTATGTGTGTGTGCGCGCGCGCACACACACACGTATGTGATTCATATCACATCATTCTCCAGGACCCCATCCATCCTATTTTTGAGATAGGGTCTCTTACTGGCCTAAAACTCTCTGATTCGAGGATAGCCCTTCCTCTGCCTCCCAAGCATGGGAATTACAAGAGCACACAGCCATGCCAGGTCTGTAATGGAGATTCTGGGAATGGAACTCAGGTTCTGATGTTCACATGGCAAGCAGGTTACCCACTGAGCTAGCTCCTGAGCCCAATTGTTGAGCTTAATGATAAAGATAACACATCAGCTTGGCTTGGCAAGCATTTCACCAACAGAGATGATATCTGTTTAACTATAGCTGTATATCTGTATAACTGTATAACAATTGTATAACTATATAACTGTATAACAGTACAATGGTACAACTGTCTAACAACTGTGTAATTGTACAACTGTATATCTGTATAACTGTATAACTAAATGTATAACTGTATATCTGTATAACTGTATAGCTAACTGTATAACCGTATAACTATAACTGTATAACTTTGCAACTGTATAACAGTATAACTATAACTGTATAACTGTATAACTGTATAACTGTGTAACTGTGTAACTGTATAACTATAACTGTATAACTGTATAACTGTGTAACTGTGTAACTGTATAACTGTATAACTGTGTAACTGTATAACTGTGTAACTGTAAGGAAACAAGAGGACACAGAAGAGCATCACTTTCTGCACTGTGTACTCTGATTTGGAAAGTCAGGAGAATATCTTTAAATTTATCCATATGCAATTTGATTGTGCCTAGGCACACCCATGTGTGTGTGTGTGTGTGTGTGTGTGTGTGTGTGTGATAGATAGAGAGAATTTACTTTGATAATCAAGATTTCATATATTATAATTTTGATTGTAACCAAGTTATGTGATAACTTGTTTTATGTAATTTTAGTAAGATGTACATTTGTTTCATAAACCCTCTGTATTAATCCCCTCTTTTCACAGCAGACAATGGAAGGGCAGTCCAAGAATGATGTCTCCAAGTGTGTTCTCGTTGGGGATGCGGATTTCTATAGTGTTTGCAGAATCAAGTGCGCTCTTAGCTTCACTCTGGAATGAAAACAGTGCACAGACCGGCTGCGCTCCGTGCTGTGCTGAGAAGGTATCCATGGCAGTTTGGATATATCGTGGCCCACGAATTGTTACACGCCGTGACGATAACACTTTTACATATATGAAAACTTTTCAAAATAGTATCCATGCTTTATTCTTACACTAATTATCCACCAGCAGGGCGGCTCTCAAGTTAGTGTTGGACACTTTAAGCTATTTGGTGAGATTGAAGGTTTTTAGCACTGTTTAGATTTGCATTCTCTGTGAATAAGATCATAGGAACTCACGAATTTACCCACAGAGGTTCTGAAGGAAGCCCTGGAAAGTGCTTTAAAGCAGCTTCCTCTGTGTATTATTTTATTTAACATTCTTTGTTGTTTTGTTTTTGTTTTTGTTTTTGTTTTTTCCAGAGCTGGGGACCGAACTCAGGGCCTTGCGCTTGCTAGGCAAGCGCTCTACCACTGAGCTAAATCCCCAACCCCTTAACATTCTTTTAAAAGGGATGTGACTCAGTTGTTCTTTTCTTTGGGACATAGAGAAAAATGTTATGGGTGACATAAAAATCTAATGAGTAGAAAAACTATGCTTAGATTTAAAGATTTAAAGCTCACACCTTTAATCCCAGTACTTGGGAGGCAGAAGCAGGTACATCTGTGAGTTCAAGGCCAGCCTGGTCTATAGGGCCAGTTCCAGGACACTACACACAGAAACCCTTCTAAAGAAAAATGAAAGAAAAAAGAAAAAGTTATGTTTGCTGTCTTCTTAACTCTGCCCAGTGTCACTTATTTTCAAATTAAGACTCACGAAGCGTGCCGACCCTAGAGTCTGGGATCATCAAGAGGGAGGGCATGCTGTTCATCTCTTTGAGGCTCAGTTACCTCACTTAATATTAAACATTCTAAGTCCATCTAAGTAAACAGCCGTAAATGTGGGTACAGCACAACATTTAGCAGAGAGACTAAGACAGGGTAACATCAGGTCACGAGGAAGGACATAATGCAGGCAAAAAGATACCCGAGGCACAAAAGAGGCTATGAAGCAAAATGCTTTTCTTGTTTCTACTCTGTCATGGTTTTCTTCTTTTCTTGTGGTGGATAAGTGCATAAAAATGTAGTTGACAGTGACAACGTAAAACCCTAGGGGAAGCCCCATGGCTTCAGAATGGCCACTCTGACTATACAGAAGCTCACCAAGATGCAGAGGGTTTCACAGAGACTGTGGAAGCAGGCACTGGACCTGCACAGGTTCAAGACAGATGGGGTCTCAGCACTCAGGCGGAAACAGACATGGGTTACTTCCCCTATTTGCAACTGATACCTGCTGTCAAAGGAGAAATCCGTTCTCTCCAATGGAGTCACACTGGTATAATATCAGCCATGCTCCAGAGCTAGCCCAGGAATGGATAGCCAAGCTGAAATGAACTCTGGTATTTTTGTGGAATCTCCCCTCCCCACTCTGTTTCAGCATTTTTGGTCTTACTGGTTTTTTTTTGTTTGTTTTTGGTTTTGCTTATTTGTTTTGATTTAATTATTTTTTGTCATCTCTTTTTGTTTTTTTTTTAAAGCATGAGAGAGGGAAGGGAGAGAGGGGGGAAGGAGAGGGGTGGAGGAGAAAGGACATGAAGCCGAGAGGGTAGGGAGGTGGAGAGGATCCGGGAGGAGTTGGAGTAGGGAAAAACAATTTTTAATTAAAAAAGAAATGTAAAAAAAATTATCCAGCCGCAAAATCTTCCGCCTACAATTTGTCCTGCCCACAAGATGTGCAGGCATAAAAAGATGGAGTAGAAATTGAGGAAAGGGCCAGCCAATGACTGGCCTTGACCCATGCCGTGAGAGAGAGTCTAGCCCTGACAGTATTAATGGTATACTTGCATATAACACTATCCTGCTAAACGTGCTGAGCCTAGACTAACCGTCATCAGAGAGGCTTCACCCAGCAGCTGATGGAAACAGATGCAGAGACCACAGCCAAACATTAGGCAGAGAGCTTGGTGATTCCTATGGAAGAGGGGGAGGAAGGCTCAAAGGAGTCAGAGAGGTCAAGGACACCACCAGAAAACCTACAGAATCAACTAACCTGGGCCCCTAAGGCCTCCCAGAGGGTGAAGCACCAACCAGAGAGCATTCTGGGACCAAGGGCTACCTTAAAGAGAACTGACTCTCCTCCCAGCAGCCATCAGTTGGCAATAGTTCCTCAGCTAGGGAAGGGATTCATGGCCACCTCCCCTTTCTATGGTGGGATTTTATCTAGCATGAGCTTGTGCAGGTCTTATACATGCCATCATAACCACACTGAGTTCATGTGTGCAACTGTCAGCAACGAGCCCATAAAAGATCATTATTTTATCCTCCGTTTCACAGCCGATAGGCAACAAACCAGGGCCAGGTTTCACAGTGAGCTCTGATGTCAGAGTTTCCAGAGTCCAGAGTCCCACCGTGCCGCTTTCCTTCCCACCTAGGTGTAGCTAAAGCTATGACACGGGCTTCCATTCTTCTCCTCACACATGTGACTAATTCTTCCCCCCACCTGCAGGCGACAGACCTCCTTCACCACAAGATACTGCCTTTATTTGCCAGGAAAGAGCGGTGTTTTAAGTGGGGATAGACTTGTCCCAGGGAGAAATTACCACGGAAAGCCTGAGACGCAAAGGGTTGTAGTAGGTCTCCGAGAATGAATTCCTCAGGTACTCTGTAGCCAACTCCTGAGAGGGACGTTGAGTTTATAATGGCCTATTTTGAGACCAGTCACAGAATTACTAAGATTTAATAGAAGACAACCCTTGTTTTGGCCACTACTCAGATAAGAAGGCAGTTCAACCATGTTTAAATAAATTACATTCTCTTTCATCAGAAAAATGCATGATGGATGTAACTACTTTGGACCAATAGGTCTCACAAGAAGAACCCCTGGATTAAAGAGCATGACGAGGCAGTCACGTGACTCTCCTCCCGGTAGACAGACAGAGCTCCAAGTATGGAGTCATAGCCAATGACTTGCTTGATTTATGTCAGATGTTTTGCAGGTAAAGCGTGGGAGTGTCAAGCATCGTTGAAACTGCTGTTTTGTTGACAGTTTTTGTAACAGTCATTTTTAAAAAGAGTTACACTTTTGGAAAGTGCTCCCTGACCGATGCGTGGGAAATCAAGGGGATAATAGTGTGTTACCTTTACAGCAAAACTCACGAAACCATTTCTTCCTCATCTCAGAGAAGAGCTTGATTTTCTTGGTACAATCAGAACCACTGAATACCTTCCAAATGTTTAAATGTAAGATATATATATATATATATATATATATATATATATACACACACACACATGTAAGTATATATGTATATATGTATGGCACGTATATATATATACATATATGTGTATATATACATATGTTTATATGTATATATGTATACACACAATGCACACATGTATGTATATAATATGCATATATGTACATGTATTCTAAACTTAGAACAAATTTAGTTAATTATATAATTTTTGAAGGGAGTCACTAAGATACATTTGGTAAATTAAATCCATAACATATTCTGGCTTTTTTATTTTTAAATTTTTTCTTTTAAAACACTGTCAGTGCCACCTAATGAGAAGTTACTTAGACAAAGCAGGACTCATAACAGGTAAAAATCCCTATACTTTATGTTAGAATGGACGTCCTCTCTAGCATAGTGGATAAAAATACTCTTGACTCAGTGATTTGGTCTATTAAGTAATTTTAATTTACTTTTTATGTAATTCATTATTATGAGCTGATTAAGTCCTTTCTATTGGCTGATATGCCAAATCCCCATATTTCATATGTGTAGTAAAATATGTTTAGGTATTAGATAAGTATTACCATTCTGATTGTTGGATACATAGTTTTGCGTGTTTTGGGAATTATAAACTTTTAAAGAATTTTTAGAACTTTCAGGATGCTTGGCTTCTTCTCGACATCTTCAAAAAGCTTTTCTAAACCAGTTATCAGGTATATTGAGATAATAGTTGTCTGAAAATGCATGTTTGCCTTAAAGACGAACACTCAACAGTCACTTTTTTCTGAGCCCCTGAAGGGTACCAGGATGCATGGGCCGGGAAAGGGGGGAGCTACAGTCAAACTCAGTAAGGACACCGACATTTCCATCTAAATTCATAAAAGGTTTAGAAAATCATAATTAATGCAAAAGCCAGAACATGGACAATTTTCACACATTTTTTTTTCCAGAGCTGAGGACCGAACCCTGGGCCTTGCGCATGCTAAGCAAGTGCTCTACCACTGAGCTAAATCCCCAACCCTTCACACATTTTAAAACCAGGAAGGAAATATCTATTTTTTACTAAATACTGTATATATCAGACATCTACATTAGGGACTGTCCCCTCATCTGTAAAGTTCTGTCTTCGTGGACTAATTTCTATTATTAAAGTATTGGTATTGTTATTCTGCAGGAGAATCTTTTTTAAAAGAGAATTTCTTTCTTCAAAATAAACTACCATGAAGTCTCAATAGTTCCTCGGAAGAAAAGTCCGAGGTTTGTTTATGTCCCAGGACACAAAGTCATTAGCAATGACTGTATAATTGGTTCTGCCATGCATTTAACCATATTCTGGATGCTATTGAATTTTTAAAAGTAAGTCTTTATACAACACAATTATATGCTATGAAGCAAATCAGACGAAGAATTGGAGGGAAAACCCCCTGATCCAACCAAGAGAAGTACAGACCCACGTTTGTTTCTGAACTGCTCATGATGTCTAACACGGTTTTTAGGTTCGCTTTAGTGCTTTAAAAGTCTGTAGAATGCAGATTCCTTTCCTTGGCTAATTAAACCCTCGAGAAGAGCCATGCGCGTCCAAGTTGGGTAGGGAGGCAGCCACGATTCCCTTCTACCCCGTGTGCACCTTTGAGCTCTTTGCGTTTTGAAACGATATCAGAAAGTGCTGCTCACCTGACACACAGAGGTAATACCTGTCCTGGACAGAGACCTCGATCTCAATGAACTCGCAGAGATTCTGTGCCAGCGGCTTGAACAGTCTTTTCTCCAAGTCTTCCTTCACCAGCGATGACATCTCCAGTTCCTCCTGGTCCCGAGCTTGGGTTCAAGCTCACGCTTCCCTTGCTGCTGCTGCTGCTGCTTGCTGCAGCTTAGATGTCTCCTTTAGGTGTGCGAGCCTCCCGGTTGGTTCCCACTCTCTTTCCCTTCTTACTGGTAGCAAAAGGCCAGGCTCCTGCCAGCGGGTGCCTGCTCACTGGCAGCCCCACCTCAGCAACCCAAACCCGGTATTAACCCCCTCGTCATCTCCTTCATTCAGCATCCGCCCTGCCGCAGGCTCCTCTCTGGGAGCTATCCTGTGGGTCGCTGATGGGAGATCATATTGATGAACACTGACAGATGGCTACAGATCTACTCGGGGAGTCCCCGGGTCGGCAACCTTTCCCCTCTCACAGCAGCACTATGCAGAGAAAGGCCACTACCTCAGCGTGAGACCATTATATAAATCAGCTGTCTAGCGCTATTGATTGGGATCGTCTTCCATTAAGAACTTTGCTTTCACTGCCCAGAAAAAAAAAAAAAAATCTGCGCTTGCACCCAATGCTCCCAACAAGTCTCCCCTTCTCTTTCCTCTGCCAGCCTGCAATGCACTCTAGCCTTTGCGTCCAAGAGTTTGCGCCAATCCCTGGGTCTCAATTATTTTTAAAATGGACATTTAGATGGGTCCACTTTAATTCTATTTGTGCCTCCACTCAAACGAAAGTATATTTAGGCACCTGCTAGAGCGAAGCGTTCATTACATTTGCTTCTCGGGAGGATGGATTTCCCGTTCTGCAGGAGCTTATGATCTGGTAGGGGAGCGTTACACGGAGTAAGTACTTGAACCATGAAAGCGAGAACACGGCACAGAAGAGCAGAGAGGGAGGGTGACCACACGAAGCCTCGTCATCACTGTCCTGTTGCTGTGAAGAGGCACCATGATCAACACGGTTTATAAAAGAAGGCATTTCATTGGGGGCTTACCTACGGATTCAGGAGATGAGTTCATGACTGTCCTGGCAGGGGGTGAGGCGGCAGGCAGGCAGGAATAGCATTGGAGCAGTAGCTGAGAGCTGATCCACAGGCAGGAGGCAGAGAGACAGAGAGACAGAAAGAGACAGAGAGATAGAAAGAGACAGAGAGACAGAAAGAGACAGAGAGACAGAAAGAGACAGAGAGACAGAAAGAGACAGAGACAGAAAGAGACAGAGAGACGGAGAGAGACAAAGAGAGATAGAGAGAAACAGAGACAGAGAGACAGGGAGAGACAGAAAGAGATAAAAACAGAGAGATAGGGAGACAGAGAAGGACAGAAAAATAGAGACAGAGACAGAGAGAGAGAGAGAGAGAGAGAGAAGCAGAGACAGAACGAGAGACAGACAGAGAAAGGGACAGAGAGAGAGACAGAAACAGAGAGAGGAGACAGAGTGTGCGTTAGTCTAATATAGGCTTTTGAAACCTCAGAGCCCACACCCAGTAACACACCTTCTCCATTAAGGCCACACCCCCTAATGCTTCCCAAATAGTTCCACTAACTAAGGAACAAGCATTCAAATATATCATCCCATGAGGCTCCTTCTCATCCAAACCCTCCTCAGCAAGGGTCTGAGGAAGTGGCCCGTGAGGGGCCTGGAGTGAGGCTGGTAGGCAAGCACAGAGGTGGAGGAGGAGCTGAAGCCTCACATCAGTAAACCCAGAGGGAGTGCTTCCTCTCCAAATTCACAGGTGGGGGGCTGGGTTAAAAGCACTAACTGCTCTCCCACATGACACAGCTTCATGCCAACATCTCCCCAGTGGGTTTCATTCCCAGCACCTATATGTTGGCTTGCAACATTTATAACTTTAGTTCCAAGGAGATCCTAAGCCCTCCAGTATCCACAGGCAGAAGTCACACATGTCGAATACAGACATACATGTGGGCAAACATCAATTCACATAAAATAAATATAATCAATCTTTGAAAATTTTTTTTGTCGAAAGCCATTGCATTAAGAGATGGTGTCAGAATAAACCTTGAACAAACTCAACTAGACCCTGACCAAGGAGCTTTCTATTCCCCTAAGGTTTGCTGGAATCCTTCGCCATATGCCGAAATTCCAGCCTCTCACTGCCATTGCCAAACTCGGTCATCCACTGTGGACTGCATCCTGGTAGCCAAGGCCTCCGCCTCCTATATTTATTATTGTTGTTATTATTATTATTATTATTATTATTATTATTATTATTATTAGTTTTTGTTTGTTTCTTGAGACAGGGTTTCTCTCTCCTGGCTGTCCTGAACTCACTTCGCAGATCAAGTTGGACTTGAACTCACAAAGATACCTTGCCTCTGCCTCTGCCTCTGCCTCTGCCTCTGCCTCTGCCTCTGCCTCTGCCTCTGCCTCTGCCTCTGCCTCTGCCTCTGCCTCTGCCTCTGCCTCTGCCTCTGCCCCTGCCCCTGCCCCTGCCCCTGCCCCTGCCCCTGCCCCTGCCCCTGCCTCTGCCCCTGCCCCTACCTTTGCCTCAGGTGCTGGGATTACAGGTGTGTGCCACCACAGAAGGCTGTTTCTGGACAACCAACTTTAGGAAGGAGAGACTGCAGACTCCCATGTAGTCCCCTTCAGCTGCACTTTTCCCAAACCCCAATATAATCTTCAAGACAGGAACCCCTGGGGCTGGGGATTTAGCTCAGTGGTAGAGTGCTTACCTAGGAAGCGCAAGGCCCTGGGTTCGGTCCCCAGCTCCGAAAAAAAGAACCCCCCCCAAAAAAAGACAGGAACCCCTTTTTCGGCTGTGTATTTCCTTCGTTGTTTGAAATAAACTGTCTTGTCTGCTGAGGCTGCTTTTTGCCTTCTGTCTCTGGATGCTGCCTCGGAAATCTAACAGGTGGTACCTTTAATGGTAGCTTTAAGGGCTTCCCCCCTTATGAAAGAGATCGGGTTCTAGAAAAGAAGCTTTCTATGTCTTTTCCCTGACATTCAGCCTATTGAAGACAGTGTTCTTCCCTCCTAAAACATATTCTCCCCCACCCCTACCCCTATTTTGGAGCAGTACTCCTTCATCAGACACCTGAACCCTCGGGTTCCTAGACCTTGGACTTCCAAGCTTCCAGAACTGTGAGAAATAAATTCTGTTCCCTAAAGATTACCCAATGTTTGGTATTTTGTTAAAGCAGCACAGCTAATCCAGGGTGTAGGAGTGAATAGGAGATATTCATACTCTCCAGAGTCACAGAGTGTGTGAATGGAGAAGGTAAGAATGAAAGATAGAACAAGGCAAAAGTGTGTGCCTCTGATGTGGGGTCAACCCTTCGGGCTTTATTTGCTATGAGCAGAGAACTGATGGAGATTTTTCGACTGTTCAGTTATTCAACTGACAAGTATTTATCAGGACACTATGTACCACCCCCAGGTCTATGAATTAGGGGAAGGGCAGGGAAGCTAAGCTAGATTTTGCACGGTGTAGCTCAGTGGTAGACAGAACGTGAAGTGGTAGCATATTCAGGGGCAGGTGGCAGAAGCGTGACTCATGACTCCATGATCTCTAAGGACAAGAGATCCTCAGGTCCTAAGGTGAGCTGACATGACTCCTGCGTGCTCTCCAGTCTCCAGATCCACTCGTGGAAGCTCGGCCTTTCTTCTGACCTCTAGGCTGCTATGACAGAGAGGAAGAAGCATCCCTTTTTGGTTCTTCTTTCCTTTAACGCAGTAAATGTTTCTCAGCAGACGGTCTTTACATCTTGGTGCCGAGAGCTGAGTCATGCAATGGACATTTAATACTTTCTTTGCGTGAGTGACTTTGCAGTGACACATTTCCACAGTAGGAGTAGACAGTCTTACCAAACACATATCAATATCATTATCAAGGTCAATATCAAGATCAAGACCACCATTTGATCTTTAGTTGCAAGAGGCAAACACATTCATGGGGTAAATATGGCTTCCCATCTTTTCCTTTAAATTTTTATTTTTTTATTATATTTTATTAATTTGTGGAGGGTTTTTGGAGGGGTACATTCAAGGGTCATTTCCTTTTGTCTTCCGTGTAGGTCCCAGGGGTGGAAATCAGATCATAAGGCTTGGCAACGGACTCTTTAACAGCTAAGCCATCTTGCCTGCCCTCTGTTTTTTTTTGGGGGGGGTGTTTTTTTTGTCTTTTTGGTTTTTTTTTATTATTTTCTTTGTTTTTTTTGTTTTTGTTTTTGTTTTGTTTTGTTTTTTTTTGTTTGTTTGTTTTTTAAACCAAAGTGTTGACATGTATCCCAGGCTGGCCTAGAACTTGTGGTAATCCTTTTGACTCGGTCTCCTGAATGCTGGGATCACAGGTGTGCTGCTACACGCTGCTCACACATTCCAAAACACAATGGTTTCTATCAACTGTGTCCAGAAGTAAATTTGCACTGTGTTGAATATTCCTATGTTTTCCATAGGTAGTGTCAGTTGTTTTGCAGACACAAGGAAAAGATGATAAATGCATATTAAATGTTTTTAAACACGTTAACATCCTGAATAATTCTGAAAGAAAACTACATGAGGACTTCGTCCAAGTTAAATGATTTTAAATCCTAAACTTTAAAAGCACTTGCAAGGAACAACTCAGGAAACTAGAAATAGAGAAAAATGTTAAGACCTTAATTTTGTAGAGAAATTAAGACACTAGACATTTGAAACTTTTTTTTTTTTCTCGGAGCTGGGGACCGAACCCAGGGCCTTGCGCTTGCTAGGCAAGCGCTCTACCACTGAGCTAAATCTTTTTTTTTTTTTTTTTTTCCGGAGCTGGGGACCGAACCCAGGGCCTTGCGCTCGCTAGGCAAGCGCTCTACCGCTGAGCTAAATCCCCAACCCCTAGACATTTGAAACTTAAAATTATAAAGATTATAGAAAACTAAAGAGATACGTAAACACATTCGCTGATGTCGGCAATATTTAATAGGGGTTCTTAGCGTTATTCCCACACAGATGAATACTATTCTAGTCTGAAGATTTATTTCCTGAGATGCTCTGCAACTGTCAGTGAGGGTAAGGGGAAGACAGAGAAAAGTGGCATTTAAAAGCCTCCCAGGTTGTTGCCTTAGCGAGGACGAGCCAGCCCATCTCCGTGGTTAAAGAAGCAAAGCCTATGGCTTTGGGGACACAGCCCAGCTGGTGCTGAGGGAGCCAAGTTACTCAGGACAGAAGCTCTCCTCGCAAGTAGCCTCTGGAGATTAGTGTCAGCTGTGGAACCGAATGCTCACTCCTGAAAGACAACTAGAGGAGTCAACAATGAACTCTGACTGTGAAGACCGTCCAGGTTACTTCATCCTCATTGCTGCCTGCCAGGGTCCAGGAGTCACTCCACAAACCACCGGATCTCGGTCAGACAGGGAGGGTTAAGGAACACACACCTAAAGACTGATCAGCCAGGGCAACAGCTGAAAGCTGCGTGCTGTACCTTGCTCAGGGCCAGCTTATAAAGGCTAAAACTGCCAAAACCATAAATGGACTCATATGCAGGTGCAGGAAGTGCTGCCCGGTGGTCGGCGCCGACTCAAGCCATTTTAGACATGACAGTTCATATTGACCATTAATTTGATGGGTCCTATGTGAAGCTTATGGTTGTGGAATTTCTTCAGATTAACAAACCTCATCACATACAGAACATAACAAGGTGTGTGGTTAGCGTGACCCTGCTTTCAGTCAAGTTATTTTTCTGCGTCAATGATTGGCAGGCAGATTGCGGCAAAGACATGGAATAGCCGGCGGGCTTGGATCAAAATGGCTACAGCTATGCTCGCGGGGGCTAAGCTCAACATTGCCCTTTTCAGAGACTACAAAATGGGTTTTCTTTCCTTCATGTGTAGAATCTTGATTTAATTGCTTCCCAAGCTAATTTTTTTCATATTTTAATTATTTATTTACTTATTTACTTATTTATTTATTTTTATATTTTATTTTATTTTATTAATTATTTATTTTTTTATTAACTTGAGAATTTCTTATATACATTTCGAGTGTTATTTCCTTTCCCGGTTTCCGGGCAAACATCCCCCTCCCACCTCCCCTTTCTTATCAGTGTTCCCCTCCCCATCCTCCCCCCATTGCCGCCCTCCCCCCAACAATCTAGTTCACTGGGGGTTCAGTCTTAGCAGGACCCAGGGTTTCCCCTTCCACTGGTGCTCTTACTAGGATATTCATTGCTACCTATGAGGTCAGAGTCCAGGGTCAGTCCATGTATAGTCTTTAGGTAGTGGCTTAGTCCCTGGAAGCTCTAGTTGCTTGGCATTGTTGTTCATAAGGGGTCTCGAGCCCCTTCAAGCTCTTCCAGTTCTTTCTCTGATTCCTTCAACGGGGGTCCTATTCACAGTTCAGTGGTTTGCTGCTGGCATACGCCTCTGTGTTTCCTGTATTCTGGCTGTGTCTCTCAGGAGCAATCTACATCCGGCTCCTGTCGGCCTGCACTTCTTTGCTTCATCCATCTTGTCTAATTGGATGGCTGTATATGTATGGGCAACATGTGGGGCAGGCTCTGAATGGGTGTTCCTTCTGTGTCTGTTTTAATCTTTGCCTCTTTCTTCCCTGCCAAGGGTATTCTTGTTCCCCTTTTAAAGAAGGAGTGAAACATTCACATTTTGATCATCCGTCTTGAGTTTCATGAGTTCTAGGCATCTAGGGTAATTCAAGCATTTGAGCTAATAGCCACTTATCAATGAGTGCATACGATGTGTGTTTTTCTGTGATTGGGTTACCTCACTCAGGATGATATTTTCCAGTTCCAACCATTTGCCTACGAATTTCATAAAGTCATTGTTTTTGATAGCTGAGTAATATTCCATTGTGTAGATGTACCACATTTTCTGTATCCATTCCTCTGTTGAAGGGCATCTGGGTTCTTTCCAGCTTCTGGCACTTATAAATAAGGCTGCTATGAACATAGTGGAGCACGTGTCTTTTTTATATGTTGGGGCATCTTGTGGGTATATGGGCAAGAGAGGTATAGCTGGATCCTCAGGCAGGTCAACGTCCACTTTTCTGAGGAACCTCCAGACTGATTTCCAGAATGGTTGTACCAGTCTGCAATCCCACCAACAATGGAGGAGTGTTCCTCTTTCTCCACATCCTCTCCAGCATCTGCAGTCACCTGAGTTTTTGATCTTAGCCATTCTCACTGGTGTGAGGTGAAATCTCAGGGTTGTTTTGATTTGCTAATTTTTTTAACTTTCATTTGCAAGCATAACAATTATCTGTTTGCTTAAAAAGTCTGAGAATTAAAGCCCTTGCCGGATTAGCAGCCAGCAGTTAGGGGTCTTTTTGTGCGGAGTTACTTTAACCGTCACTTTGACACAATCCGTAATTATCTGGGGAGAGAGTCTCAGTGAGGGATCGCCTAGATTAAGTGGCTCTGTGGCCATGCCCGCGGGGCGGGGGCGTCTGCCTTGTTTACAGACACTGATGTTAGCCGATCCGGTCTAAGAGTGGGCCCCACCATTCCTAGAGCTTGAGTCCTGGACTCCACAGAAAAGAAGAGAGTGAGTTGTGCACAGGCTTGCGCGAATTCAGC
The DNA here is from genome assembly GCF_021556685.1 of Rattus norvegicus. Taxonomy (NCBI): domain Eukaryota; kingdom Metazoa; phylum Chordata; class Mammalia; order Rodentia; family Muridae; genus Rattus; species Rattus norvegicus. Next base: position 32,088,172 of record NC_141547.1, read on the forward strand.
TGCTCTCTGCTATTGACTGGATGTGACCAGCTTGAATGCACCCCTCCAAAAAACCCTCCACAAATTAATAAAATATAATAAAAAAATAAAAATTTAAAGGGATAGTTCATCGCAGCATCAGGAAACAAAGGCAAGGCAGAAGGCAAGAGGAAGCTCAACCAGGGCCAGCCTTTGGCAGCTTTTGCATCTCCTCAAATGTCACCAACAGCAGTAGACAGGCAAGAGCAGCAGCAGGCAGGGTGCCCTGGTGTGAGGCACCGCAGGTCTCAGTTATCTGGCCTGTCAGCATTAACGGGAATCTTATGCTTGAAGCCCTGCTGGGAAAGTGAGAATTCTGAAGAGAGATGCACCACACCTCCCTTCATCGGATTAATGCTCACTTTCACTTGCAATGTTAAAGTGTTTCAAAAGCTTTCAAAAGAAAGTCAAAGGCCAAGGTGATTTCCCATGCAAAGATACAGCGGGCTCCCACTGTGAACCTGTCAAACAAATAGACCCAGGAGGACAGAGAGCTACCAGGCCTGTCTCAGGTCAGGCTTTTACTTCTACCACTCTACAAAACTCCCAAGACTCTTTTCTCTTTCAAAAATGGGAAATCTTTAAGGCTTAATGTCTGTCCCAGTTTCCTTAGACTAGAGTTGAATGAATGAATAAATGAATGAATGAATGATGATGATGATGATGATGATGATGATGATGATGATGATGATACTGTGTCTCTAATAATAAACAGGGAACAGAGACATGAAGGCAGCCTGGGCTCTGGGTCCTATAACCCCAGGACAGGACCAGTTTGGATCTGACTTTATTTACATCCTGACCTCTGTCTTATAGGGCTTTATCCCAACTGCAAGATGGCTACAGGCACCAGGTAGGGTGGGGAGGAATAAGAATGAACTCCTTCTCTTCTTCCTCTGGCCAGACTCCAAATGAGTGCATTCTAATACTACTTGTTATGTTACTATTCTTATCTCATAATTAATCTTAATTCCTTTAGAATGCAGGGAAACGGAGGCAGTGGGTTTCCAGAGCTAAGCACCCAGAAGCCTCAACCCTCGGCAACAAGTAATTCTGCTATTGTAGACGCCTGGAGTGTTTGTGCCTATGGCCCTACAAGCACAGGCTTCTGCGTAGACCTGGGAGGCTGAGATTCCTCAGCCCTCCACAGCAGCTGATGCTGTAGCATCTGGGTCTAGGTATGAACATCTGGCTGTCACCCATGCCAGCCGCTCTCTGTCCTCTCTTCACCTGGGGCTGCAGCTCTTTCTTCACAGGAGTAGCTCGAACCACACTATTAAAGGTAGGGGTGGAAGCAGACCACTTGAGTTTTTTTTTAAGATTTAAGTCCCCCCACACCTCCCCCACTCTGTGTGTGTGTGTGTGTGTGTGTGTGTGTGTGTGTGTGTGTGTGTATACCTGAAGATGACCATAGAGACCAGAAAACGGTATAGAATTTCCTGAACCTGGAGTTACATGAGCTGCCATATAGCTGTTGAGAAAAGAACTCAGGTCCAGAGAGAGAGAGTCAGAGAGAGAGAGAGAGAGAGAGAGAGAGAGAGAGAGAGAGAGTCAGAGAGAGAGAAAGAGAAAAAGAGTCTTTTTTGGAGGGTTGTAACACTAGGGGAAACAGCACAGGGAAGGTATTTTCCAGCCAGCTCACCATGTGAGGCAGTCTGATCGTCCAGCCAGATAAACCATTACTGTGACGCTTTAGTCAGACAGAGGTAGGAACTCCCACTAATTATGACAGGATACCTTTTGCAGCAGTCACAACTGACCCACTAGGCCAATGGGGACTTCTATCTGACCCCACCTGGGCAGAAATGGTTGCAAGTGTGCAGGCTGTTTGAAACAATCATGGCCGGACCAGCCTCTTCAGAAACCCGAAGGAGCAGTTGTAATTTTTTGTAGCTTCCCGACGTACCAGTTCTCAGCATAACCTTCTCAGTGGTCCTCTCTTGTCTGGACTTCCCAGTTCCGATTGAGTCCATGGGCATGTCAATGGTTCAGGGCTAGCCAGGTTTGATTAATAAACCTTGAGTGAATGGACACAGGGCTTTTGATCTTAAAGGCTTTGATTTCCCCTTTCTTTAACTAAGGAGCTCAATCAGGACCAACTAGCCCAGTATTTCTCTAACCTCCTTCCCTTGCCTGTGGGAGAAACCCCCTTCCCAGGAAGAAGCCATTCCACTTTTGAGGCTGGCTCTGCATTGGGCTTAACCATAGCAACGAATATGTAAGCCAGGCCTGGACACTGAGCCCTAGAATTTGGCTTTGTCTGCAAGCAGAATGGTAAGTCACCTCTGTATTTATAGATTTATTCATTTATTCACTTTTAGATATATATAGAGAGAATATATTCACATATATTCACTTTACGTGTACATAACTTTAAAATAGTACATTTTTTTTAAAGAGGCCGTGAATGTGAGAGGAAGCCTGGGAGGACTTGGATTGAGTGCCCTGTAAGGAAACATGATAACTAGCCTTCTAGTTCTGCCCCTCTGTTGTTACCATGGTAGTGAGAGCCTTGTAGCTGTCCAGCGGGAGCTCCCTTTACAGCCTCTGCTGGCTCTAGGGTCAGGAGGATGAAATCAGCTAACATCTGTGAGGCTCTTAGTGCCTGCCAAATGGCTCCAACTGACGACAGCTATCATTGTGAGTTCATTAGCGTTGGGTGGGTGTCATGTCATGTGACTGTCACTCCATCAGTAACCTTATCCCATAGACTTTGATTACGCAGAATCTCCGGCCAGGGTGGCTACTTCTGCGGACCCAGTGTAGCTCATCTCGGCTATGCCCTCCCAGAATAGCAAGCTGCCTTTCTTTATAGGAAGACTACTCTTTGTGTCTTGTGGCAAATGTCCTTACCAACAGCAGCGAATGCTTCCTATTTGGCCGTGCCCTCTTTTCCATGTAGTTGCACCATTTCGAAGGCTCTCCAGCTTTCTTCCGTCATCTTTTATTTTGGCTTTTGTACCTTAGGATCTTTAAATCCTCATCATATCATCATCAAATTAGATTGTCAAGTAATAGGTTTTACCCCGGAGCTTCCGTTCCTCTTTCATTTTGGCGTTTTCTACCTCCCTGCCCCACTTCCTGGTTGTTCTCTTACACACCGAGTGTTAACTCCTACTTAGCTTTCCTGCCGTCCCACCCTGCTCCTCATCATCCCGCCCTAGTCTCAAGAGCCGTTTGTAGTTTCCTGGCCTCGCTCCTGGTTACTCCCACTTGGACACATAGTTACCAGTTAGAGGCTTGACTCAGCTTGTGAGAGTGAGCACACAGCCTTCTGTCTTCTGTGGTTCTAATACCTGGAACCTGGAGCTAGGAGATGGTTATTTCTACCCACTTTCTCCACGCTGTTATGAGTCTTTTCCTATGCTTTTAGGGACTTTGGTGTCACAAAAAATAGAGGAGGAGGGACTAACTTTCAGGTAAAGAACCTTTCACCCACTTCTAGTTAGAAATAGGATATATTAAATTCTTCCTGTTCAGGTAAGCAGTTGGGCTTCCGTACCCCATCTGATCCTGGTTGATGTACAGCCAATAATTGTCCTCTCTGATTTTTTTTTTAAAAAAAAATATTCTAGAAAAAAAAATAAAGACAGCCTTTCTCTTCTTTCTTCCTACTGTATCAGGAGCTTAAAGTGTAAAGTGAGCAGGGACTGCCTGAAGCCAGTGTCCCTGATAACTGAGAGGCTATTTTCAGTATAGAATAAAGAGAGGATGAGCTCATGCAGAGAGAGAAAAGGAGACTCGAGACAGATGAGGACAGAGCATCCCGTGGGCATCTCTGGGAGCTCCTGGATACAGCCGTGCCTGACGCCACCACTCTACCCTGTGAGCTGTGCTGTCTTTCACCTCCTTAAGTGTGAATTCACTGCTTCTCTTGAAAATTCAAGAATATTCATTATAAAATAAAGTACATTTGCTTCAAAATAACGAGCACTCACTTTTCAGTTTTTACATATGGAATTTATTTTTAATGCTTCATATTTGTGTGCTGTGTTTACACCCCCCCCATTCCTTTCAACTCCTCCCAAACTCCCTCTTAAATTAATGGCCTCTTAAAAATTTATATACATACATATATATAATGTCTATTTACATATGAATAAATGAATAATTTATACATACATCCTTTTGTGTTTATTTAATGTTGCTCATAAGTATATATTTTTAGGGCTGGTATTGATAGTTACGTAGAGGCTCATTCCTGTAGAAGACTGATTTTCTCTCTCTCCTTCTCTGTCTCTGTCTCTGTCTCTCTCTGTCTCTCCCTCTCTCTCAGATTTCCCCCTCTGTCAACTGGTATTTTCATTGTTTACACTGAGAGACAGAGACAGAGACAGACAGACAGACACACACACACACAGAGAGAGAGAGAGAGAGAGAGAGAGAGAGAGAGAGAGAGAGAGAGAGAAGAGAGATGGACGGACAGACAGAAAGAGAAACACTGACCATTGCCCCGCTGAGTGGCTCCCTTTTAGGTAATCCTGAACCTGGCTCTGCAAACGGCTTCCCTTTGTTGATTTGCTCGCTGTGGCTGTGGCCCAGTGTACCTAATAAACTTCTGCCTTCTTCTCTCTGAGATGAATTTATTCACAGCAGACATCCCAGTCCTCTTCTTCTTTCTATTACCTGTTAGGTCTCAAACCCAGGACAAAGTAGCTAACTGAGGTACCTATTATATCAAAGCCAATGCTGGTCTCCATGTTCTCCTAGCATCCCTCAGTCCCTTCAGGCTCCTCCGGGCTGGCATAGGCTGCCCCCTACTTTCCCTTCCCCTAGCCTTTCTGATTCCTATGTAACTCAGTCATTTTGGTTACACAGACTTTTTTGCCCTCTTGGTCACTGCTCCTGGGTCCCCTCTTCCCCACCCATGCCCACTGTGGACTCTCCCATATGTCTCTGCCTCGGATTGTTTTCTCCCTTTTACCTATAATAAAACCCGCAACCCCTTGGGAGCAGTTATGACCTTTTACTTCCTTTTTATTCATTCAGCACCTTTAATTTCCTTTGAAAGATTTCAAGGTTTTCTTATCATCTAGAAAAAGCGATCCCTGACGGCTGTCTGCTGTCAGCCTGCCTTCATTAAAGGGGGCTCAGGCCATGCACTGAAACGTCCACCTGTGTTTGTCTGAGGGAGTAGAGCAGATCTCCCTGAGAGAGTGAGCACTGACAGGTTACTGAAAGAAGCTGAGGCTTGTCCTGTCTCCTAGGTATATGCTCAGGGAGGGTCTACAACCATCTGAGCATCCCGCAGACACTGGGGTTCCCGATATTTGTTAGGTATGCATCACTGTGGCAGACATTAGGAACTTAAAGCTGAGTACTGGCCCTGCTTTAAGGAAATATTATTGACCGCTTATTTAATGTTCTATAATCTAACACTTCAATGACCCTGCAGGGCTAACTCCTTCACAGAATCATCTTCCTCATGGCAGCCGTCTTCTGACCCAGGCGCTTTACCGACCTTTAAGTCTCTTGTCAGCATATTATATTTAAAAGGCTGCCTTATCGCTTCTCGGCCTTTTGGCTAAGATCAAGTGTAAAAGACAGCCTTGTGGAAATGTGTTTTCCTACTCATAGTTTAACTTGAAATTAGACCATGTGCACTCACTCACCCTAGATCCAGCCTCATGAGTGACCTGCATTCCCAAACATAACCACGCCCAAGAGTTTTCCAAGCCTCTGTCACTCACAGGCAGGCCCCTCTCTGATTCTGACAGCTCCACGCCCCTTCAGGCAGCTGTGAGCTACCCAGACTCCTTGGACACTTTGAGTGCTGTTTTCAAGCAGGTGGCTGTGTGGAGACAGCCTCCCCTCAGGGCGAAATTGCTCTGCCTCAGAGCGGGGAATCTCAAAGGCAGGTCTTTGCTGTCTCTCAGCAGGACTGTAATCTCATCAGAAAGCTAAGTGTGGTCAACTGCTAAGTGTGGATGCCACTTTAGGTAGGCAGTGGATGTAGAAGCCATTTCTGACTCCAAGACAGCCGACCTCCTAAGGCCTGTCTGTTGCTAAACAAGATAAGCCCAACCACAATTACCCCAGAACGCTGTGCTGTAGAGATGCTCTCCCATTGCCCTGTAGAAGCTCCTAGGGGTCATGCTTTAGCATGTCTCTGCAGACAGCTTCCCTCTGCTGGTTCTCTCTGAGGGTGGTTACCCACTCTAGTACACTCCACTTCTGCCTTTTGTCCTCCTGAGTGAGTTTACCGACGGCTCATGTGTCATCAGCCAGCCTGCCATTGGGCACCCTGAAAGGGCAGGTACATCCTGCTTTGTTCAGTCTTTAAACTTTGCTTACCATCAAATGTCAAATCCACCAATCTCACCTGATCCTCTCAATGAGGTCTTGATTTCCTCAACTGCCAGGCTGATTCATTTTGTCCTTACTTAGTAACACTGGGGATTGGTTAGGACTTTGTGCATGCTAGGCAAATGTTCTATACCGAGCTCTCACCCCAACCCATTTCGTTTGTTTGTTTGCTTGTTTATTTGGAGACAAAGTCTCCATAGATTGCCCAGGCTGGCCTTCAACTCATGATCTTCCTGCCTCTAGAGTAGCTGACTGCAAGCCTGGCTTCACTCTCCTTGTTCACATTTAGCCCTGTTCTTCATGTCCCTGTCCTCCCTCTGCCTTTCTCTGTCCTTTTGTCTCTCCCTCCCTGTCTGTCTCTCTGTCTCTGTCTTTCCTTCTCTGTCTGTCCATCTCTGTCCCTGTCTATCCGTCTCCCCCTCCCTGTCTGTCCATCTCTGTCTCTGTCTGTCTGTCTCTCCCTCCCTGTCTGTCTCTCCATCTTTGTCCCTATCTTTCTGTCTCTCCATCTTTGTCTTCATCTCTCCAACTCTGTCTCTCCCACCCTATCTATTTCTCCGTCTCGGTCTCTCTCCCTGCTCAATTGTTACACCCTTGTAGGAAGAAACTGCACTTTAGGCCTTGCTGTACTCTCAGCTACTAGCTGCGTCTGCTAGCTGGTATGCCATTAACTGCCTGTAAGATACATAGAATAATAATGACTTGTAAGTTCCCTTCGGGCAGGAACCATGTTTGACTTTTCTTTGTATTCTTTGGGATAGGTACTGAAGGCCTTGCCTATAGATGATCAATACTGAGTGAATTGAGTAATCCTGTAGATAGGCAGGATAAGCAGAATTCATAACCCTAGCTGACAACAAAACAGAGGTTAAGTGAGTTACCGTCTTCTGGAAGGAGACTGTAAGGATTCACTTTGGCCGTCCACTGGACACAATGTAGAATCTCCTGGATAGGAGTCTCAATGAGGAATTATCTAGATGAGGTTGGCCTGCTGGTGACGTTCTCACCTGGGTTAATGGAGGAGGGAAAATCTTTCTTGACTGTAGGCAGCCCTGTGTGATGAGCTCTACCCTGGACTAAAAGAAGAGATATGCACTGGTATATGTGCATTGATCCATTTCTCTTTGCTCTCGACTGTGGATGGGGTGTGCACAGTTGCTTCAAGTTCTTACCGCTTCTGCTTCCACATAATGATGAACTGTAAACTGGCATTGTATGCCAAGTCAGCCCTTCCTCCTGTAAGTGGCTTCAGTCGGGCTATTTCATCAATGCCATAGGAAATGAAACTAAGACACTCACCAAGCATGATTGAGTCCAGGAGGAAGGTAAATGTCTTGGGAGCTTTCCAACCAGGCAGAATATATGCTCTTCACTGTATGTGTGTTTGAAGGCCTCTCCATTTTCATAATGTTAGAGATGTGTCATGGCCATTATTGACAGAAGATACTTGGATGTGTCTCTGGTATTGATGTCTTAAAGATTGAACTGGAGTTGAGAAATCTGCAGGTGCCAGGAACTTAGTACCATTTCCCCGAGAATGGCACGCAGGAGGCTGAATCTCCTTGCTTGTATAGACCTTTTAATGACTTTAATGATTCCATACAAACCTGTCCCCAACCTCGACAGTATCTCTCAAGCTACTAATTAATTATTAAACTCTGATGTAATCCAAAGTGCTGGGCTTGAACCTAAAATGCCATGTTCATCAGAGAGGTCTCTCAAGAGACAAAAACACAAAGGTTATCTAGAAAAAAAAAACTGACTGGACCCAAAAGGCCTTTCATTAAAAAGACGAAAATACCCTTGCTTCATGAATGAAGCCTCTGAGAGAAGCAAGGACCGTCCTACTTGGGATGGGAGTGGGAGCTAAAGGTTGACATGATTAAATCATTGAAGTGCTCAGCTGTTTGGGTAAGCTGTTTCTGATCCCTCCCCACCTGAAACCCTGGGCCTGGAGCCTGGGGCTGGGACAAGGGCCCCTCAACTCACCCATGTAGAAGTGAACTCATCCTGATGAGGATATGGCGGAAGAAATTTCCAGTTTTGCAATCGCTGGGAAAAGCTATAAACAGGTCTTAGTGCTGCTACAGGAAGGCACTGTGCCTACCGGGATGAGACAGGGGCAGGAAGCCTCAGAGAAAGCAACCCACCATATTCAGCTAGGTCTCTCCTTCTGCTCCTAGTCCCCTGAGGCTCCAGGGGCGTAAAGATCGTACTGCTGGTGCAAAACCCAGGTTTGTACAGTCCTAGAGCCCGAGTTGCTACACCAGTTGTCAAAGAATGGGTTAGAAGCAGAGGCTGTAGCTTAATATTGACTGAAGGTGAAGGTTTGGTTCTGTTTTTTTTTTTTTTTCCTTTGACCTGGACTTCCTCACGGTATTGCCGAGTCTTGATGTTAGCTAGTACCACCTAGAGTCAGTTTGATTGGGCTCTTTTACATATCTGATCTGAAATTATTTGCCCTAAAACATTTGAGAGGGGGAAAACTGCATGTAGGAAGTGAACTGAAATAAAACTAACAAGTGTTGATTAACGTTGACAACTGTTAAACGTGGGGGTGTTTTATACTTCTCTTTACTACTTTGGTGTATTTTGAAATTTTCCACAATGAAAACTTAATCAACAGTATAAAAGGAAGTGAGGGAAGAAATGGACCTTTCAGTGACTTGAATGATTCCATGCAAACCTGTGCAGAACAGAAATTTACAGTATACCAGACATAGTGGTCTTTTTTAAATATGAAGCAGAAGGTGGGGAGAACAGCCCTGTGCCTGTTTCCATTCTAGGTCTTTTCTTACCTGAGATCTTGGATCTGTCTCTTCGTCTCACTGAATCTTTATTTCTGTCCTTACGACATTAGAGAGCCAAAGCTGTTCAACCCCCAGGCCTAGCCTGGGTCTCACAGTCTTTGTGTTTGTCCAGCCTGGTGAATGTCTGGAACCTCGCTTGTCCATGCTATTCCCAACTTTCAGCATTTGCCTAGGTTTGTGCAGCTGAGAGGCCAAACCTACTCCATCTTGGGCCCAAGCTTCACTCAAGTACCAGGAAGGATGCCCAGCCTCGACTTGTCATTGGCCAGAGTCACTCCCTAGCTGCTTACTAGCAACAGTTAATCAAGGACTAGTCTGATTGTTTCAGATGTAGATTCAGACCGCTCATGATTGTATACAGACTTGCTTCAGAGCACCCACCTGTCGGCTCACAATGGCCATCAATTAGATGCTTGCCAGGCTGGACGCCCCCTCACTCGCCTCCATTTTCTATCAAACCTTGTCCCAGTGAGAGTTCAGGGCTGCTTCACCAAACCATCCTGTGGGTTGGCGGTAAGCTCAAACTCGAGTTTGTAATATTGAGACCCTAACGTGCTTACATCAGAAACGGCTCCTTGGTGGTCTTTTGAGGTTCACGAATGCTTCAATGCAGATCAGAGACCTGCTTAGCCTGGTGAGTGCTCAAGAATCTGACCCTTGTACATCACCCTCGTCTCTGTCAGGCAGAGCTTGGGCTGCAGTTTGCACACAAGCTACTTGCTCTGTTTGCATGATTTCGTGTCTCCCACTGAGTTGGAATTGCTCCTATTCCTCTAATTCAAAATCAACACTGAGAATATGAATGATTAACTGACCGGTTCCTGATATCAGACTTGACATCAACCAACCTTGGGTGACAAGGGAAAATAAAAACTTCGTTTTTTCTGGAAAAAAACAAAAAAGACTGGCTTTAGCCTAAGCATCCCAAGACCACCTTCTGATTGGTTCCCTTTTACAGATGCTTCACAAGTGCTTCTTATGTCAGTAGTCCTTGGGAAGTGCACCGTCTGGTTGAGACAGTGACATCAGAGGAGAAGGCACGCATGGCGTTCAACGCTGCTGTAATAATCAGTGGTGCCTTAAAAGCATAGGGAATTTTATTTAGTGTTCTAAGATTAATGACTTGCTGAGCACTATTCTGGGAAAAAGCACTCTGTCAGTGTTGGAGGATATGCTGATGGCTGGTCCTGATGGCTCTTTTAAAAATTATTTTATGGCTTCCCATTAATATATGTTAGCTGCTAACTAATGGGGTATTGTTGGAAGCACTGTGAATATGAAGATTTTATTCTGAAGACCAAAGCGTGGTAAATTATATATCATTGCTCAGCCTAACTGCTCTCTATAACGATATCATATTTCTACTGGAAAATATTAACATTAAAATTAATATTTAACTGGTGGCTGAGTTGAGTTGAAACGGAGAAGCTTTCTACAGCCAGGCAGGTGGCCATGGGCAGGCTTTTGGACTCAGTTAATTTGGTCAGCTCCACTTTTAAAAAGGTGTGTCTGATCCTTTAAATACGAAGTCTCTACAGTCAGTGGGGAAGCAGCACTGAATGTAGGACCTGATACTTCAGCTTTGATTTGATTACGAAGTAGGGGGGACAACCAGGAAAACTTCGTTAGTTCAAAAGTGTGCATGGGACGCCATTAACCAGCCGTACGAGGCAAGGTGGGGAAATCGGCAGTGTTATTAGGCATTTAATAAAACATGAAGACAAGTAATTGAAGGAGACTTCAAGCCTGCAAGAAGAGACTATTATGAGAGCCAATGTGAAAGGATGCTGAACTCTGACCCCACCGTTTTTTTTTTTTTTATTAACTTGAGTATTTCTTATATACATTTCGAGTGTTATTCCCTTTCCCAGTTTCCGGGCCAACATCCCCCTCCCCCCTCCCCTTTCTTATCGGTGTTCCCCTCCCCACCCTCCCCCAATAGTCCCCCTCCCCCCAACAGTCTAGTTCACTGTGACCCCACCGTTTTAAGGTAACCTTACCTTCTTCATGACAAGACTGGCTGTCTAAATAATCCCTTCATGTTACTTGTTTGTAGCAATATAGACTTCTGTGTATGTAGGTTAAAAAGATCATCTACAAACTTCTTTGAAAAAGCAGTTGTCCTTGCCAGGTGTGCTGCTGGACTCCTGTCATCCCAGTACTTGGCAGAAAGAGGCAGGTGATCTCTAGGAGTTCAAGGCCAGCCTTGTTTATTTGCACAATAACTTCCAGGCCAGCCAGAGCTGCACAGTGAGAACATGTTAAAAAGTAGATACAAACCACACATGCACACATGCACACATGCACACATGCACACATGCACACATGAACACACACACACACACACACACACACACACACACACACACTAAAAGAAAGGAAGACAAGAAGGTGTTTGCCGTGCTTGGAGGAAAACACTCCACTCCCAGCTATTGAGCTGTTTAACTTTCTTGCTTCTTGTAAATTGTCTATTTCACTTGTTGGTTTTTCTTATGGGAAAACATACTCAAGATTCATCATTTAGGGAGTGCCACTCATCGTGTGACAGTCACTTCTATTCACCTCACCTTTTCATCCTCTCAAAAGGGAAGTCCATATCCACTGGACATCTGCTGTGCCCCAGACCCCAGCTGTCAACATTCTTTGGGGATCTATGTATTTAACTACATAAAATATCTCATCTAAGTGAAATTATGTGGCATTTGTTCTTTATGACTGGGTTGTTTTATTTAGCACGATGTATTAAAGGTTTGTCTACGCTGTAGCATGGACCAGCAATCCCTCCTTCTTTCAAAGGTTGAGGAGCCTTCCATTATAATCCACATTTTGTTTGTCATTCTGTCAGTAGGCAAGGAAGTTATTTCTGGCTCTTGATTATTGTGAAGAAAGCTTCATTGGACGTGTTCGTGCAAATACTTGCTTAAGTCTTTTCTTTTGTTCTTTTGAGGAGAGATTCAGAAAACAAAGTATGGCACCATATGGTATTCACACTTCTGTCTACAGTGCAGAAGAGTTTTAGTTTTGACATCTTCTCACCAACACTTGTTTTCTGTTTTCTTTAAATGTAGACAGTGTCACGACTCTGTGACGTATATACTCAGAAGTGGAGTTGTTCAGTCAGAACTGGAATTGTTGAGCAAAGTATCTGGAGGGTAATGCAGCTTTTATGTATGTCCACTTAGATTTTTCTTCTGTGTTAACCTTCTGTTCCTCTCTGTGTTGAAATACCCAGGGGCATCAGCTTAAAGGAGGAAGGCTTTATTTCAGCTTTGGCTTACAGAGGTGTTAGCCTGTGGTCAGCGGGTCCATCGGTTTGGACAGATTTGTCTCACTTTGTCTTCTCTCCTTTCTGTAGGGTGTTTTTTTTTTAATGTAAACTTAACAAGAATTTTTGGTTTCCTGAAATTTTATTTTAAAGGCATATTTGGGTCTAGAAAGATGGCTCAGTGAGTAAAAGCATGTGCCACCGAGCTTGGCTGCAGGAGCTCCATCCTCCAGATTCACAAAGGAAAGGAGAGAACCAGTTCTTGAACGATGTCCTCTGACCTCCACGGGTGCAGCAAGGCAAGAACAGGAGTGAGCATGCTCATGCACATACAGACACACATAGATACACACACATATGTACACACATGCACCCACACATACCGACATACAGAGATACCTACACGTACACATATGCATACGCACATACAGACATACACACAGAGATACACATGCACACACACATACAGACATACACACAGAGAGACACATATATAGACACATATAGACACACGGAGGCACATACACACAGAAAGACAGACAGACACATATAGACACACAGAGACACACACAGACATGTAACAATAAAAAAAAGGGGGGTCATCAATTGAAACTAAGATTTTTGCATATGTACATGGGAGGGTTTGGAAGGAGAGAAAGAGAAATGATAAAATTATATTATAATCTCAAACCTCAACAAACAAAACGTATTAAAAAGAATGAGGTGGAGAGACATTAAAGAAAATATCCAACAGTCAACCTCTGACATCCACACGCACCTGTACACATGTGCACTGAAAAACATACACACACAGAGAAGGGAGGGATGCTACTTTTTTATGAATAAAAAGCCATTTTCTATCCAAGTACATACAGTACCTGACACATACAGTGATCTCTGTTTTTCGGAGTTGCTCCCATCCTGGTCTTCTGTGTCAGTCCCTCTTCTAGGCTATGTTTTTACCCTAAGTGTCTGATGATGCTGGCCATCAGTTCATATTTAAGAGCTCTGAGCTATCTGGAAACCATGTGCTTGCTGACAATGGGACTCACTGGAGTGTGATTTCCAGGGACATTTTGTGGCCATCGCCACACATACCGGTAGATTTAGGCTACTCTTTTTGACCTAGGGACAAATCTTCTCACTATCCACTTGGGGGAAACAACCCCATGCACATGCTTTTCTCTTCAAGAAAAGGGATTGGGGATGGTGAGGTATTCTCTCAAATGCAGTAGGTAATGTTGTGTTCATAATTCTGGCTACAACATAGTAGCCCCTCTCCTGTGCCTCGCATACCTCAACAGAAAGCCTGTTTTCTGTCTCTAGCACATGAGCCTCCAGTGTCTGGGGGCTGGAGAAGGATGCAATTTGCTGCACAGACCTGGCATTGTCTGTCTTAGTTAGGGTTTCCACTGCTGTGAAGAGACACCATGACCAAGGAAACTCTTATAAGGACGCCATTTAATTGGAGCTGGCTTGCAGGTTCAGAGGTTCAGTCCATTATGATCATGGTGGAAACATGGCAGCATCCAGGCAGGTATGGTGCAGGAGGAGCTGAGAGGTCTAACTCTTCATCTGAAGGCTGCTAAGGGAAGACTGAGTTACAGGTAGCTAGAAGGAAGGTCTCTCAAAGCCCACTCCCACAGTGACACAATTCCTTCAACAAGACCACACCCACTCCAATAAGGCCACACCCCCAATAGTGCTGCTCCCTGGGCCAAGTTTATTCAAACCACCACATTGCCTGATCCTTTAGTCAACCTAGTTTTGCTTCTGGTGTGGCTTACTCATTCCAGAGATTTCCAGGATCCTCAGTAGAAAACCAGGATGCCTCTTCTTAGCTGACTCCTTACAGGTTTAGGATTGAGATTTAAGTCAGCCATCTGATTGAGAAGAATAGAAGTCTTCAGTGGGGTAGGGTAGGGGAAAGACACTCTGATGACATCTGTACAGCATGACGATTATAGTGTATGATAATGTACTGTATAGTCTAACAGGAATAAGGTAAATATTCTCACTACAAAAACATTATAAATAGCTGTGTCAATCACATGACCCGATGGTTCCACAAAGATACTCTTGTATGGAAACGTCACGTTGCATCCCATAGGTAAAACTATTTTTATCAACAGCAACAACAACAACAAAAAATAAAAGTACCATACAGGAGTCAATTATCCCTTGTTCACTATTTTTAATTTATTACATTTTCACAATGTTCTTTCTCCAATTCTCACCTTGTATGGTTTATGGTAATCATTTTGTTAATTTTTGGGAAAGCTCATCCACAAGCTCAATCTCTCAATCTTCTTTTCTCTGGAACTCTATATTTCTAGCTCTAATGATCTAAGCACCTAAAATTTTGGTAGTAGTGATGTAACTAGCCCCCCTAAGACCAGTCATGGAAGGCTATGTTTGACAAAATATAAATTCCCCCTAATTTACCAGCATATATATATATACATAATTGGAGAAGAGAGAGTGGTGAGATGTCTAATAACTCTGTGATGGTTTGTATAGGCTTGGCCCAGGGAGTGGCACTATTAGGAGGTGTGGCCTTGTTGGAGTACGTGTGTCACTGTGGGTGGGAGAAGTAAGACTCTCATCCTAGCTGCCTAGGAGCCAGTATTCTGTTAGCAGCCCTCAGATGAAGATGTAGAATGCTCAGCTCCTCCTGCACCATGCCTGTCTGGACACTGCCATGTTCCTGCCTTGATGATAAAGGACTGAACCTCTGAACCTGCACGGCATCCCCAATTAAATGCCATCCTTTATAAGAGTTGCCTTGGTCATGGTGTCTGTTCACAGCAGTAAGACCCTGACTAGGACAAACTTATTTGACAGCTTATCCTTTCTGGTGAAAGAATACAGAAGGGAATGTTAAGGGTCTTGGCTAAAAGTGAACATTAATTGTGTTAAATTAGTAATGTTCTCCCAGCATTCAGTTAGTTTCACATATTTATATTTACTTATTAGTGTGTGTATGTGTGTGTGTATGTGTGTGTGTGCATGCGTGCCATGGGATGCATGTGGAGATCAGAATGCAAAGACTTGGTCCTCTCCTGGGGAGGAGCTCAGCCCTACAGACTTGCAGACTGTGTGTCTTTACCAGCTGAGCCATCTTGCCAGCCCAGCTTCAAATACTTTTAGAATCACATCTTTCAAGAAACAATGATGGTGCCACATTAGTGTCGCATGCTTGTTCAAAATGGTTTCCTGAGTACCGTAATTACACAAGGTCGTTTAAAGAAACGGAAGCATCCGAAAGACCAGATAACCACTCTGAATAAGAACAAGTGATAAAGGACCTTCCTGAGGTTGGGAAAACCATGGTTTCGGTCTCCTGAGTTCACTTGGTACAATAAGAACCATGTAGTTGCCTTGAGAAGAGTCTAGGCCAAGAGGAGATTTGAGGTAGTCTTACAGCTATTTGTGATGACTAGTTCCTAAGTGCCTGGTGACACACAAAATACTGAACACACACTGCCTGATTGATCACCATTACGATGGTCTCCTTTACAGACCGGGAACTGAGCGGCAGAGAGGCTGAGGGACTTGCTGCCTTGCACAGATGGCGAATGCAGGGCGGGGCTGGGAGCCGAGGTCCCTCTGACAGGAACGCTCAGGCTCTTTCCACATTCAGCTTCCGTTGGCACACAGGTAGGCAGTTTGGTTGGTGTAAGGGTGAAGAAAAGGAAAATAGAAACATGCCGTACACGAGCCCCGGGTCTCAGCCTTCCTAATGTCCCAACCCGTCAATGCAGTTCCTCCCGAAGTGGCCTCCAACCATAAAAATCATTTTCGTTGCTACTTCTTAACTGTAGTTTTGCTACGCTGATGAATTATAATGTAACCACCCGGTTTTATCACGGTCTTAGGCACCCCGAGGGATCAGGACCCCCAAATTGAGAAGTACTGTTCTAGAAAGCTGTGGCAGGGTTACAAGGTGGAGTTTGGGGACACTGTAGGAGGTGTTCTGAGAAACTGGCTACAGGAAGAAAGAAGTGCAGAGTGTTTCAGGCTAAGTGATCAAAGAGACATGCTTGAGCCTTGGGGAAATCAGAGTAATTTAACCAGTGCCGCCGGAGACGAGAGATGGAGGGAGGCGGTGAGGAGGGTGTAAGACTCAAGGGGGTGGGGGTGAGGTGGAGAGGCAAAGAAAGGCCCATTAATGTCAGACGAGGTAGACATTCCTCAGGCTGATGTAGAGCCATTTAGGAAATTTAGCGGAAGAGAACCGTATGTACAAATTTGCATTTCACACGGATCATTCTGCGGGTTCAGAGTGTGGCCCCAGCTCCAGCAAGGAAAACGGAGGAAGAACCTGGTTACCAGATCTTTCAATCTAAGGGATGTGACCCCCAAAGTCCCCCTCTTCTGGTCCTTCCCAGGAGGGCTCAATCCTCTTGTGCCAGGGACAGCACTTGTGGAGGAATCGCCAAGGTGGTGGTCTTCTCTCCAAACACCACAGCTCCTTGAGGTATTCCCTTCCACCCCCCATCTAGGGCCTAGAGCAGTGGGGAGCTTCGACAGCCACCTATATCTTGATAACCTCTGCCTAGTGCTACTTTGCTCAGGATCTGGTTATCAACCCACCAGCAGGTTCTGAGGATGCAAATGACTCAACCATCACTGTGAGATCCGAATCCCGGAATTGGTGGGCTTTCCCCACTTGCTCCCCCCCCTTTTAGTAGGAAAAGAGCTTCTTTCCTTGCCTGCTACCTAGTGACCCACCCCACTTTCTCTAGTTGTGTCTGGGGCAGAGACCCCAAATTGCATCCTCTCCTCAACTCCCTGTAAGTAAGAGCAGAAGTGCAGCAACCTGGTCTGCCATGTTAGCTTTGGGAGGGCGCAAGACCCAAGAACAGGCCCTCTAGTGTTTTGATATTGCGTAGTTTTTCCTGCCATGGATCACATGGAGAATCTCCCACCTACCGAGAACTTCCACAAAACTTTATCCGGTGTTGCCATAGCTTGGCACAAATGTAGTTCTTTAACTCCCAGCAGCGGGAGCCCACCTACGTCAGCTGTCCTGACTCCTGCATCCCAATGGGACACAGCGGCAGATTCTACCACAAACTGCCTTTGGCGTGGGAAGCTGCCTCGTTAGGGAATATCTTGAGGGTTATCCCCAAGACTCTCCGGTATGATCATAGCTAAAGGATGACAGAGTCTACACAGCAAATCGCACCAGTTAGCAGCAAACACTCTGTAAATATAGTTGACTCAACAGCTCCCAAGGTTGCAGGCTTAATCTGCAGCAAGTGGCTTCCCTGAGAGGTCATGGAGCTATGAAGAAGTGAGACCTAGTGGGGTAGAACCTGGAAGGGAGTATTGATACCTCTGGCTGCTTCCCTGACTGCACTAGGTGAACAGGCCTTCTCCATTGGGGCATCTGCTGTGCAGTACCAGACCAACCCAGACCCGGAAAAACAGGGTCCAGTGAACATAGATTGTTGCTCAGGATGTTCAAAGATGTCTGTCCCTCAGGGCCATGCTCCACATGACAGCTGAACTTGATTGTTAAATTGGCACACTTGGCGAGAGGGAGCCTCAGCTGAAGAGTTGCCTCCATCAGATTGGCCTGTGGGACGGCTGTGGGGCAATTTCTTGATTGCTGATTGATGTAGGAGGCTTTAAGAATTGATTCATCTCACATGCTTGCTGTAGTCATGGAAACCTAACAGTCTCCATCCCCACTCGTCAAGGAGAAACGCATGGACGATTAATCTTGTTTGATTTTAAATCCAAAGAAGGAGGGTATAAATCTCAGCAATTTCCTAGATATGGACTCTTTAGATTATGTTTAAGTTTATCTCTGGGGTGATAATCTCACCCCTCAGTATCCAGCTATGCAGAACAACTAGAAATTGCTTAATAACCCAGCTGGTGTGGAACTCTCTCAGAACAGCACAGCAGCAAACAGATCGCACTAACGTTTGGTAAGTGTTCATGCTGTCAGGGCTTCTAAGTGAAGTACGTGTGCGGTTTTATATAAAGGGCTACCTCAAGTGCTTGCATTAATTTGTACAGAGACTGGCGTGTGCAAAGCAGCTCCTCTCACTGGTTCCTTCTACAGATAAGGAGACTGAGACGCTGGCTACTGCATGCCAAAGCCAAACTCGAACCAAGCACACGCGTTCCTTGTCGTTAGGGCCCTTTCTCATCAGCGGGGGTCCACCATTCAGCTTCTCAGTCCAGACTTCCAATAGGACACAGCTTTCAGTGTGAATAGCCCTTGCTGTGGAATATCTAGGAAGTTATGTCTCAAGACTGACTGTAGTGTGATGCTTAGCTAAAAGGTGACAGGGAGAAGTTAGGGATTTAGCTCAGTGGTAGAGCACTTGCCTAGCAAGCGCAAGGCCCTGGGTTCGGTCCTCCAACCCAAAGAAGAAGAAGCTCCAAAGAAGAAGAAGGAGGAGGAGGAGGAGGAGGAGGAGAAGAAGAAGATGATGATGATGAAGAGGAGGAGGAGGAGAAGAAGGAGAAGAAGAAGAAGAAGAAGAAGAAGAAGAAGAAGAAGAAGAAGAAGAAGAAGAAGAAGAAGAAGAAGAAGAAGAAGAAGAAGAAGAAGAAGAAGGTGGTGACAGGGAAGGGGGTCTATTCAGCCAGTCTTACTGCTTTAAGAGAAGCACACTTTACTGTCACCAGCCCCTGGGAGGGTCAGGTTTAAACCGGAATGCTATCCTACTCACATCTTCACCTCTTGCCTCTCCCTGGCCTGATCACCTTCTTCATAGTTCTCAAACCAATTGCATCAGAACGCTTGCCTCGGGCTTCTGTGAAACCTGACTGAAGATGACCACCTGCTATAGTAGAGTTTTCAAAGGTTTATGCATTCACTGGCAACTAGCGATGCAGCCACTGGCTTCAAACGGACAGCAGGAGACTTTCCCTTTTGATTAGCACAGTGGGATAGTATAGAAGCAAGACTCCTAAAATAGGAATCTCTTACCAACAGGAGTGCATGCTGTCTTGGAAGTGTCATTAGGCAGGTTGGTACAACATCAGCAAGGCTATATAATATAATTTTATGGGATCATTGTCATGTTTTGTCCATCATTGATCAAAACTGCTATGTGGGACTGGAGAGATGGCTCAGTGGTTAAGAGCACCGACTGCTCTCTCAGAAGTCCTGAGTTCAATTCCCAGCAATCACATGGTGGTTCACAACCATCTGTAATGGGACCCAATGCCCTCTTCTGGTGTGTCTGAAGAGAGTGACAGTGTATTTATATATAATAAATTAATAAATCTTTTAAAAAAAACCATGAAGCTGAAGGGAATTGAAGCCTCACCAGGGAAGAAATGGGTGTGAAGCCATGCCTAACGGCCTTGACTGTGGCACATCCTGATGAGAGGGATCATTTAAGAGATGATGTCACCCTTTAGCTGGACAACCAAAATAAAAGCTCTTAATCAAAACCTACCACCCCAAACCACAGCTCTAGAATTAGCCCTTCAAAGGGGATCTTCAAGGATATCCATGCCTCAGGTCCACACTCTGTGTGATAGCTAGGCTTGATTGTCTAATTGACACACTTGGGGAGAGGAACTCTCAACTGAAGAATTGCCTCCATCAGATTGGCATGTGAGCATGTCTGTAGGGGCAAGTTCTTGATTGCTGACTGATATAGGAGGGCCCAGCCCGCTGTGGATGGTGCGGTCCTTAGTAGGTGGGCTTTGGCTCTATGATAACAGTAGCTGAATATAGGTTTGGAAGCAATCCAGTAAGCAGTGTTCCTCAGTGGTCTCTGCTTGAGTTCCTGCCTCCTGGTTCCTGGCTTCAGTTCCTGCTCTGGCTCCCTCAGTAATGAGTGAGACCTGTAAGATGTGGTAATCCTTTTCTCCCCATGTTGCTCTTGAACATGGCCTTTATCCCACCAACAGAAAGCAAACCGGGACAGTCCCAGTTCTAGTGGTCATTCCTGGATGTAGAGACACCCTTCTCATTTTACCCTAGCCTCTAACTCAAGATTTTACCTTGCTGTAGCGTTCAGAGAGGGACAGAATGTTTGGAGATGGCATGCCAAAGCATCAGAGCGATGACATCCACAGACCTAGGCAACCTGGTTTAAGACAGACATCCTGGCTTTGTGTATCTCTTCAACTTCTCATGGTACGTCTCCCCTCACCAACTCTTGGTGTTCAAGACAAAAACACACTCCAGTCGTCTCTGGGACCTGTTAATACTCCTTTCTGGAAGATGCCTAGAACATCCTGGTAGTTGGTCCATAATCCAAGGTTGAGCTTACTGATCTAGACCATGACTGTCTGAGACAGGCATGATGTAAGCCACAACCTGAGACTCATTGGTTGTGGTAAGTTGGCTGCGCTTTAGAGATTCTTTGAATGTAGGCTCATCAGCTCTAGGTTATAGATATGAACTGTCCGCACTTGGTTTTTTATGTTGCTTTTGGTGATCCAAAGTCTGGTCCGTCTGCTTGCACAGCAGACATGTTACTGACTGAGCAACCTCCTCCATCCAAGTTACTTAATATATTTCAACCAGTGCTTTAAAAACTAGGTTAATTTCAGCCATATTCATATGTCTTAAATATTATTTTTAAATATTTACTTATTTATTGGATATTTTATTTATTGACATTTCAAAAGTTATCCTCTTTCTCAGTCTCCCCTCTGTGAATCCCCTATCCTATCCCCCATCTCCCTCCTTCTATAAGACTGCTTCCCCATCCACCCACCTAATCCCACCTCCCTGTCCTGGCATTTTCCTACATTGGGGCATTGAGCCTTCAAAGAACCAAGGACCTCTCTTCCCATTGATGCCTGACAAGGCCATTCTCTGCTACATATGCAGCTGGAGCCATGGGTCTCCCCATGTGTATACTCTTTGGTTGATGGTGTAGTCCTTGGGAGATCTGGGAGTGGGTGGTTCTGGTTGGTTGATATTGTTGTTCTTCTTATAGTGTTGCAAACCCCCTCTGTATATTATCTCCATCTTGTCTCCCTCCATACCTTATCCTGACCCATTTTCCTCTCTCCTTCTGTCTTCCTTCCAAGCCCTCCCACTCTCTATGTCCTGTGAGTATTTTGTTCCCCCTTCTATGGAGAACTGAAACATCTACACTTTGGTCTTCATTCTTCTTGAGCGTCATATGGTCTGTGAATTGTATCTTGGGTATTCTGAGATTTGGGCTAATATTCATTTATCATGTGTGTTCTTTTGTGATTGGGTTACCTCACTGAGGATGACATTTTCTAGTTCCATCCATTTGCCTATGAATTTCATGAAGTCATTGTTTTTGATAGCTGAGTAGTATTCCATTGTGTAGATGTACCATGTTTTCTGTATCCATTCCTCTGTTGAAGGGCATCTGGGTTCTTTCCAGCTTCTGGCTATTATAAATAAGGCTTCTATGAACATAGTGGAGCTTGTGTGATTGTTATATGTTGGAGCATTTTTTGGGTATATGCCCAGGAGTGGTATAGTTGGATCCACAGGTAGTACTATGGCCAATTTTCTGAGGAACCTCCAGACTGATTTCCACAGTGTTTATACTAGCTTGCAATCCCACCAACAATGGAGCAGTGTTCCTCTTTCTCCACATTCTCACCAGCATCTGCTGTCATCTGAATTATTGATCTTAGCCATTCTGACTGGTGTGAAGTAGAATCTCAGGGTTGTTTTGATTCACATTTCCCTGATAACTAAGGATGCTGAACATTTCTTTAGGTGCTTCTCAGCCATTCAATATCCTGCAGTTGAGAATTCTTTGTTTAGCTCTGTACCCCATTTTTAATAGGGTTATTTGGTTCTCTGGAGCATACCTTCTTGAGTTCTTTGTATACATTGGATATTAGCCCTCTATCAGATGTAGGATTGGTAAACATCTTTTCCCAATTTGTTGGTTGTCATTTTTGTCCTATTGACAGTGTCCTATTGACATTGCCTTACAGAAGCTTTGCAATTTTACGAGGTTCCATTTGTTGATTGGTTGATCTTAGAGCATAAGCCATTGGTACAGGAACATTTCCCCTGTGCCCATGTGTTCGAGGTTCTTCTCCACTATCTTTTCTATTTCGGTGTATCTGGTTTTATGTGAAAGTCCTTGATCCAGTTGAATTTGAGCTTTGTACAAGGAGATAAGAATGGTTTGATTTGCCTTCTTCAACATGTTGACAGCTAGTTTAACCAGCACCATTTGTTGAAAATGCTGTCCTTTTTCCACTGAATGGTTTTTGCTCCTTTGTCAAAGATCAAGTGACCTTAGGTGTGTGGCTTCATTTCTGGGTCTTCACTTCTATTCCATTGATCTACCTGCCTGTCTCTGTACCAATACCATACAGTTTTTATCACTATTGCTCTGAATACAGCTTGAGATTAGGGATGGTGATTTCCCCCAGAAGTTTTTTTATTGTTGAGAGTAGTTTTTTTATATCCTGGGCTTTTTGTTATTCCAAATGAATTTTCAAATTTCTCTTTCTGACTCTATTAAGAATTGAGTTAAAATTTTGATGGGGATTGCATTGAATTGTAGATTGCTTTTGGCAAGATGGCCATTTTTACTATATTAATCTTGCCAATCCATGAGCATGGATCTTTCCATCTTCTGAGATCTTCAATTTCTTTCTTCAGAGACTTGAAGTTCTTGTCATACAGATCTTTCACTTGCTTGGTTAGAGTCACACTGAGGTATTTAATATTATTTGTGCCTATTGTGAAGGATATCATTTCTCTAATTTCTTTCTCAGCCTGTTTATCCTTTGAGTACAGGAAGGCTACTACTGATTTGTTTGAGTTAATTTTATATCCAGCCACTTTGCTGAAGTTATTTATCAAGTTTAGGAGTTCTCTGGTGGAACTTTTGGTGTCACTTAAGTATAGTATCATATCATCTGCAAATAGTGATATTTTTACTTCTTCCTTTCAAATTTGTATACCCCTGACCTCCTTTTGTTGTCTAATTGCTCTGGTTAGAACTTCAAGTACTATATTGAATAGGTAGGGAGAGAGTGGGCAGCCTTGTCTAGTCCCTGATTTTAGTGGGATTGCTTCAAGTTTCTTTCCATTTAGTTTGATGTTGGCTACTGGTTTGCTGTATATTGCTTTCACTATGTTTAGGTATGGGCCTTGAATTCCTGATCTTTCCAAGAGTTTTACCATGAAGGGGTGCTGAATTTTGTCAAATGCTTTCTTAACATCTACTGAGATACTGAGATGATCATGTGGTTTTTTTCTTTGAGTTTGGTTATCTAGTGGATTATGTTGATGGATTTCCATATATTAAACCATCCCTGATATCGCTGGGATGAAGCCTATTTGATCATGGTGGATGATTGTTTTGATGTACTCTTGGATTTGTTTTTGAAGAATCTTATTGAGTATTTTTGCATCGATATTCATATGTGAAATTGGTCTGAAGTTCTCTTTCTTTGTTGGGTCTTTGTGTGGTTTAGATATAAGCATAATTGTGACTTCATAGAATGAATTGGGTAGTGTTCCTTCTGCTTCTATTTTGTGGAATAGTTTGAAGAGTATTGGTAGTAGGTCTTTGAAATTCTGATAGAATTCTGAACTAAACCTGTCTGGACCTGGGCTTTTTTTTTTGGTTTGGAGACATTTAATGACTGATTCTATTCCTTTAGATCACCTGTTTATATGGTTTATGTAATCCTGATTTAACTTTGGTACCTGGTATCTGTCTAGAAAATTGTTCATTTCCTCCATATTTTCCAGTTTTGTTGAATATAGGCTTTTGTAGTAGGATCTGATTTTTTTTTTAATTTCCTTGGTTTCTGTTGTTATGTCTCCCTTTTCTTTCTGGTTTTGTTAATTTGATTACTGTCTCTGTGCCTTCTGTTTAGTCCGGCTAAAGGTTTACCTATCTTGTTGATTTTCTCAAAGAATCAGCTTCTGGTTTTGTTGATTCTTTCTATAGTTCTTTTTGTTTCTACTTGGTTGGTTTCAACCGAGTTTTATTATTTCCTAACATCTACTCCTCTTGAGTGTATTTGTTTCTTTTTGTTCTAGAGCAAACATTTAGGTGTACTGTCAAGCTTCTAGTGTATGCTCTCTCTTGTTTCTTTTTGGAGACACTCAGAGATATAAGTTTTCCTCTAAGCACTGCTTTCATTGTGTCCCATAAGATTAGGTATGTTGTGCCTTCATTTTCATTAAATTCTAAAAAAGTCTTTAATTTCTTTATTTCTTTCTTGACAAAGTTATCACTGAGTAGAACATTGTTCAACTTCCATGTATATGTGGGCTTTCTGTAGATCTTGTTGTTATTGAAGACCAGCCTTATGAAGACCATGAGGATATGATAGGATGCATGGGATTATTTCTATCTTCCTGTATCTGTTGAGGCCTGTTTGTGACTGATTATATGATCAGTTTTGGAGAAGGTACCATGAGGTGCTGAGAAGAAGGTATACCCTTTTGTTTTAGGATGAAATGTTCTATAAATATCTGTTAACTCCATTTGATTCATAACTTCTGTTACTTTCTCTATGTCTCTGTTTAATTTCTGTTTCCATGATCTGTCCATTGATGAGAGTGTGTTGGTGAAGTCTCCTACTATTATCATGTGAGGTGCAGTATGTGCTTTGAGCTTCAGTAAGGTTTCTTTTAAGAATGTGGGTGCCCTTGCATTTGGAGCATAGATATTCAGGATTGAGAGTTCATCTTGGTAGATTTTTTCCTTTGACCAGTATGAAGTGTCCTTCCTTATCTTTCTGGATGATTTTTGGTTGAAAGTCGATTTTATTCAATATTAGAATGGCTACTCCAACGTGTTTCTTCGGACCATTTGCTTGGAAAGTCGTTTTCCAGACTTTTACTCTGAGGTAGTGTCTGTCTTGTCTCTGAGGTATGTTTCCTATATGCGGCAAAATTCTGGTTTCTGTTTACATATCCAATCTGTTAGTCTATATCCTTTTATTGGGGAATTGAGTCCATTGATGTTAAGAGATATTAAGGAAAAGTAAATGTTGTTTCCTGTTACTTTTGTTGTCAGATGTGGACTTACGTTGAAAGAAGATTACTTTCTTTTTTTCCCTAGGGTGTAGTTTCCCTCCTTGTGTTGGAGTATTCCATCTATTATCCTTTGTAGGGCTGGATTTGTGGAAAGATATTATGTAAATTTGGTTTTGTCATGAAATATTTTGGTTTCTCCATCTATGTTAATTGAGAGTTTTGCTGGATATAGTAGCCTGGGTTGGTATTTGTGTTCTCTTAGGGTCTGTATGACATCTGTCCAGGATTTTCTGCCTTTTAGAGTCTCTAGTATAATTCCGATAGGTCTGCCTTTATATATTGCCTGACATTTTTCCTTTACTGCTTTTAATATTCTTTCTTTGTTTTGTGCATTTCATGTTTTGATTATTTTATGATGGGAGAAAATTTTTTTCTTGTCCATTCTGTTTGGAGTTCTGTAGGTTTCTTGTATGTTCATGTACAACTCTTTCATTGGGTTAGGGAAGTTTTCTTCTATAATTTTGTTGAAGTTATTTACTGGCCCTTTAAGTTGGGAATCTTCACTGTCTTCCATACCTATTATCCTTCGGTTTGCTCTTCTCATTGTGTTCTGGATTTCCTGAATGTTCTGGGTTAGGAGCATTTTGCATTTTCTTTGACTGTTATGTCCATGTTTTCTATGGTATCTTCTGCCCCTTAAATTCTCTCTTCAATCTCTTGTATTCTGTTGGTGATGCTTGCGTCTATGACTCCTAATCTCTTCCTAGGTTTTCTATCTCCAGGGTTGTCTCCCCTTGTGATTTCTTTATTGTTTCTGTTTTCCATTTTTAGATCCTGGATGGTTTTGTTCTTTCACCTGTTTGTTTGTTTGTTTGTATTTTCCTGTATTTCTTTAAGGGATTTTTGTGTTTCTTCTTAAAGGGCTTTTATCTGTTTACCTGTGTTCTTTTGTATTTCTTTAAGGGAGTTACTTATGTCCTTCTTAAAATCCTCTATCATCATCATGAGATGTGATTTTAAATCTGAATCTTGCTTTTTCAGTGTGTTGGGGGAATCCAGGACTTGCTCTGGTAGGAGAACTGGGTTCTGGTGATGACAACTAGCCTTGGTTTCTGTTGCTTAGGTTCTTGTGCTTATCTCTTACCATCTGCTTATCTCTGGTGTTAGTTGATCTTGCTGTCTCTGCCTGGAGCTTATCCCTCCTGTGGGCCTGTGAACCTGTGAGCCTGTAATCTTAGTTTGTCAGCACTCATGGGAGACCAATTCTCTCCTGGCAAGATTTGGGCATAAGAGCTGTGCCACACATGGGGTTAACTCCAGGGAGTAGATGGAGACTGGAAGGATCCTGTCCCCAGCTGCTCCTGTACCCTGTGGTCTCCTGGTGGATCTCTCTTTGGACAGTTATGATGTTCTCACCTGTAAACTTAGGAGTGACAGCGTTCCTTGGAGATCATCTCTCTTTTGCTGGGATTTGTATATGGAGAGCTGTGGCTCAACCTTAGCTCTGGGGCACAGATGGAGATTGGTTTGTTTGTTTGTTTGTTTATTTATGGTATGAATGCTTTCCCATTTGCATGTAGGCCAGAAGAGAGCATTGGATCCCATAGAGCTGGAGTTACAGATGCTTATGAGCTGCTATATGGGTTCTTGGAACCCCACTTAGATCCTCTGTAAAAACAGCAAGTGCTCCCAACCTCTACACCATCAACAGCCACTGTGCCTTTATCCATAGCGCTATTTTCTTCCACTTCCAACTTAGTCTCCAAATATCAATATTTGCCTTGACTCTCTCAACAGAAGAGCCTATATTCACATACCTTTCATGTTGCAGAGAGCAACAATTGTTCTGGTTTACCATTTTCAATGTATTGTGGTGCTCCTTTATACATTAAATGTTATCATCAGTATGTATGGCTGTTGAGAAAGAGGACAGTATGTTTAGGGTGTTGTATTATCTGCAGTTGCAGATAAACACCAGGGTCTTCGAACATGCCAACTTCCTTTTGTAGGTTCCTAAAATGTGAGTGTCTGGTGAGCTGAGGTGATCCTGGATCCAGGTGACTCACAGTGGTTAGCTCCAGTCACACTGTTCTCGACATATGACATACTGCAACAGTTTAGTAGTTCTGGTGATAACCAAACTCAGCCAAACTCACCCACCTGCACGTAACTAATGAGTCCTACACTGGGTGCTTCAGTTGTTTTAAGCAAGCCTACTTCCTCAAGTTATTTCAACAAAGTTTGTACAGAGAGTTAAAGGTCAGTATTACGACCATACAACACTTCATCTTTCCCAGGCTAGAACTTCTTCCCAGATCGTTAGAGAAGCCATGGCCGTGGGGATAATGAGGATGCAGTCAGTGTGAACATTTTTTGTATTCCAGAACAAAGATTCTGAAATGCTGAAGATTTCCTGCACATTCAACCCAAGCAGTGGAGCCAAGGAAATCTGAGAAGTAAAGAAAGAAAATGTTTGTTTCTCTGTGATACAGAAAGCACGGTGCTCCACCATTTTGCTTCTCTGACCATGTCAGCAAGAACAACTTAACACAAAATACAACATCATGTTACAATGTTTCCTCACATCTCTATGGATTCTATTTGATCCTCTGTGACTTTTAAGATTTATAAGCAAAACGAGGTAACCATATTTTTCTTTTGGTCTAGTCAAGCAATTATTTTCTTTCATTAATTCTAAACATTGATTAAAGAAATATTGACCCTTGCCAGGCATGGTGGTGCACACTTTTAATCCCAGCACTCAGGATACAGAGGCAGGCAGATCTATGAGTGGGGGGGGCCAGTCAACTTAGTTGACATATCAAAGTTATGCAAACAATTTCAATAATGGAGAAGTGTGCTTATGCTATAGTAAGTAAAGCAAGTGAGTGTTTAACCAACTTCATAGCATACAAAGACTTTCCCTTCTGACTTCATGTTATGCATATGTTTAACTATGTACATATGTATATAAAGAATAATATGTATATTTACACCTAGATATATAGATGAATGAAATGTATGATCTTTTGTCCTTATCTCTGTAGTACTTCTCTTGTCCACCTCTCTCTCCTCCTCTCAGACTTTTTACAATTGCCTCATACTCACCCCTCTTTGACTTTTTATAAAGAAGTAATTTTTAATAATAATGACACCTAAAATTTTTTTTAAAAAATTGAAGAGAAAGAAAACATGGACCATTAATTCTTCCCAGTTTTTGAGTCATTTGAGGTATGTGTTTGAGAGAAGAGTTTGTTTATGGAGCTACGTGACTGTGTTTGGCCTGTTAAGAATTTTGTAATGTTTATAATCTTTGCATGAACCCCAATGAGCCATTCTGTAGACATGGATTTCTGTTCCTAAGAGGTCAATTAGACCTTTTGTGTTTCTGTTAAAAATTTAATATGCTTAGGCAGACTGAATTTATATTTGTTGTTTTTAGCCTTTAAAAGAGGTTATATGTTTCATTAGCTGGCAATATGGTAAGAGGCAGTATTGATTTTTGAACATTTTAGGATAAAAAACATTTTGGAGTATTCTGAGAAATAAAGCATTATGTTACAAGTATCCATCATCCTTTTGGCATCAGGCATAACTCAAAGGTAGTTTTGTTCTCTGCTCATAAAATTGTTGACTCTACCAACGTTATTTTTGCCTGGGTGGTGGCGATAGCCATGGCTCATACTTATGACAGTTGATTTTGTGTTGCTATGGGCTGAAATGCTTGCCCGAGTATGAGCAGTCCTGAGCTAACCGATGATCTTACAATTTGAACAAAGAGATGGGATTAATCGTGACTTCAGTTAAGTTTGTGTAGAACCCTCATATCACATAGACCTGTGTGTGTATCTTTAAGTTTATTAAGTCCCAGTGACTGGAGCAGTTAGATCCCATTGAGGGCTAGCAACTCCCCCTCTGGAGGAAGTATGTTTAAGAATTCATCGACACTTGTGAGAACCACCACAGGTATTGGTCAATATGAGTGAGTGATTCTCCAAGGCCAAGTGAAAGTCTTACTAGATGATTTTAGTGCTTCTCAGTAACTCTTGACTACTGTAGCAATCTACTTTCTGCATTCTTTCTCCATGTAGTATTTAAGATTTTGGTTAGGAAGAATCATCCCCCTGTCTCCCTTGTCTGTTCTCCCTCCCTCCCTTCCTCTCTCTGCCCCTCTATTGTATCTTGCGTTCCTTCCATTGTTCATACAGTTCAACTTCATGACCACACCCATGAGCATTTGCTCAGGATAGATACGTTATGGTTTGAGTTTAATACACTTCCTTATCGTTTGCTGTGTAGTTCAAATTATTTCAGCCCTGGCCATTGAAATGCTCTCATCTCTCTGGTTTAAAAAGTTCTCCCTAACATTAACTTTCATTCATAAACTAGTCTTACCATATGTTTTCCATGCTCAGAGTTCTAGAGTTCTAGAGTCCACCAATCTTGTAATCAATACATATTCGTCATTAGAAAATGGTATTCAGAACCCCAAATTTGGCCTCCATCCGTATCTGTTGTAAATAGGAAGCATTTGACTTTAGAGGCCCTTACTTTGAAGAGCTCAAAAAATGTTTGTATGCCAATGATAGACCTGTGTCATGATGAGTGTCTGTCTTGATGTTGCATTGAATCCAGTTTTCTAATATTTTATCAAGATTGAAGTGTATCTGCTCACCTTTCTTCTTTATTTGGTGCTTTTACCTGGCTTGGGTATCAAAGTGCTGCTGGCTTAATAAGATATACTTGGAGGTACTCTCTCTAGGGTTTAAGAAGTCTTGGTATTAACACTCCCGTGTATATTTGGTACAGTGTGACTGGGATGGATTTGTCTTGGGCTTTTATTGGTAGGGGGAGTGTTTGCTTGTTATTTCTGTGTTCTCTTGAGTTGACCCATTTAATGTTGTGTAATGATCTTCATTTCTCGTAGCAGTTTTGTTTTGTTACTTGATGTCCATTGTGTCATAGACCATAGAGCCACCCTGCTTTCTACCCCTTGGTTGCCATACATATCGCTGTCAGCCTGCACACATCCTCCAGCTTGGCTGGGACATTTATGGCCAGCATGAAATTGGTTCTTTGTTCCTTCCAATTTCTTTTGCTGCTCTGTTTTCTTGACTGATGAATTTAACCCATTTCACTCTAGAGTCACCACAGGTAGGCAGGGACTAACACCAGCACCCTGGTGCTTGCTTTCTGGGTGTTTTATTGTCTCTTTCATTTCTTCCTTATCTATAGTGCCATGTTTCATTTCTTCCCTTTGTGGTTGGTCTATCTACTGTCATGGCACTAACATAAACCTCTAATCTACTGTCTTTAGCTTATAACTTCTGTCATACACAAAACCCCCACTTTTGCCCTGAACTCAACAATTTATGTTTGTGTCATCAAAACTTACATATCTTTATTTCAAGAGCTTGTTATAACTTAATTGCCTCTGGCTCTTCTGGCTTGTAATTTTCATACTAGGGGTATGTGTAATTTACAATTCTGGGTCATTGACGATTAGACTGCATTTTCTTCTGCTGGTGAGTTTTGTACTTTCCTATGTCTTCGTGATAGTAATTGCTTTTATTTTGGCCTAAGGAAGTCTCTGTAGCTGCTCTTCTTGCTGGATCCAATGGTGGTGTGTGCTGTCAGCTTCTGCTTGACTGAGAAGACTGTTTCTGGGGACAGCTTGGCTAGGCATGGTCTTGGCTGGCAATCTCTCTCTCTCTCTCTCTCTCTCTCTCTCTGTGTGTGTGTGTTTGTGTGTGTGTGTGTGTCCCCTCTTCCCCCTCTTCCTTCTCCTCTTCCTTTTCCCTCCCTCCCTCCTTCCTTTCTCCATTTTAAATACACCATCCCATTCTTTCTTCATCTGTGAAATTTCTGCTAAGAAATCCATGGGTCCTTTGAGTATTTTCTTTTATGTGAACTGACCCCTTTACTGCTTTAAATTCTCCTTTTGTTTTTGACTTTCAGCAGCTTAAGTATAATGTGGCTTAAGGTAACCCTCTTTGTGAAATCCACAGTACACCTTTGAACTTCATGTGTCTCTCTTAAGACTTCCGTGTTCTCAGAAATTACCTTGTGAATGCTTGTTTGTCACTTTTCTTCCTCAAATCCCTTTTCCTATGCTCTCACAGGATAGATATTTATTTGTCTGATCGTGTCCTACAAGCTCTATAGGTTGTTTGGACTCTTTTCCACTGACTCCCCCTTTGAGTTAGCTTGAAAGTTCTATCTTTAAATTCATAGATTCTTTTTCCTTTCCCCCCCCCCTTTCCCCCAAATTTTGTTTTCCTTGGATAGTTTATGTATTTACACTTCAAATGTTATCCCCTTTGCCCCCTCTCCCATACCCCCTCCCTCTCCCCCTGTTTCTATGAGGATGCTCTCTACTCCACTTCCACCTCAACGCCCTGACATTACCCTACACCAGAGAAACGAGCCTTCACAGGACCAAGGCCTTTTCCTTCTATTGATGCTGGACAATGGCATCCTCTGCTACATATGCAGTGGAGCCATGGGTTCCCCCATGTGTACTCTTTGGTTGGTGGTTTAGTCCCTGGGAGTTCTGCAGGGGTTGGGGGAAGGGGTCTGGTTGGTTGATATTGTTGTTCTTCCTATGGGGTTACAAACCCTTTCAGCTCCTTCAGTCTTTTCTCTAATTCCTCCATTGGTGTTCCCTTGTTAAGTCCAATGGTTAGCTGCAACCATCTTTATCTGTATGAGCAGGGCTCTGGCAGAGTCTCTCAGGAGACATCCACATCAGGCTCCTTTCAGCAAGCACTTCTTGGCATCAACAATAGTGACTGGGTTTGGTGGCTGCACATGGGATGGATCCCCAGATGGGGAAGTCTCTAGATGACCTTTCCTCCAGTCCCTGCTCCACTCTTTGTCCCTGTATTTCCTCCCATGAGTATTTTGTTCTCTCTTCTAAGAAGGACTGAAGCATCCACAGTTTAGTCTTCCTTTTCCTTGAGCTTCATATGGTCTGAAATTCACAGACTTTTAAATTTATACTTGATCTAGCTAGCTACTGAGGCTCTGAACTATACCTTTTAATGGACTGAATTCTCCACATCTAAGGTTTCTCTCTGGGTATTTGTTATGCTACTTTATCTTTTAAAAACATTTTTTCTTTCCTTTTTTGTAAGTGTGTGTGTGTATTCATGCACATGTATATATGCTTGCATGTGCATACTGGACACACACACGTGTGTGTGTGTGTGTGTGTGTGTGTGTGTGTAGATCTATGCATGTGTGCATAGATCAGAAGAGGACACTTACTCTGTTTCTCTCTGTTTTATTCCTTTGAGGTATCCCTCACTGACACTGGAGCTAGGCTGTCATCAGATCCTCATCTGAATCACCCCCACCTCCACACCACTCCAGCACTGGAGTTACACGCATGCACACAGCCTGCCTGGCTTTTCATGTGGGTCTTGGGACTCCAAACCCCGGTCCTTGCGCACAGTAAACACTCTTCCCCCTTCCTGGATGGCTTGGTACTCACTGTGAGGCTGAAGCTGGCCTTGAACTCATGGCAACCTTCTCCCCAGCTTCCCAACTGCTGGGATTAACAGGCATGTACCACATTACCTAGCTTCTCTGAGTTCTCGTTCCCGCTATGAATTTCCTTCTTAATTTTATCAAATTACATGTTTATATTCTCCCGCTTCTCATGGAGTTTCTTTAAAATTGTTGGTTTGGATTTATTTTCAGGAAATTTGTATAGTTTGGTTTTGGGGTTAGACACTGGAGAATGTCTGTGTTCCTTTGATGTTTCCTTCCTTTCTGGGTATATTTCCCATGTGTCCCTAGGCTGACTCCCCAAACCTGGTGTTGTTGGCACCTCTTCCAAGTTTTTCAAGGTGGCTTATGGTTTTTCAAATTTGTAATGATTTAATTTTTAAATTTATTTTCTCTCTCCTGACCTCTTCCCCCCTTCTGTGTGTGTGTGTGTGTGTGTGTGTGTGTGTGTGTGTGTGTGTGTGTTCGAGAAAACATTTTTTTTTCTGTGACTTTTAGAGATCAAACTCAGGTCAACAAGTTTGTGTAGAACTCTGCTTTGAGGCACTACCCAGCAAAACCAAGCCCAGGAGACTGGCATAGAGCTGTGGCTCTGACCCTTGCAAAAGAGGCAAACTATTGGCATGACTTTGGGAAACAGAATGCTTAGGCTCCAAGGGACAGAAGGCAGCTGCAGAACCCAGAAACAAGGGGACACAATGACACTTTGGGCTCCAGGGAACAAGGTACCACAGAGTTGAGACTCTGGACCTTGCCATGTGGAAGCCCACATTCTGCAGGGCCAACTACAACAGCAGGATACTCAAGCCGCCTTGGGAACAATGTAGCTCAGCCTTCAGGAGCCCAGGAGCTGCTCAGCAACATCTGGGGAGGATGGGAACTTCTAGTTTGGACTGTAGCCTGTTTCCAGGCAGACAAGGCACTGTGGCTACCATGGAGGAGGAGGTGGTCAGGCCCAGCCAAGTTTCGGAGTCCCTGGATTGAAGGTACCTTGTCTGTTTAGGCCCAGAAAGAGCATCTGTTTGACTCAGTAAAATCTTGGGATTCTTAGGACAAGGCAGTACCAGGGCAACGGCGGTGCTGGGAAGTGGCATTGCTCTAATGTACTGGAGGGTTGGCATTTTCAGAAGGAGGTGTTCATTCACCAGTGTCTGAGGGGTAAGAGGGTGAGAGATGATCAACACACAAGGTCTCAGGTCCCCAACACATGAAGTGCTGTCTTAACTACGGTTTCAGGGTATGGCTGCTCCAGTAGTTAATTAAAACTCTGGATTCCTGGAACAGGATACCACATCAGGCTGCCCCCTAACAGAAGACTACTCTAGAGGTTGGAATGAGTCAGAGGTGAAGTGGCTTTGCATCAACTTGGGCCTAAAGCACGGGTGACAGAAACAGCTGTTCTTAGGGATGATGTGGTACTAGGTAGACATAGTGAGGCTGTGACTGAAACTTAGAGATGGTGCCTTAGTTAGGGTTTTATTGCTGTGAACAGACACCATGATCAATACAAGTTTTATAAAGGACAGCATTTAACTGGGGCTGGCTTACAGGTTCAGAGGTTCAGTCCATTATCATCAAGGCGGGAGCATGGCAGCATCCAGACAGGCATGGTGCAGGAGGAGCTGAGTTCTACATCTTCACCCAAAGGAAGCCAGGAACAGACTGCATCATCAGTCAGCTAGAAGGAGGGTCTCTAAGCCCACCCCTACAGTGACACACTTCTTCCAACAAGGCCACACCTTCTAATAGTGCCACTCCCTGGGCCAATCACATGCAAACCATCACAGGTGGGGTCAAGACATGGGGACTTGCCCTTGGAGCAATCTTCAGTCTAGCCATGGTTGTGGTCCCCATGGCTTAGAGCAACAACAATATAGGCAGGGATCAGCATGCTCTCCTTTTCTGGGTTGAGGTCAACATGTAGACAGGAAGCCCCATCAGGAGGGCTCAGAGCCTGTGACGTCTTCTAGAACCTTCCATATCTAAGGCTACAGAATCTAGTGGTGATGGAGTCTTCCAGAGTCCTCTTGCTTACCATTTTCCCTTCCTGGTCCGGAGCTCCTCCCACCTGAAGGACATGGTGGCAGAGCAAGGCTTTTCCCTCTGTTCCATGTGTATCCACCGTGGGCTTCGATGTTCACTGGGATTTCGGTGTCATTTTTGAGTATTCTCTATTTTGCTGAGATGGGATGGGAGTGCTAGGAGTTTCTAACTGACCGACTTGCTGATGCCTGAAGGTGGAGTTAATCTTTGTGCATGGTTAAAGTTAGAGGTTCTGAGCTGTCCTTTTAGACTTTTAAAAATGCAAACATTTTAAAGATTTAGTAGCCCCATCGCAGTTCATTCTCAAAAATAGCAGTCGGATGCAATATTAATGCCTAGCAGAACATAGTGCTTTAAAGAAAAGAAAAGACGTATTCGAACTTCTCACTCCTAGTCTTCCATGAAATGACCCCTGGACCCCAGAAGATTTCATTTTCCCGGCATTTGGTTTATCCCGTTTGCTGGGCATGGTAGTTAATACTGATTGTCAACTTGACCGGATCTAGAACCACCTTGAAGGCAAACCTCTGGGCACACACATGTGAGGGATTATCCAGGTGAGGTCCGTTGAAACGAGAGACCATCCATGAACGATGCATAGAGCCTGTGGATTGGAGCTCTGGGCTAAAGAAGAAGGGAAGAGGAAGCAAGGCATTGGCGATCATCTCTCTGCTTCCTGACTATAACGCCACGTGACCAGCGGCCATCTTTACTTTCCTACCACGATAGACTGTCTCCTCACTGGACAAGCTAAGAAAGCCTTCCTCCCTTAAATTGCGTTTTTTCCCCCCGGGTATTTTGTCCCATCAATGTGTAAATAAATACACATCAGGCAAGCACAGTTAGGAACACATCAGTTAGGAACGATGGTTTACCAGCTTCTTCACCGACATTAGCCACCTGGCATCGCGGAAGCTCATGGATGCTGGGATGACCATGTTCTTGCTGTATGTGATATCTCCTTTCCACAGGGGGGATTTTTGCTTTATTAAGGTCACGCCAAACTCTGAAGATTCTGCATACAGAAGATCATACTTCCCAGTATCCATCATGTTAAGAAAGCTAGCATTTGGGGAACACATAAAAACATTCTTATTTTGTTTATCAGAATGAGTTCCATAATATTTCTCTGCCAATTTCTAAGCTTTTATGTGTTTGTTTCCTTCCTCCTCCCTCCCTCCTCTTCTTCCTCCCCTCCCTTCCTCCTCTTCTTCTTCCTTTTCCTCTTCCTCCTTCCTTCTTCAATCCAACTATGCCAAAAGAGAGGCAGGTCATCTTTACAATTTGCCAGATGAAACACAGCTCCAACTTTACCAGACTGTGGTGTACCTAGAGCAAATGACACAAAAATATTCCCCTGGTCCTGGCAGTTCCCTGTGAAGAGAGGTGACAGATGGAGCATAGAGTTAAACGGAACTTCAGACACAAAAAGCATGTTAGGAACTAGGTGTTGTGGTGTAAGCATGTGACCCCAGCACATAAGAGGCTGAGGCAGAAGGATCACCGTGAGTTTCTAGGCCAGCCTGCATCACACAGTATGAGAGAGGCCAGCCTGAGCTAGCTACCCTATGAGATTCGATCTCAAAAAGAAGCAAACAACAACAAAAAGCAAAGCCAACCAACCAAACACTGAACGAAATACACAAAAGACACGTTATACCTTTAATATTGACCAAACAAAATTCGTGTTATAAAGTCAGTAATTAAACGGCAAGTTTTTCAGACCTACTTGAAGGCGTGTAGAACTGAAATAACAGGAAGATCATATAAGTAAAGTAGAAAAACAGGTTTTAAACGGGCTAAGTGCCTCTCTCCTCTAGCCAAGCAAGACGCCCAAAGGAAAGATGGCCAAGGGGGAGAAGATGGCCCTGCCCCTGCCACCATGAAGAAACAGGAAGCCAAAAAGGTGGTCAATCCTTTGTTTGAGAAAAGGCCCAAGGACTTCGGCACTGGGCAGGACATCCGGCCCAAAGGAGATCTCACATGCTTCGTCAAACGGCCCCACTACATCAGGTTGCAGCGGCAAAGAGCCATCCTCTATAAGCGGCTCAAAGAACCTGCTGCGATTAACCAGTTCACCCAGGCCCTGGACACGTAAAGAGCTATTCCCTGCTTAAGCTCGCCCACAAGTACAGCCCAGAGACAAAGCAGGAGAAGAAGCAAAGGCTTTTGGCCCGAGCTGAGAAGAAAGCTGCTGGCAAAGGGGACGTCCCAACTGAGACACCACCTGCCCTCCGAGCAGGGGTCAATAGAGTCACCACCTTGGTGGAGAACAAGAAGGCTCAGCTGGTGGTGATTGCCCATGATGTAGACCCCATTGAGCTGGTGGTTTTCCTGCCTGCCCTGTGTCAAAAGATGGGGGTGCCCTACTGCATCATCAAGAGAAAGGCCAGGCTGGGGCACCTGGTCCACAGGAAGACAGGCACCACTGCTGCCTTCACACAAGTTAACTCGGAAGACAAGGGTGCTCTGGCTAAGCTGGTGGAAGCTATTAGGACCAATTATAATGACAGATATGACGAGATCTAACACCAGGTATGTTAGCTAGGGTTTCACTGCTGTGAAGAGTCACCATGACCAAGGCAACTCTTATAAAAGAAATCATTTAATTGAGGCTGACTTAAAGTTTCAGAGATTCAGTCTGTTATCATCATGGCAGGGAGCATGGCAGCAGACAGACAAACATGGTGCTGGAGGAGCAGAGAGTTCTACATCTTGATCTGAAGGCAGCCAGGAGAGAGGCTCTCAAAGCCCAACCCCACAGCAACGCACTTCTTCCAACGAGGCCACACCTATTCCAACAAGGCCACACCTCCAAATAATACCACGTCCCATGGGCCAAGCACATTCTCACCACCACAGGAGGCAACGACCTGGGTCCTAAATCTGTGGCTCGCATTGCAAAGCTAGAAAAGGCAGAGCTAAAGAACTCCCCACTAAACTGGGATAAATGTGCACTAAGTTTTCTGTACATAAATATAATTACAAAATAAAAGAACAAAAAAGATTGTGTAAGTGCTGGCATGAGTTATACATTCATACACGGCCAGGAAAACATGCAAAATATCTTAGGCAAAGTACCTCAAACTTTATGCTTAGTGGCTGTCATTTATAGTCTGGCCTGAGTACCCGCTGACATTTTTGTTCTTCACAGTATAAGCCTACCACCCCAATGTAGATTAGAACCAAAGGGTGAAGTTTCCTGGCTGTTCTTTCTTTCAGATTGTAAGAGGGGCATAGGCATCAGTGTTCCTGGTAGACGTGGGCAATGGCCATTTGACCTTTTGCTCAGCTGTGTGGTCCAGCTTCCTGGATGGACCGTGTGTTTCTCGAGTTGTTGCAGGAAGTTTGAAGTAGAAAAAGTTCCGGAGCCTTTTCAAATGTTCTGAAATCTACCTACTGCCTATAATAAGACCTTCCTTTCTTAAACTGGCCAGAGTGGATCCTGTCCTGTACAAGCCAGAACTGTCTCCGATTCCTTTCGTACGTGATTCATTCTTAGAAAAAGTTTAGTAGTGTTGCCTCACTTAAAAAAAATTACGGATATTTATAAATTTCAGTGGGGAATTGTTTTCCTTAAACAACATTTCACCCAATGAAGATTGACATTCATGTTCAGTCAAACTTATCCTTTTAGGTTGAGATGAAAAACTGAAAAATCAATCAATAGGGGTCATAAATAATTAATGCTGTCCGTGGGCTCTTAGAGTACATCACAACCTTATCTGTATAGACATATGTATAATTATGAAGGTATTTAATTTCTGAAATGAAGGTATTAAAATTTTATACTCTGAAAAATACTCTAACTTCTTTCTAACTGAAAGGTAGTGGAATAGCTGAGTCTAGAGGTTCGATAAGAAAAGAAAACTGAGGAAATTCCGCTCACGGGTGGTTCAAATGTGCCAGAAGCCTATAGTAAATGTATAAATCCGAGCAATACATTGGGTTCTAGAGTTTCTTCACAGTGCTAAGCAGGCTGTTAAAGACCATTCGGGACTTACAATGTAGAGTAGAGCGTGGTCCGTGTGAATATTTTATGGCTTATTGTATAGATGATGGAATCTTAAATTTTAATGCTGCAGAAGGAAGGGGCGGCTTGCCATTCTTGTGTCGGCGAGAGGGTGGGGAGGCCACTGATCCAATTAGCGTTAATGGGCATCTGGCTCCCAAATGGTGCACTTCAGAACCTGGCTGCGAGTGACTGGCCCTCTTCCACACTTTCACGATGTGAAGGAGAGACAGCAGGATGCAGAGCAATCCTCCTGTGTTCTGTGTGATGCTTTTAGGCCAACCAAATCCAGAAAGCCAGACTCTTCCATGGAGTCCTGCCATCCACCGGGCCTTCCTCTCTAGTCCAGCTTGCCACATGCACTCTCTCTTTTTCACCATCCCTCATTCTTGGCCACGTTCACCTGACTCCACAGCGGGTCCATAGACTCTTTTTTGGTCATTAAACCAACCATTATTTTCAGGATAATTCTCTAAGGCAGCAGCTACTTCTGCAATTTAAAAATATTTTTGTCTAATCCCATAGAGTTTAACGATTGTCAATCTGATACCTATAGGTCCTCAAAGGGCTCTGTATCTTACCACAAAATACCTACACAAAAAAGTCTTGTTCGTCACTTCTATATTCCCCATAACAAGGAAGTGCACTCAGTGTAGATGCCCATCCTCACGCAGGCAAATGCATCAGAAAAACGCAGTGCATACACAAAACGGAATTTTGCTCAGCTATGAAGAAAAACGATTGATGAAAACTGTAGGAGAGTGGATGAATCTGGGAAATATATATCAAGTGGGGTGACTCAACCTAAAAGACAAAAGCGGTGTGTTCTCTCTCCAGTATGGAAGCTGGCTTGATACATATGTGTATATGTGTAAATGTGAGTAAAGCTTAGAAATTAGAAATAAGACAGAGGGATGGTAAAAGACTAAAGTAGAGATGTTGGTGGGTTGGGGCAAAGGGACACATTAACATGATACTGGAAGGAGACTGGTGGAGAGGTCTCGGGGGAGGTGGAGAGATGATGGGTGAGGTGGGAGGAGAACCAACTGAAATAAACTTTGGCTAAAAAAATGCTACAGTGATACCTAACCCTCTGTGTGCTTACTAACATTTTTTAAATTTGACACTTAGAAGTCAGGCCTTCATATTTTACTCCTGGGATTTTTCTGGGCGAAGTCAGTGAAAATGACACTGTAACACTCCGATCTTACATCTTCTCCTTTGAAACGAGCCACGGAGTTTTATCCTATTCACTCATCCCATTCTTTTGCATTATTATGTCATGCATGCTGAAGGACTCTCTTAGGTCTCCTATGGATCTCTTGTGCACCTTTACTTTTTGCTACATGTGCCAAAAGTCCCAGGGCATTGGCCATTCTTTCACAGGGCCACGTGCATGAGATAATCCAGAGGTGACAGTGCACTGTGATCTTTTTCACTGTCTGGACTCCTTCCGGTAAACACCATTGCTTACTGCTTGCCGTCAAAGCAACAGACTCCTGAGCTTGGGAGACTACCCTGCCGCATGTGCTCTACCTCCCCTTGTCCTCATGGGATATGAACCAATGCGATGCTTATGCTTGGTCTGCTAACATATCACCTCCTCCCATGGCTGATACAGTCCTTTGTTTCTCCTTTAGAGGCCCAGAGCTTCCTACCTTCCTGCATGGTGCAGGGGTGGACTTACTTCTTGGCGTCTGTAGTTATGTTGGTGGAGCTTGCCTGCTGCTAACTTTGCTTCACAGTGTCAATTGTTAGGTTTTAAATCTCGGCCTGTGCCTGGACAGAATACATGCAGACACCATGGTTCCATGTGGAAAGGTTTAATGAGAGAAGAGTAGAAGAGCAGAAAGGTGGCCGGCCATGGTCACGTGTGTGGAGGGGGAAATGGGGAAGGGGGCAAGAGCAGCGAAGAACAAAGAGCAAGAGGGGGGAAGAGAGGGAGGAGGAAGGGCAAGCAGCCCCTTACATAGTCAGGCACAGCTGGCTGTTGCTAGGTGACTGGGAGGCACTGGGAGGCGGAGCGGTGGTGGTGGAGCTTAGACAGAATACCAACATCAACTGTATTGAATTGGGATTTTAAAAAAATCTTAACTCCATGTAAAATATATTTGTTTCAAGAACGCAAGCCATTGTTAGATGTTTGTATCTGACTTCCCACCATCCCAGTAATGTTTGTGAATACAGTTTTATTTCTGTTTTATAAATGGAGGCTGACTTCCAAGTGTCATTTCACTAGGTCACAGACTGAGGGCTAGCATTCACGGGTGGCACAGGAATGGACATATCTGCACCGTGTTTTGTTGATGCTCCTGGTCTGACCCATTCTCCAGATGCTATGCATTTACTTGAGAATATGGAAATTGTAATTGCAGGTTGGGGATTTAGCTCAGTGGTAGAGTGCTTGCCTAGGAAGCGCAAGGCCCTGGGTTCAGTCCCCAGCTCCGAAAAAAAGAACCAAAAAAAAGAAAAAAAAAAAAAAGGAAATTGTAATTGCAGGACTTTTTTTTAAAGAAAGAAATATTCTGGGTAACATACTTACTAACTCTGAAATTTTGCAGGTAACTTTGCCCTCCAGTAGAACACGTTTTTGTTCCAGAGTTCAACAAAAATAAAACTTAAATGAGAAAAATAAAATCAGAGACAACCATTTTCCAACCATCAAAAGCAGTGTTTCTTAAGGACGGTCTCATCAAAGTCCTCTGGAGCATCTTTAAGATATAATTCCCGATTCAATCTCTTAGCCACTTAATCAGAGCTTTCAGGGTAGAAAGGAATGTTATATTCGATTGAATGTGCCAGATGACTTTCTGTAGCTCTTAAAACTTGCATGCTCTATGGTCATGGATATGCTCTGTTCATAAACCATGAAAGGACCAATACCTCTGCTTAATACCTCCAAAACCAGAAGTGACAGATTCAG